>NC_060138.1:719097734-719420234 GCF_021461385.2 Schistocerca piceifrons
TCACACAGCTCCGCAACTGGCATTGCGAGACTGCGTGCACCCCATTCCAGTCCTCGCACCAAGGAAAAATAGCTGGTAGTACCGGAAATCGAACTCGTGTCCGCTGAATGATAGTCAGTCGGGCTGAGCACTCAGCTACGGACACGCATTTTTTTTTCTTTTTTTCCATTTTCTTCGATTTTGTTCGTTGCATTTGTTCGTTGCATTTGTTCGTTGCGAATGTCCCAGGACACCCGTTCAAGTTCAGTGTTGAGCCATTGACTCAGCTTTTTTGTTACAGAGGGCAGCTACCCCTCTGACCGAACACGCTGAGCTACCGTGCCGGCCGCATTAAATGCAGTGTACGTAGATGCTGTCCCCAGTGTAACTGTGTATGTTTTTCGCACTGTCATTGCGGTACGTCGCTCGAGATAAAAATGCATGGGAGCAACTGCGAAATCACGTGCAGGCCGATCGCGATGTGAAAATTTCTCCCACAAGGTTCCTCGTCTGAAAGCGATGACGTCAGGAGACAATGCGACTACTCACATAACGCAACCAGACTGCACGGCCCATGTTTAAGCGATGTGTAGCAGATGCAATGAAATACGGAGGACAAGTATCAGATGCAAAAGTCTGATGGCCAATGTGTTTTCTCTCTGAAAGGGACGGACGTAACTCGGAAAGGCCTTTGAAATAAACTCAGAATTTTTATGAATTAGGTTTTCACTATGTTACTTCAGTTTCCAATGCAATGACAATGAACGCACGAAACTATTATAAACTGACTGAGATACTGTAACCCTAAGGTTGATTTACATAGGTATGGTGTGGCGCTGTGGAACATAGAGTTACAAGAGGCTGCAATCTCAGCATCGGCGGCTGATGCTTTCCTTTGGCTGCGTGGTTGCTTGACAATAGCGCTGATGAGCGCAATGGGCGGAATTAGCCACACCGGGTACAGGTTGTCTCTGACGCGTCTCCTCATCTCGTATACCTGGTGCTGGCTTAACTGTCACCGCGATACCACCTTCGTCCGAAAGACTCCTCTGTCGCAACATGCGTACCCCACATGTCTAGAATAGGACACCTGCTATGCACAAGAGTCCAAACTCCGTTTTACAGCCCATAATAAAGTGTTAGAACGTGTGGTGGCTGAAATAAGCGCCGAGCAGTTGTAAAGCGTGGTTTGCTACGAAATAATAGTATCTGTGGTATCTGCCGTCGTTACAAGCAATAGTAATAGCAACTTTTTGACAGTTTTTGACTGATTTGATTCCGCTCTCCGTTTCTCCTATTTAAGCTAATCTTTCCATTTCTACGTGTTATAACCAACACTTTCTAGTACTGGGATCCCTCTATTATATTTCCTCTCTACTGTTTCTTTCAGCCGGCCACGGTGGCCGAGCGGTTCTAGGCGCTTCAGTCCGGAACCGCGCGACTGCTACGGTCGCAGGTTCGAATCCTGCCTCGGGCGTGGGTGTGTGTGATGTCCTTAGGTTAGTTAGGTTTAAGTAGTTCTAAGTTCTACGGGACTGATGACCTCAGATGTCAGGTCCCTTAGTGCTTAGAGCCATTTGAACCATTTTGTTTCTTTCAACACCAGATTAACTACTGTTAGAGGCCGTAGGAGATGTCCCATTAACTTGTCTCTACTTCTGGAAACAGTCTTCCATAGCCTTCTATCCTCGCCTGTCCTTTTTACAAGTTATGTATTAATATCTACCAGCAGAAGGACGTTTTCTTCTGAAGAATTCTTTCTTCACCTGTGACAGTATACATTGCCTGAATAAAATGTGAACCACCTTGAAGACACGATCTAATAGGTAGAACGGCCACACAGTACATGAGTGTTTTTCGTGTTTAGTGTTGTTACCAGGTCTGGTAGGGTACACAAGGAGCGTCAACAGTGTCATATGTTGAGTAATCACTGAAGGATACGAAAATGCCGCTGCCGGCCGATGTGGCCGAGCGGTTCTAGGCGCTTCAGTCTGGAACCGCGCTACTGCTACGGTCGAATCCTGCCTCGGGCATGGATGTGTGTGATGTCCTTAGGTTAGTTAGGTTTAAGTAGTTCTATGTTCTAGGGGACTGATTACCTCAGATGTTAAGTCCCATAGTGCTCAGAGCAATTTGAACCATTTGAAAATGCCGCCTACTCGTGTAGGACAACGTTATCAACTCGAGAAGGAATTTGAAAGAGGCTTCAATGTGGGTATCCATTTGGTTCGCTGGTCTTTCGTGCAACATCTAGAGCTGTGAGGTATTCAGATCCCACACGGACCTGTTGTTGAACTGCATGGAAATGTGAGGGCAGACATCCTCGTCGTCGAGGTTCCGATCGACCACGCTCCACCATCACAAAGGAGTATGGACGAATTCTGCACAAAGCACATCGCAACCCGTTCACACCTGCTTCTGCCGTCCCAGAGCAAGTAATGGACTCCATAAAACATTATGTGTCTTCCTGACCATTGCTTGGTAACTAGCAGCAGCCAGAGCAGAGAATTACCGTTCCTTGCGTAGGATGCCATAAACATCACAACACGATCGCAACCGGGAAGCATAGACTGCTGATGAATGATATTGCAATGCGTTCAGCGACGAAATACGGTTCTACACTAACCCGCATGAGCATGGTCGGCGCGCATGGTGGTGACTTGGAGAGAGGTCCCATTCTTCCAGTCTTTTGGAGAGCCACAGCCACAGCGATGTTACTGATGGCAACATAGTGCGAGGAACCATCGGGGATGATTTAAGGTCAGGGACGGTACTTATTGAGGGAACACTGATGACACAACAGCACGTCAACATTCTCAAGCGTCTCTGTGGGTAGCTTCCCAGCTCTGTGTCGTCACGCATTTGCATTAATTTATGTAATAGCGGCATTTCGCTTAGTGCTTCGCGGTGTGCTTCAGCCTGGCGACGCATGCTGTGCGATAATGAATTCCCTTCGGCTTCCTTATATGGTGACCATTGACAATTTGATAATACCAGACCAATTAGTTCTTTCATCACTTTTCAGCACCGATGATAACACGGACCAGTGATTACAGATTATGTTCAATTATAACATCTAAATTTGTAATAAAATTTCAATCACCTAGAAACCAGAGTCGGATTTTTCAGACAGTTACCCTCGTCTCCCAAAGCTCAAATTCATAATCACGATGATTGAAACTTTAATAGTGGCAACTATTTCTTTACAGCTCGTACAAAATAGATGTGTGTTTCAAAGTTTTACTAGCCTTCAAAATAGTCACCAGCACTGTGTATAACCCGTATCCAGCGATGTGGAAGTCGTAGGATACTCTTAGCAGTGCCAGTTATGTTCACAGTTGGACTGGCGCGGTCTATTGCCCGACGGATTTGTAGCGGTTCTGAAGCGAATGCCGGAAAGCGTTTCCTTCAGTTTAGAAATCGAGTTGAACTCAGGAGGGCCTAAGTCAGGGGAGTGCAGCAGGTGGTCTGTCTCTATGCCGTTCATTTTTGGAACACAACCTACGACCAGCTTAGAGACAGAAGTGATGACACTTTCTGCAGGACCCGACCATCATTCTGCAGGACAATGCTCAAGCACGTACAGTGCAAGCTGTTATTGATTTGTTTGACTGATGGGTCTGTACCACCTACTGCACTCCCCTGACTTAAGCCCTCGTAAGTTCAACTCGATTTCTAAACTGAAGGAAACACTTCACGGCATTCGCTTCAGAACTGTTACAATTTCGTCGGGCAATACACGGCGCCGCTCGAACTGTCAACACAACTGGCACTGCTAAGAGTATCCTACGACTTCCACATCGCTGGCAACGGGTTATACACAATGCTGGTGACTACTTTGAAGGTCAGTAAAACTTTGAAACACGTATCTATTTTGTACGAGCTGTAAATAAATCGTTGTCACTATTAAAGTTGCAACCTTCGTATAAGAGAAAGAATCCCCTTATTATCTTAATAGATAATGCCACATCAAGTACCATTTCCCCCTCTTGATAACCCTATAAGAATATGCGCGTAGGCCTGAAAAAATGCTAGCGGTTATCGCCCTCGTTACTGTGTGCGTTGGTTTTGTGTGTTTGTCTTGTTATCCGCTGCGTACACTAGTGTTTTATAAATAATTAAAAATCAGGGTGTTTCACACGAAATGTTATCACGCACAGTCAACCATAGCATCCAGTAAGGGAGACAAGAATATTGTGTCGTACTAGTGGATGACGACCAATCAACCAAGAAGGGAAGCACCAAAGGCCAGCACCGCAAACAGGAAAGGCGGTTCCCGATACCAGAGACTAATTGCGCGCCAGCTTTCCTAAGGAAAGGGTACAACCGCTTTATGAAACCCTTATCGAATCGGTGCATACAGCCAGGCCAGGGTGGAAGGTAGTACCGATAAGTGGTCTCATAGTGCCACGTTCTTTGTAAATTTGGCTCTATTTTGTATTCAATGAATTAGTATAATATACCGTCTCAACTGTGAAGTTTCGTTTCCTCTTCTCCTTCTGGGCACTTCACTTCTTTTGTCTGGCGCTGTTCTTCTATATTCTTTGCTTTGATTATTCTGTGCAGTACTTTTTCCTTGGTAAGGGAACTCCTTCACTTCTTCCACTACTGTACAGTTACGAATCTTGATATCAAGCAAGGCGTTACCCTCTTTCCTACAACTCTTCATTATTGCGACGGTTATCTTCAATCCGTATTTCATACTAAGCACGTCGTCCATTCCATTCGACAGATGTTCTGTGTTTTCCTCAGACGCGATATGGATGGACTTTTCATCTATGAACCCTTGTATTGATACCTGCTATCCTTCAATTTACATTCCTCGTCTTTAACACCAGTGTCGATGAGCTGCCACCTTGCCTTACACCCTTCTTAACAGGAACTCGTCTCCTTTTATATTCCATTTATTTCGTCTGCTTGCTTTGTGAACTATTTGTCTGTGTGCTTTACCCTCAGTCTTCTAAGGATTGTGACATCGTCATATTGCACCTTACATTGTGTTCTCGAGGTCGATGTTAGGAAGGTATCATCAGTTGTCTTCAATCTACCAAGCAATTGCAAGAACTGCATCTCTGGTGCCTATCCCCTTGCTGAAACCATACTGATCTCCTTGTACTACATCTCTAATTTTTCCTTCGATTCACCTCTGGTTCCTAGTTTACAAGCGTAATTTGTCAGACTAATTTGTCAGACTAATCGTCAAATATTTACATTTATTCATACGAGCCTTCTTTTGTAACGCAATTACAGTACCTTTACTAGGAAATCCGATAAGTCATCCGTTCCATGCATTTTTGACTCTAACTAAAAGTACCTCTATGTGAGCACAGATTCCAGTAACTCAGAAAGTAGGCCACCGACTTCTGCTGACTTGTTTGACCCCAGATCATTCAGTGTTAAGTTCTCAACACAGTAGTAATGTTAGTAGTAATAATAGTAGTTGGCTATAACAGATCATAGTAGACCGTGTTTTCAATGTTCGAACTCTTTTAACACATAAATCGCCCCTCCTTAGATTTATTTGAGACCACCTAGCTGCCCTTTTAAATTTTAGTGGCGTGAGTTATTAATGTTGTCTGTCAGTGATTGGCACAGTTCTTTTTTCCTAGAAATCTGCCTCCTCCGTTTTCCTCTTTTCGCAACTAGTTTGATCTCTTTCGTACTGTTAACTTGTGTAGAGAGCTTTGCAAAGTATCCGCCATGAAGCAGGTGTCACAGGTGTTCCGGTGACTCGTATCTGATCTATTTCTTACGGGAAGTTGTCAGTCCACGCTGCGCTGCGCTGACAGACACTGCCCACTTCTCATGGTCTAAACAGGACGCTCTTTGTGAAAGACGGTATTGCAGGGTCTGATGTACTGACACCGAATGGGTATCGTCGCTGAAGTCTTCATTTGTCAGAGACCTATTTTGCGTAGCTACAAATTATTTAATGCAAGTAAATTATGATTAGCACGGTCAAATTGACAATAGCAATGACCATTTGGCACATACAGCTATCTCAGATAAAATTTTCAGTTTTGTAAAGGTAGTATTTCCTGCATAATTATAATTTCTTATTAACTGTGAGGCTTTCCACATAAATAATAAAAAAATTTGTTACTTTTCGATTACAGCATAAATAACACAAATTTAAAGGTTGTAGAGTCAACTAAATACCTAGGAATCACAAAAAAATACTAACTTTGAACTACCACATAGAAAATGTTGTGGGGAAGGGGAACAAAGTCTGCATTTTATTGGCTGAATACTTAAAGATGCAATAAAATTGTTAAATAGACTGTCTAACTACGCTTGTTCATCATCTTCTGGAGCGTTCCTGCGCGGTATGAAATCCTTATCGGATGACATCTACGGAACACATCGTAAAATTCCAAAGAGCAGCTCCTTTTTTGTCTCAAAATGGGGAATAGCGTGTCAAGGTTATGGAAAGCGAGTTGGGTCGTTTATCATTCAAATAAAGGCGTTTCTAGTGGCGAGGAGATCTTTTCACGAAATTTCAGTCGCTAATTTCTCCTCCCAGTGCCAAAATATTTTGTTGACTTCCACCTACCTAGGGAAAAGTGCCCATCGTAATAAATTGAAAGCCGGCCGGAGTGGCCGTGCGGTTCTAGGCGCCACAGTCTGGAGCCGAGAGATCGCTACGGTCGCAGGTTCGAATCCTGACTCGGGCATGGATGTGTGTGATGTCCTTAGGTTAGTTAGGTTTAATTAGTTCTAAGTTCTAGGCGACTGATGACCTCAGAAGTTAAGTCGCATAGTGCTCAGAGCCATTTGAAACATTTGAACCAATAAATTGAGAGAAATCACAGCTCGCATGATAAAATTTAGGTTTTCATTTCTTCCGCTTATTAATGGAGAGTGCAACAGTCGAGGAATAGTATGAAAGTGGTTCTATGAACCCTCTGCGAAATACTTAAGCGTAAATAGCAGAGTAATCATGCAAATTTAGATGATATGTAAAGCGTCAAAACTGAAAAATATGCTTAGTATTTCTACTGTATTTACTCTGCTGTTAGATGAAGTATGTAATTTCAGTAGTCCATACACTCTAGTACGCCTCAAAATGTTTGTATGTGCGGTAATTACTGCGAATATTTCGTAACTTCCAGCCGACTATAGAAATTAATCAAAAATACTGAAAGTGAACGAATATTTATAAAAGACGATTACAACAGTCCGTTGAGCACTAAATTCAAATTACATGCCACATGTTTACAATTAATTCGTTTTAACATTTTCCTGGTTAAGAAAGGCATCAGAATTACTTTCATATCACATACAATAAAAATCTGATATCAAAGCGTGAAATCTGTTTTAATTCTCTGCAGTGTTTTGAATGTAAAACATGGAAACAATTATAAAATAAGCTGAACTCTTGATAACTGATTTTGCTTGAACTTTGATTTGCTAATATTGAACTTACGTCTTTGACAATAGCTTCCGTTGATAGGAACTGTATTTATCTTAATATTAAAGTAAAACATTATCCTAGAGAGTCTGAACAATATTAAAACTCCCAGTGTAGATGTATGCTGAAGTACGTATCGGGTGACTGATCGGTGGACAAGCGAGTAATGGATCCTCACAGTGCATTAAACTCTGAAGTACGTTGGTATTTTTGTAGGAAACTGCGCAAGATTGTGTACCACAGCTAGAGTCCGAGTGCTTGCGATAAGCCCAATCTCGTACAGTTTTTCAGCTGTCGCAAGGCATGAAGTTATTGTCATTTTCTGGAGTTATTTCAGCCGTGCTGACATCAGAAGCCTTGCTTATAATGGCTGAAATAACTTGTTGCTGAATTTATTTTCTTTGAGTTGCTGTTTGGAAAGGTATGATGCCGCCAACGTTCCGATTCGTTAATATGATCCGCAGACTAGATTTAATAGATTACATACACGGCTTGTTTCTTAGTCCCATTCGCAAGAGGTCTTTGATAGTTTGGAACACGTCAGAAAAATAAAGAATACTAGGCGTAACACTTTTTTTAAAGAAACTAATATGATGATTTTCTTTCTACAAATCGTAATAGAAAGTGTTAAGAAGAATGTGGAACAAGTAAAAAAATAGACGTATTTTTATTTTCTGTGTGATAGGAGAGAATGTTTTTTGGTCGGTACTTCAGTCTAGTGACTGATTTCAGTATTACGTATAGAAATGCGCACTAGCGGTCGCCATAAGCCATTTCCGGCTTTTTCTACAGTTTTTGTTGCTGCAAGAGATGGAGTTCTGTTTTTTGCAATGTCTATAAATATTTTGAGTTCTACATATTTAAGCTCTATATAACATATTAAAGCTGTTTGAAATATATTGTTAATACTCCAGTTACAGAATTCTATGGCAAGCGAAATTCTATGGATTTTAAAACTAGTTACATAACTTGTGAAGGTTAAGCCACACTTCGCCGGTCGTGCACCATATTGTACCTTGAAAGACAAGAATGTCGTTTACTATGGAGCAAGTGACATCTGCAAATTAACCGAGTTTCCTTTGTGTCTTAACAATTTTACCTGTCTTGAAAATGGAAATTTGTGTTTGTTTCCAGTAGCTTCAATTTCAAAATGTATTTAAATATAGGTGGTTTCTGATCACACTTCTGCACAATTTGATTTCGCTTACTCGTTATTTGTGTGCAGTAGAGTAATAATGTAACAGACAAACTAAATACCGTAATGACAAAATTTTTACGAGTAAAGCTCTTCCAAATTTCAGTAGAATATTTTTCCATTTGGAGAACCCTTAATTTTCCGGAGTCAATTTTGTAAAAAGACTGCACCACATAAAAAGTGAATGACATCATTAAAAAATGGAATAAGAAAAGGTATTAAACTTCTGTTACAGTCTGAAGTCTAAACTTGTTCCATGGTACAACACTCCCACTTAAATAAATATCACAAACATGAACTAAACGCAAACTATAAAGTATATAGGTCCTTTCATACTTATAAAGATGCCATTACTATGGCGAAGACATGCGGAGGTCAGATAATATAAAGAACTCGCCATAAGTAAGAAAGAAATAACTTAAGAAAATTTTTGGCTCAGTCTAGATAGACAGAAATTCGATGCAAAGTAGATCTCAGGTATCTTATCGCTATACTGCAAAAATGTCTGACACATTCAGGAAGAGACAATTAAAATTTTAGGACGCATTCTCAGGATGAATGATCACAGGCTGGCCAAAGAATACTTAATCTTGTCGTATCAGCTCAACTTAAGAGCAGTTGACTGACTGAAACTGAAAGACATCTTCATGAAATTGGGATAACAGGTGACACATAGCATAGGCTATGTCACCATCAGAGCACTTATCGAGAATTACCAATTTGTAAACGAGATGGGAACTGGAATCAACGGAATGTAGCCAGAAGAACGGGAAGGAAACTTCAGGAAGAGAAAGAAGTTATTCTGAGCGAAGAAGAAAGCAAACTTAACCCGCTAAATAAGAACAATCGCGCTCCTCAGCAGGGCATAGTGAGGTAAACAAATGGGAAGCGTACATCAGCTGGTACTGCTAAGAAATTTGTAAATGGCTTGTCATATGTTCTAGTTTTTTTTGGCAATTTTTTATAGTTGCCAGCACGTTGCTGAAATTACGTGTCCCAAAATAGTGGAAATTTTTGTGAAATAAAGTAAGTAAGTCATTATTTAGATTTGTCTTATTCTTAGTAATTCTGTGATCTGAGCTATTCTTTTGAAAGAGAAATATAATGTGTACGACAAGAATCGTCGGGGATAAATATACGGGGAAGCAGTCATTTCTTAGAACAGGTTTCTGCAAGATAATCTTTAATAAATAACAAGGTAATTCGTATTCCAAGGCTTAAGAATTTAAAATTTGTAGGTTACCTTGGTGAGCCAAAAAGTCAGAATCTTCATCTACCGTATGAAATTAGGGAATGAAAATAAGCAAAGTATACAATCTTTCTTATTTTTGTATCACGTACGTCTGCAACATAAACATCGGAAATTAAGAATTGTTTCAAATTTGTGGACTTACGAGGCAAGATGACTGTAAATTTTAATGTCGTGCTATCTTTTTGTTACCTAAGCCCACAATAATTCAGTATTAACTCTGAAACCGAGTCAACCAGGAAATACCTAACAAGTCGTCTTGATTTACGTTGTCCGTGTTATCCTGTATTACCTCTAGAATAACTACACGGTGTTTCCTTTGGAGAGGCCGCAGCCAGTTCCTTCGTTACTTATGTTTCAGCTTCGATGATTGCTTCCAAATCATAAAGCTGTCTATGAGCTGTGTAATCTGATGAAACAAATTTCCTCAAGCCTATTAAACCGACGACTGGATGGAACATAGATTGTAACAATAACGCAACCTAATTTCAGATGGTCGTAGAGACCGTTGTTTTTCATATGTCTCACAATTTTAGTTATTTCTGTCGTTTGATCGGTTCATTGTGTAGAACACTCACAGTATCAAGACATTTGAAATCTTCACCAATACCCGACGGAGAGTGGGCCAGAATTGCAAAATCGTAATGAAAAAAATCCTGGTTATGAATCTTGAATTGCAGGTTGACCTTAACGATGTTCAGACTGTGAAATGTCTCATAGAGACAGACGGCGGCCTAGTTCGATTCTTGTATTTCAGGTCGAAATTAGTACTCTGTTGTGTGTGAGGTGCCAGACTAGACGGGCGAAGAAAGTAGCGTCTATTTCACGTCATCTGTACTTCTTTTGTGTAGTCGTATTATGAAATTTAGAACTGGGTACTGCTGAAAAAGGTATGTAGTTAAATAAAATCCGTTTAATTGTTTAGTCACTTGTTAACAACTGCTTAAATAAATATTCGCGCCGAAAATTAAATGAAGCACAAAGCGCAAAGAAAAGCAAGAATATTACGTAGTCCACGGCAGTCCTTTATATCTAGACTTGCCTAATAAAGTATGTAATATTTTCTACGTGAATCTCCAGTAAAATTTAAGTATCCATCAGTATTCCATTGATAAGCCTCAATTCAAATGGTAGCTGGAATATGCCCTTATTAGGGAAGTTAGAGAAAGTAAATAGTGTAATTATGTAAACATGAACCTCTTTTTCATGTATGTTACAAGCAAATATTAAACAGGATAATCAAAACCGTAGCAAAGACTGAGCTGGCGTGGTAGGGCTCATATATAAGGAGCAGTGAAACGGAAATGACAACAGACTATTTAAGGAGCATGACGGGGACTTTGGGAACGCAGGTAGGTATGTATATAGAAGTGCCTTCTATTGGGAATCTGGAAGGAACAGTGTGAACGTTCACAACTGTGCCATTTGTCTGCTAGGCGTGCTCAGCGTAACGTCAGCGAGTCGTGTGTTGTCCGACTTCACTATGGAGGCCGGGAAAATGGAATAGCGAGATGTAGTGCCGCTTTTGACTGCGGAAGGAGTATCAGGAAGTGAATGTCTGCTGAGTATTACGAAGACAGTACGTGAATTTCATGTGGAATCAACGATTTCGAGAAAGTCGGATGTCATTGAAAGACAGCTGTCGGCCAGGACACGCTCGTCGTGTCATTATCCCTTTTGTCATCGTTACGATGGATGCTGTGGGCAGAAGTGAACGAACGTGGACGATGAAAGACATTCGGCTCATGTTGAGCATCTCTCAAGATACCGCTCACGCCACCATTCGGTGCGCAGTGGGTTCCCCACAGCCTGACGGAGGAGCAGAAGCTACACGGAGATCACTGCAGCACCTGGAGCGGTATCACGATGAAAATCGTTTCCTGACCAGTACTGTCGCGAGAGATGTCTACATCTGCATCTACATATATACTCCGCTAGCCACCAAACGGTGTGTGGCGGAGGGCACAATTCGCGCCAAAGTCACATCCCCCCCCCCCCCCCCGTTCCACTCGCAGATCGCCTGAGGGAAAAACGATTGTCTGAACGCCTCAGTGAATGGCTCTGAGCACTATGGGACTTAACATCTATGGTCATCAGTCCCCTAGAACTTAGAACTACTTAAACCTAACTAACCTAAGGACATCACACAACACCCAGCCATCACGAGGCAGAGAAAATCCCTGACCCCGCCGGGAATCGAACCCGGGAACCCGGCGAGGGAAGCGAGAACGCTACCGCATGACCACGAGATGCGGGCTAACGCCTCAGTGCGAGCTCTAATTTCCCTTATGTTTGAATGGTGATCATTGCGCGATTTGAATGTTGGTGGTAATAATATATGCTCTACATCCGCGGCGAAGATCGGAT
Organism: Schistocerca piceifrons; assembly: GCF_021461385.2. Classification (NCBI taxonomy): domain Eukaryota; kingdom Metazoa; phylum Arthropoda; class Insecta; order Orthoptera; family Acrididae; genus Schistocerca; species Schistocerca piceifrons. The sequence continues at coordinate 719,109,936 of NC_060138.1, forward strand.
TTCGGAATTTAGTGAGCAGCCCCTTCCGTTTAGCGCGTCGTCTATCTGCAAGTGTGTTCCACTTCAAATTTTCTATGAGATTTGTAACGATCCTGCGATGGCTAAATGTACCGGTCACCAATCTTGTCGCTCTTCTGTGGACCTTCTCAATCTCTTGAATTAGACCCAACTGGTCTCATAAAGACGAACAGTAATACATGAACTAACGTATTGTAAGCAATTTCCTTTGTTGAAGGACTGCATCGCTTCAGGATTCTACCAATAAACCGCAATATAGAGATCGTCTTGCCCGTTACTTATGTAATCTGATCATTCCATTTGAGATCATGGTGTCATTATTTTGAGAAGAAGAGCAAACGTTAGAGCCAACAATGGAAGAACATGGATTCGCACTAACCGAAAAAATCCAAAGCCGTGCACTCCAATACCGGAAAGGTCTTTATTACCTTTCTCTTTCCCTGCTACGAACCGCTGCTCATTGACTTTCTGGTACATGGCGCCACAATTAACGCACAGCGATACGTGGACACTTTGCAGACATTGCAGCCCAGCGTCACGTCCAAACGCCCAGGAATGCTGACGGACGCCATCATTCTGTTGCATAAGTTGCCAAGATTGTCGAGACTGCGATGCAGAAGTTTCGCTGGGAAGCCCTTACACATCTTCCGTACAGTCCCAATCACTCCCCATGAGATTTACATATTTTTTGGAGCCCTAAAGAAAGACATTCGCGGCCGTCGATTTGCTTCGGACGAAGAGGTGCACACCTGCGTACAGTAATGGTCCGTTATGCAGCCACGAACATTTTTCCGAGAAGGCATTGATCGCCATTTCTCACAGTGGAATAAATGTACGTATTAATAATTATGGCCCTTACTTTTGAAATAATAAACAGCTTGCTTATTTTTTTCCGTCTGTCTCGCTTTCATTTGACTGTCCCTTATACACTCCTGGAAATGGAAAAAAGAACACATTGACACCGGTGTGTCAGACCCACCATACTTGCTCCGGACACTGCGAGAGGGCTGTACAAGCAATGATCACACGCACGGCACAGCGGACACACCAGGAACCGCGGTGTTGGCCGTCGAATGGCGCTAGCTGCGCAGCATTTGTGCACCGCCGCCGTCAGTGTCAGCCAGTTTGCCGTGGCATACGGAGCTCCATCGCAGTCTTTAACACTGGTAGCATGCCGCGACAGCGTGGATGTGAACCGTATGTGCAGTTGACGGACTTTGAGCGAGGGCGTATAGTGGGCATGCGGGAGGCCGGGTGGACGTACCGCCGAATTGCTCAACACGTGGGGCGTGAGGTCTCCACAGTACATCGATGTTGTCGCCAGTGGTCGGCGGAAGGTGCACGTGCCCGTCGACCTGGGACCGGACTGCAGCGACGCACGGATGCACGCCAAGACCGTAGGATCCTACGCAGTGCCGTAGGGGACCGCACCGCCACTTCCCAGCAAATTAGGGACACTGTTGCTCCTGGGGTATCGGCGAGGACCATTCGCAATCGTCTCCATGAAGCTGGGCTACGGTCCCGCACACCGTTAGGCCGTCTTCCGGTCACGCCCCAACATCGTGCAGCCCGCCTCCAGTGGTGTCGCGACAGGCGTGAATGGAGGGACGAATGGAGACGTGTCGTCTTCAGCGATGAGAGTCGCTTCTGCCTTGGTGCCAATGATGGTCGTATGCGTGTTTGGCGCCGTGCAGGTGAGCGCCACAATCAGGACTGCATACGACCGAGGCACACAGGGCCAACACCCGGCATCATGGTGTGGGGAGCGATCTCCTACACTGGCCGTACACCACTGGTGATCGTCGAGGGGACACTGAATAGTGCACGGTACATCCAAACCGTCATCGAACCCATCGTTCTACCATTCCTAGACCGGCAAGGGAACTTGCTGTTCCAACAGGACAATGCACGTCCGCATGTATCCCGTGCCACCCAACGTGCTCTAGAAGGTGTAAGTCAACTACCCTGGCCAGCAAGATCTCCGGATCTGTCCCCCATTGAGCATGTTTGGGACTGAATGAAGCGTCGTCTCACGCGGTCTGCACGTCCAGCACGAACGCTGGTCCAACTGAGGCGCCAGGTGGAAATGGCATGGCAAGCCGTTCCACAGGACTACATCCAGCATCTCTACGATCGTCTCCATGGGAGAATAGCAGCCTGCATTGCTACGAAAGGTGGATATACACTGTACTAGTGCCGACATTGTGCATGCTCTGTTGCCTGTGTCTATGTGCCTGTGGTTCTGTCAGTGTGATCATGTGATGTATCTGACCCCAGGAATGTGTCAATAAAGTTTCCCCTTCCTGGGACAATGAATTCACGGTGTTCTTATTTCAATTTCCAGGAGTGTAGTATCGCGATGAAGTAATTTTTATATTTCACTACAAAATAATAGTTCTGTCTACCAGTAAGTGTCCATTACACGATGCCCCTTTCTTCAAAGTGATACTCAATTGAAACGCACGCGCGCGTGCTCGCGTTTGAGTGTGTGTGTGTGTGGGGGGGAGGGGGGGGGGCAGGTGGGTGGGTGGCGGTGAACGACAAGCGTTGGATTTATGAAGATGGTTTTTTTTTCCAATCGGGAGGAAGGAAGGCGGGAGGCCCATTTTACATACGGCTATGAAAATAAATAATTAAAAATGATTTAATGAAGTTGTTAAAGCACAAATCAGAGAAACATTATATGGGGTAACCACTCTTTATTAATGTCATTTTCTGGTTTGACTGGTGTCACAGTCGAGGTCCCAGCGAGAGAGATTTTCGTATTCCTGCAAAATGTTCCGATTACAAAATTACAAGTAATTATTAGCAACGCTACAAATCTTTTTTGTACAGATAAGATTGGACCTTCCATTACAGTGCTCGACAGTACGAGGGAAATTATTTCAGCTTTATATAGAAAGCTGAGAGGCAGCAACGAAAGACTCTTTTAAGGTGTTCGACAGCTGTTGTGAAAACAGAAAACAACTGATCAGGTCCACAACATAAAGAACCTAAAGAATTATTCGACAGATCAAAACGAAAAAGAACAGAGAATTACAGTTCAGTTGAGTTGAGCTACCGAAATGACCTTCCGAGCTTCAGGAAAAGTGGACGCTTCAAATACTGTAAGAAGCGTTTCATCCTCCAGCCCACCCAAGGTAACAACGACTAGGGAAGATTCAATTTCAGCAAAAGGAGACACGTTTTAAGGCAATGTAAATGTGACTTATTTTTGACATCGAATTATCAAAGGAAAAGTATCAACGATTGATTAATTGATCTAAGAGAAAAATTTTTGTTGCCTTATGGGACTCTTAATTTTGACTTTTACAAATTTTAAATGTCTGAGAGTAACTGTGGAACGTCCACTTGTAGGGGAGAGAGATGGTAGAATCAGATTTGTAAGAAAAAATGCAAGCACACCAGAGGCCGTCTACGAATCCTTTTTCGAACAGTTCTCATGTATTACCCGTTAGGATGGAGCGTGTTTAATGTTTTTTTTTTTATTTTTTTTATTTTTTTTTTTAGATACAAGAAAGAGACAGAACAGATGTTGTACTGTAGAAGACATAAACAGAACAGACTGAAAAGCGGGTTGTACATTTCATCACAGGGACCATCATTTTTAACTTTTCAAGTTTGTTACGAGATTCGTTACCAGCACGGGAAAGAAACTCGAAAATACTGATTCATATCCTCATTGACCTAAGTCTTGAATTTTGGCCATATTTGCGCAGTTCTGCCACTGTCTCTGCTCTACGAGACAGCGAGGCGACGCTGAGATCGTGGAAGCTTGGAAAGGAAAATGAAAGATGCTCAAACAAATACAAGGGCATGTGTGTACTGACGTCTGCCCTTTGTAGTCACCGCCGACGGAGAAGCGCATCAGGAAAAGAAGAATGAATTATATGGCTTCAGGTTTCATCGGAATTTCCTCTTGCAGAATAATGCGTGGACGTTAGCCACGAAAAAAGAATAGTGCGCTTGGCTGAGCTAACATATGCTCTCAGGAACTTGTCATCAACTTCACCCCACTGACAGTGATTTGTTCCCCAGTGGAAGCGTGGATGCCTGTAGGCGCCACGTCGGTATCGAACATCGTTTTCAGCAGTCTCTTACTTTCTCTTAAATGACTGGGAGAAAATCTGTAACACCGTGTCCGACCAGAACTGCAAGTACACTGTCTAGCGTGACATCAATGTCATTAGAGATACGACAGTGGGTCAACTGGAGAAGGAATCGGACGTAACTTTACGCAAAGGAATCATTTCAGCGTTCATATAAAACGAAGGGGAGAACGGTAATTTATATCCGCAAAAGCAGGCGTGAAATTCACTCCTACTAATCAGTTCGCTCCTTATGTAGAGCGTGTTACAAGCCTTCATGGGGCGAAAGATGGTAGTTACCAGTATGTCTGACAACAGATAAAATTCAGCGCTGAATAATGCACGTGGTAGTGGAACGAGTAGGTGGTTAATAAGAGAATTTAGCGAACCGGACCTTATGTATGAAAGAGGCAGAAGAATATACTGGCTGCAATTTTGTCATATGATGACATCGTTGGAGACCATGGCTGTTATTTGAAGACAAATGTTGATGGTGATGAGACAGCAACCAGCCACAAGTTTAAGTTCCTTTATTCAAAAGGTACCGTTACCGGTTTAGAATCATTACAATTCATCGTCAGAGGGCTTTCATGCTTTCATTAGAACATGTGGTGCATTTTTTACTGATAAGTTGGAAGTAAAAATTGCTGACAACTAATAGTAAAAAATGCGCCACATGTTTTAATAAAAGCATGAGAACCGTCTGACGATGAATTGTAATGATTCGAAACCAGTAACGATACCTTTTGAATAAAGGAACTTAAAATAAACTTGTGACTGGTTGCTGTCTCAACACCATCAACATTTGTCTTCAGAATGTACTGGCATTTGGAGTTAACTTGAGGTAGGATCGTTGAAAGACGTGTCCACTTATTTGCTCTAGACGTACATTTCTGAATTGGCCGTCTGAGCGTCCCTTGACGCAACTTTAAAGTACAGTGCTTTCAGACTTCCTGGCAGATTGTATGTTAGCACGAACAAATAGCAATGTTCAGCCAGAGACACTGGTTCAATTGTGGCCAAGTAAATGAATGTAAGTGTTTTGCTCTAAGACTGACTGGAGGACACAACTAGGCAGCCCAATCACTTACACGCCATATTAACAAGTATTAACCTCTGCTTATATTTTGTGATTCATACCGACCATTTACTGCAGTGGGACTCACTGAGTTACGTCCTGTGATGAGCTAGGAAGTGCTTCTTGGACATTCTAGAGCAAACCATCCGCACACAGTGTAACGAAGTGGAACATGAAATTCATGAGAGGATACTGCGCTAGAATACTGTATGATCACCAAGAAGGATTCACTACAGGCCTGAATTCTAAAGATTCAAAAGTATAGATCTATGACGTCCAGAAAACTGCGCGCACATCACATGAGAAATATAACTTGAAACAAAATGGAATTATCGGTAACTAAAGGATGAAAGGATCGAGTTGAATGGAAGTTACATGCGTATATCAGGGCGACCAGATCTTTTAAGATTAAAATTATTCTGATGGTAGAGACAATTTGTCAGAGTACTTTGTTCTCTGTGGTACAGTCAGACAGGCAGATGGGCACCAACCACCCAAGTCCTGTGTTTCAATAACCTACTTCTGGGCGTGTGAGACCGAATCATGTATAATGAAAGTACAAAAGTTCTAGTAGCTATTGCCATGATAAAGGCTGGTTACAATAGCAATCGAACCTCAGTAGTTGTATTAGATACTACTTGGTTACCCACGCAGAAGGATTTCACTGAAATTGACTCTGGCTGCGAAAGCCTACGCAATCGCAGTTCCACTGTATTGAAACTTACTGGATTATTATAAGCTGGACTGGGGATCGAACCTTTCATGGGCAGTGCTCTTATCAGTGGGGACAGCTATCCAGATACGACGCACGGCTCGCCCGCACAGCTTGACTTCCTTCTGGTAAATTACACCATGTAACCCCAAAGGTGTATATAGGAGCGAGATCCGCCCATCGCGTTGGTCATGGTACGGGATTTCCCTTTCTGACGGTGAGAGCATATGGCATTCAACTGGTGTTCACGGTCATTAGTGTTGAAACGACATACCATCGTGGACAACAAGAGATTCAATCTCCAACCACTATGACAAACTTCTTGAAAAAACGCCAGATGACAGACTCCGTTCAGACGGGGTGGTAGCAAATGACATTTTAGTAGTTCGTCTCGTAGAGTTTCAGCTCACAAGTTGATAGAGAGTCATTTCTGGTGATATGACACGATCACACTATCTGATCAAAAGTATCCAGACACCAAATTAGTGGACAATAATATGGTGTGTGTCCACTCGTCGCCTTTATAATGACTTTAAATCTGCCGCGAACATTTTCAGTGAGACGTCTGAATGTCTGTGAATTAATGGCAGTCTTTCCTTCCTCTGGCAACGGCCTTGCCGCAGTCGATACACCGGTTCCTGTCCGATCACCGAAGTTAAGCGCTGTCGGGTGTGGCCGGCACTTGGATTGGTCACCATCCGGACTGTCATGCGTTGTTGCCGTTTTTCGGGGTGCACTCAGCTTCGTCATGCCAATTAAGGAGCTACTCGACCGAACACTAGCGGCTCCGGTCACAGCAGACCATCGTAACGACCGGGAGAGCGGTGTGTTGACCATACACCCCTCCTATCCGCATCCCCATCTGAGGATGAGACGGCGGTCGGATGGTCCCGATTGGCCACTTGTGGCCTGATGACGGGGTGCTTTCGTTCCCCTAAGCTGATATGAGAGAGGGTAGTGATATGGGACGCTGTGGTCTGGGACGAAGTCGACATTCTAACTCAGCCCAAAGATGTTCCATTGGGTTCAGCTCGAGACTCTGGGCAGGCCAGTCCATTTCAGGAATGTTAATATCCACAGATAATTACCTCACAGGTGAAGCGTCATGACAGAGTACATTGTTATGCTGAAACAATCATCAACTGTTCCTTTATTGTACGCAATACGCAATGGTGTAATATGTGTTCATATCCTTCCGCATTTAACGGTTTCTTAAACACAGCAATGTGACCACACACTACCCATGGAAAACATCCCACATCCGTTCTTCCACTGTACGTCACTGTTGGCGCTACACATGATGGAAGACAACATTCTCCATGTATTCTCGAAACCCAAACCCTTCCATGGAATATCCACAGGGTACAGCGTAATTCGTCACTCCGAACCACTCGCTTCCAGTCGTCCACTTTCCTGTGGCATCACCGACTGTGGTGGTGCAGTGGGTAGTCCACTGGACTCGCATTCGGGAGGACGACGGTTCAATCCCGAGTCCGGCCACCCTGATTTAGGTTTTCCGTGATTTCCCTAAATCGCTCCAGGCAAATGCCGGGATGGTTCCTTCGAAAGGGCACGGCCGACTTCCTATCCTAATCCTATGAGACCGATGACCTCGCTGTCTGGTCTCTTCCCCCAAAACAACCCAACCCCAACCCAACCTGCGGCGTCGCTCTTTACACTAGTTCAGGCGTCGCCTAGCACTGACTACAGAAATATTTGGCTAATGAGGAGCTGCTAGGCCATTGTACCCCATGCTGCTTAACGCCTTATGCACAATTGTTGTCCTACCTGGACTGCTGGCAGCATTTTCGAACTCACTGGCGATTCCTTCTGCTGATTTCTTGTGATTTTTACAATCACCCTCAACGATTCTTGACTGCCCCTGTCTATAAGTACATGATGTCTGTCTGGTGTTGTTTTAACTGTTATTCCTTTAAGATTGCATTTTACAATCACATCACTAACAGTCGACATGGATAGGTTTAGAAGAACTAAAATGTGTCTGATGCATTTTCTACTCAGGTGACATCTAACAACTAGTGTACGTTTGTAGTCAGTGAGCTCTCCTGACTGACCCATTCTGCTGTTGCTGCATCACTACTCACATCAGAATACCCTCGCCTCCTTTTATACTGGTAGGTCTGCCTCAGTGATACTTAATGGTCAAAGCCGCATGACGTAGGAGTGTAGAGAAACTTTTGGTAAGATAGTGTAGATATTACGGCAGTGGCAAACAATGTCATTGTTAAAGAGCCCTCATCTCTCAACTATAAAAACTGAGGTCGGGCACTGCAGTGCAGTGCTGGATAATCCACTGACAGAAGTCTGAATTCGAAATCATGTGGTTCGAGAATCATAAAAGATGGTTGTATACATGGAAGAATCCTGGAGATACTAGAAGGTATCAGATAGATTATATAATGGTAAAACAGAGATTTAGGAACCAGGTTTTAAATGGTAAGACATTTCCAGGGGCAGATGTGGACTCTGACCACAATCTATTGGTTATGAACTGTACATTAAAACTAAAGAAACTGCAAAAAGGTGGGAATTTAAGAAGATGGGACCTGGATAAGCTGACTAAACCAGATGTTGTACAGAGTTTCAGGGAGAGCATAAGGGAACAATTGACAGGAATGGTGGAAAGAAATACAGTAGAAGAAGAATGGGTAGCTCTGAGGGATGAAGCAGTGAAGGCAGCAGAGGGTCAAGTAGTTAAAAGACGAGGGCTAGTAGAAATCCTTGGGTATCAGAAGAAGTATTGAATTTAATTGATGTAAGGAGAAAATATAAAAATGCAGTAAATGAAGCAGGCAAAAAGGAATACAAACGTCTCAGAAATGAGATCGACAGGAAGTGTAAAATGGCTAAGCAGGGATGGCTAGAGGACAAATGAAAGGATGTAGAGGCTTATCTCACTAGGGGTAAGATAGATTCTGCCTACTGGAAAATTAAAGAGGCCTTTGGAGAAAAGAGAGCCACATGTATAAATATCAAGAGTTTAGATGGAAACCCAGTTCTAAGCAAAGAAGGGAAAGCATAAAGGTGGAAGGAGTATATAGAGGGTCGATACAAGGGCGATGTACTTGAGGACAATATTATTACAATGGAAGAGGATGTACATGAAGATGGAATGGGAGATACAATACTGCGTGAAGAGTTTGACAGAGCACTGAAAGAACTGAGTCGAAACAAGGCCCTGGGAGTAGACAACATTCCATTAGAACTACTGACGGCGTTGGGAGAGCCAGTCCTGACAAAACTCTACCATCTGGTGAGCAAGATGTATGAGACAGGCGAAATACCCTCAGACTTCAAGAAGAATATAATAATTCCAATCCCAAAGAAAGCAAGTGTTGACAGATGTGAAAATTACCGAACTATCAGTTTAATAAGCCGTGGGTGCAAAATACTAATACGAATTCTGTACAGACGAATGGAAAAACTGGTAGAAGCCGACCTCGGGGAAGATCAGTTTGGATTCCGTAGAAATGTTGGAACACGTGAGGCAATACTGACCTTACGACTTATCGTAGAAGAAAGACTAAGGAAAGGCAAACCTACGTTTCTAGCATTTGCAGACTTAGAGAAAGCTTTTGACAATGTTGACTGGAATACTCTCTTTCAAATTCTAAAGGTGGCAGGTGTAAAATGCAGGGAGCGAAAGGCTATTTACAATTTGTACAGAAACATGATGGCATTTATAAGAGTCGAGGGGCATGAAAGGGAAGCTGTGGTTGGGAGGGGAGTGAGACAGGGTTGTAGCCTCTCCCCGATGTTATTCAATCTGTATATTGAGCAAGCAGTAAAGGAAACAAAAGTAAAAATCGGAGTAGGTATTAAAATCCATGGAGAAGAAATAAAAACTTTGAGGTTCGCCGATGACATTGTAATTCTGTCAGAGACAGCAAAGGACTTGGAAGAGCAGTTGAACGGAATGGACAGTGTCTTGAAAGGAGGATATAAGATGAACATCAACAAAAACAAAACGAGGATAAGGGAATGTAGTCGAATTAAGTCGGGTGATGATGAAGGAATTAGATTAGGAAATGAGACACTTAAAGTAGTAAAGGAGTTTTGCTATTTGGGGAGCAAAATAACTGACAATAGTCGAAGAAGAGAGGATATAAAATGTAGACTGGCAATGGCAAAGAAAGCGTTTCTGAAGAAGAGAAATTTGTTAACTTCGAGTATAGATTTAAGTGTCAGGAAGTCGTTTCTGTAGGTATTTGTATGGAGTGTAGCCATGTATGGAAATGAAACATGGACGATAAATAGTTTGGACAAGAAGAGAATAGAAGCTTTCGAAATGTGGTGCTACAGAAGAATGATGAAGATTAGATAGGTAGATCACACAACTAATTAGGAGGCATTGAATAGAATTGGGGAGAAGAGGAGTTTGTACCACAACTTGACAAGAAGAAGGGACCGGTTGGTAGGACATGTTCTGAGGCATCAAGAGATCACCAATTTAGTACCGGAGGGCATCATGGAGGGTAAAAATCGTAGAGGGAGACCAAGAGAAGAATACACTAAGCAGATTCAGAAGGATGTAGGTTGCAGTAAGTACTGGGAGATGAAGAAGCTTGCACAGGATAGAGTAGCATGGAGAGCTGCATCAAACCAGTCTCAGGACTGAAGACCACAACAACAACAACAACAACAACAATATGGTTTCATGGTTTGCACACGTTGCTTATGACAGAGATATATCTGCTGCCGCAAGAGTACTATACTCAGTTTTGTCTCCGCAGATTGCTAACCACCAATTAATTGACTGGACCTTATAAATGGTCCTTCTCCCAAACGATGGAATATCGTCTCCTGAAACTCTGCAGTACGAACGACTCTTTTCTGAAAACCACGGCCTCTGTGACTTGAACAACCCAATTTCTCATAAGTCTGTCTATCCGTGCTGATAACTTTCAAGTAATTAGGATGGCGCCTGATGCGAAACCTGTCCTTGCAGATTCATTCGGCTTTCTGGGCACTACATATAGTTGTGATATTCATTAAATGCACGTTTGAAAATCGCGATGACCATTAATAAACACTCCATCTGGCATGGACACTTCACAAATTATCACGTTTTGTCCGTTAAGGTCGCGCCACCTACGTCGATGAGTCAGGCTGTTGTTTCTTATTAAAGATAATCTGTTTACAAACACGTGCCTCGCACGCACTGCTCGTTCAAGAACTCGTTTCGCCTGAAATATTCATTTCGCATCATTTAGTTCCTCACTTCAGTTTAGGACCGTCAAGTCTGTCTAATCTTTACCTCAAGGTTTTGCACAGTTTGTGTAGTTTGAGTATGTGATGTACGTACAGTGCTGATTTTGGTGGCTGCTACTAGTAGTGCCCCTCTCTGCTATACAGAAGTGTCAGCGTAAACGTATAATGTGTAAAGATTTTCAGAGACCGGCAACACTCACACAGTTTGTCAAGTTATTTAAATTATTTAATGAAGCCACTTGTTACGAGATATAAACCTCATATTCAGCCTACAGTGGCTATACGACATTTCACCAAAGTATACTTGGATACAGTCACTGGTGACTAGGAACTCTTGGTATAGGGTTGGTCTAGGACACATTACATGTCTCTTGTAAGTCTATACCATAGAACCGCTAAAACAGTCACCTGGGCCCAGTTACGGGTGTACTTTTGTTGGGTATTTACATATTCCGATTGTAGACTGAAGATGAGATTTATGATTTATGCCTCGAAAAATGTTGCTTTATTAGACATTTTAAGTAAATCAATAGATTGTGTGTCTGGTAGAGGGCCAATTGAAAAGTCTACCATATACATAAAAAAAAAGCAGTGGAGCTCTCTACTTGTGGGGGAGGGCATTATCTTGCTGAAATGTAAGCCCAGGGTGTCTTGCCATGAAGGGCAACCAAAGGGGCGTAGAATATCTCTAAGTACCGCTGTCATGTAAAGGTGCCACGAATGACAACTAAAGGGGGCCTACTATGGAAAGAAATAGCACTCTAGAACATCATTCCTGAGTGTCCACCCATATGGTGGGCGACAGTCCGGTCAGTACCCCCCACTGTCCGGGGCGTCTGCAGATGCATCTTTGCTGGTCACTGGGGCTCAATTCTAAGCGATGCTTATCAGTGAAGACAGTTCTGCTCCAGCCAATGGGAGTCCACGCCGAAGTGTAGCGTGCTGCTTCTTTGCAGATGTTGTTGTTGTTGTGGTCTTCAGTCCTGAGACTGGTTTGATGCAGCTCTCCATGCTACTCTATCCTCTGCAAGCTTCTTCATCTCCCAGTACGTACTGCAGCCTACATCCTTCTGAATCTGCTTAGTGTATTCATCTCTTGGTCTCCCTCTACGATTTTTACCCTCCATGATGCCCTCCAGTACTAAATTGGTGATCTCTTGATGCCTCAGAACATGTCCTACCAACCGGTCCCTTCTTCTTGTCAAGTTGTGGTACAAACTCCTCTTCTCCCCAATTCTATTCAATGCCTCCTAATTAGTTGTGTGATCTACCTATCTAATCTTCATCATTCTTCTGAAGCACCACATTTCGAAAGCTTCTATTCCCTTCTTGTCCAAACTATTTATCGTCCATGTTTCACTTCCATACATGGCTACACTCCATACAAATACTTTCAGAAACGACTTCCTGACACTTAAATCTATACTTCATGTTAACAAATTTCTCTTCTTCAGAAACGCTTTCCTTGCCATTGCCAGTCTACATTTTATATCCTCTCTACTTCGACAATCATCAGCTATTTTGCTCCCCAAATAGCAAAACTCCTTTACTACTTTAAGTGTCTCATTTCCCAATCTAATTCCCTCAGCATCACCCTACTTAATTCGACTACATTACATTATCCTCGTTTTGCTTTTGTTGATGTTCATCTTATATCCTCCTTTCAAGACACTGTCCATTCCTTGGAAGAAGAAACAGCATTGGTCGTATATTTTTGTTTATTATCGCAAAATCGATTTTCAGTCACTTAGTGACCATCTTCAGTGCTGTAATATATAACTTAAACTAGTAAGCACTGGTGTCAATAAGCTTACGGCGATCACATGGACTCTATGTGATCGCCGTAAGCTAATTGACACGAGTGCTTACTCATTTAAGTTATATATTACAGCACTGAAGATGGTCACTAAGTGACCGAAAATCGATTTTGCGATAATAAACAAAAATATACGACCAATGCTGTTTCTTCTTCCAAGTATACCCATTATCTGGTCGTAGTGCACAGGACACTATGGAGTCGCCAATCAATAACTGTCCATTCCGTTCAACTGCTCTTCCAAGTCCTTTGCTGTCTCTGACAGAATTACAATGTCATCGGCTAACCTTAAAGTTTTTACTTCTTCTCCATGGATTTTAATACCTACTCCGAATTTTTCTTTTGTTTCTTTTACTGCTTGCTCAATATACAGATTGAATATCATCGGGGAGAGGCTACAACCCTGTCTCACTCCCCTCCCAACCACAGCTTCCCTTTCATGTCCCTCGACTCTTAAAATGCCATCTGGTTTCTGTACAAATTGTAAATAGCCTTTCGCTCCCTGTATTTTACACCTGCCACCTTCAGAATTTGAAAGAGAGTATTCCGTCAACATTGTCAAAAGCTTTCTGCAAGTCTGCAAATGCTAGAAACGTAGGTTTGCCTTTTCTTAATCTAGTTTCTAAAATAAGTCGTAGGGTCAGTACTGCCTCACGTGTTCCCATATTTCTACGGAATCCAAACTGATCTTCCCCGATGTCGGCTTCTACCAGTTTTTCCATTCGTCTGTAAAGAATTCGCGTTAGTATTTTGCAGCCGTGACTTATTAAACTTATTAATAAATCTTTGCAGATATGAACAGCGAACTTTTGGTGGCAGTTATTTCAATTTTTAGTTGGGATTCTCTCTAAAACGATTAACTCAATCGTTAGGAGCAGTGCAGAATTCTCGAGAGTGATGATTTTAGTATCGTTTTACGTAATGCGGACCGAACTTGACTCTCAAATTGGTCGGGATTCAATTCATGCACCGATTCTTTTCGCTATGAGTCACGAGCTGGCTTTCACGATTCAGTTACTAATGGAAGATGGTGAACTTTCCCCTCGAATGCTCAGTGAGTTAGACTGTTTGTGTGTGAGCTGCTCCTCATTGTTGCGTTTCCTTAGTCCTAAAATCCTTGCTGACTAATCATGATCGGTACGTGAGTAGTAGGAATAGTATTTTTAAGTGTGTTCCATGTAAACGCAGTTTCACGGGTACGCTCCACGCGGTGAATAAAAGTTTATTGTGTAACTATTTAGTTCGTTAAATTTCGACACAACTTGCAGACCTGCAGACTTTCGTTCCTCCTGTTATCTCTAACAGGGATTTATCTGAAATATTTAATAACATATAAACTTCGATCGGTCGTTCTGGAGTTCACTAATTAAATTTCCGTTGAACAGATTTGTCTTTGCAGTAGAAACTTGGGCTACTACTGGGGCTACAACTCTGCTTCCGCCGTTTTTTCTCAAAGTTCGAGGCTTTATTGTGAGCATCTTACAAAAAATTTACGTTTCGAAGTACTGGCCATCGCTGGCCACTACTTTCTCCCATCTTTCGGGCAGCAAACGAATCCCGCGGCGTAAGAACTGGGCGTCTTTCGAGAAGATCCATGCATCTATCCTATTTTGCAATTGTTCATATGACATGAAGCGCTGGGCAACCAGGTCGTGTGCCGTTGAACTAAAAAGTTGGCAGTCCAAGGGGATGTCTGGAGAATACGGCGGGTGGGGTAGGACTTACCATTTCAACGTTTCCAGGTATGTTTTGGCGGGTTTTGAGACATGGGGTCTAGCACTGTCATGCCGAAAAATCACCTTTACATGTCTACCGCTGTATTGTGGCCGTTTATCTTTCACCGATCGGGTCAAACACATCAAATGCTTTCGACAACGATCTCCTGTGATTGTTCCCGTCGGTTGCAGTAGCATCGAAAACTTTCTCTCTTTCACAACAACGTCAAAATCACCCTTCTTGAAGCATGGAAACCATTTTCTGCAAAGTTATGTCACTAACAGGCGTCTCATCATTGGTCTTACCGGGTTTTTTATGAGCCTCAGCCGCAGATTTCTTCACATCAAAGCACAAAATTAAAACCTCCCGCAGATGACGAGAATTGGGCTCGTAAGTTGACATATTGAGCCGAGAATAACTTTAAGATGCAATCAAAAATCGACTAATATTTTGATGACGTTATGTTCTCAAATGCCTAAGATTACTTTATGACACTTACGAGGGTCAGTCAAAAAGTAATGCCTCCTATTTTTTTTTTCTACGTTTAATTGTCAGGAAATTTAAATGCAATTACATAGGTTGAAAACCACAACATTGAGGATCATTTTGTCATTTTTCAATGTAATCTCCGCCCATCTCTACAGTTTTGGTCCATCTTTGAACAAGGGCATGTATCCCAGCACGGTAAAAATCACAGCTCTGCTTCCTAAGCCATTGACGCACGGATGTTTTGACGGCCTCCTCATCTTCAAAATGAATCCCACGATGAGCTTCTTTTAGTGGCCCGAACAGATGGAAGTCTGATGGTGCCAGGTCAGGACTGTATGGGGGATGAGGCAAAACTTCCCATCCAATTTTGACAATCTCATCAGAGGTGTGACGACTGGTGTGTGGTCTTGCATTGTCATGCAAAAGAAGAACATCTGCCATTGATTTTGTTGGGCGAACTCGCTGAAGACGTGCTTTAAGTTTGTTGAGGGTTGTGACGTATTGAACAGAATTTATTGTGCATCCCTGCTCCAAAAAATCAACCAGAATCACACCCTCTGTATCCCAGAAAACTGTTGCCATAACTTCCCCTGCCGATCGCACAGTTTTGAATTTTTTCTTCCTCGGCGAGCTTGTGTGACGCCACTCCATTGACTGCCTCTTTGATTCGGGTTCAAAAAAATGCACCCATGTTTCGTCCCCGGTCACAATTTTTTTCAGAAACTCATCTCCCTCCAAACGGAAGCGCTGCAAGTGTTGGGAGGCTATTGTTTTCCTTGCCTCTTTATTCTGATCGGTTAACATTCTTGGAACCCACCGTGCACAAACTTTTGAGTACCCCAATTGTTTAATAATCGTGATCACACTGCCTTTACTAAGAGAAATAATGCGACACACTTCATCTGCAGTCACCCGACGGTCACCACGAATGATGTCATCAACTTGCTGAATGTTGTGTGGAGTCACTGCACTCACCGGCCTGCCGCTCCGCTTTTCGTCAGTCAACGGTGTTTGCCCTTCAGCTTCCTTACAACGACGAACCCATCGTCTAACAGTGCTGACATCCACTGTCAGAACACCATACACCTTCTTCAGTCTTTCATGAACGCGTATGGGCGTTTCACCTTCTGCATTCAAGAATTCAATCACACAACGCTGTCTCAAACGAACATCGATGTCGGCCATCTTACAAACTTCTGCTGTGCTGCCACCTGTTGACACAGAAAGTTACTACTGCAGTGGATTGCAGAAGAAGGTTTGAGGAATGGCGCCAAATTCAAATTTTTCACTTAACTTAATTTCTTTAAGTAGAAAAAAAATGGGAGGCATTACTTTTTGACCGACCCTCGTACGACCTACGACTTGCGCCACTACTTTCCACTAATGCCGTCTACTGCAAAAAGGCGGAATCAGAGTCGTAGACCTAATACTTAATTAATATTCGTGGAACTATAGGCGATTTGGTACTAAGGAGCGGGTAGATAACGTTAAGCACTGTATTTGTGTGACAGATAGCTCCCGGCTATGAAAAGTCCTTGATATAAGGCAAGTAACAATACCACCACAAAACAGGTATTCATTTAAGCTTTTCATGTGTTTCCAAATTGTCACTGGAGATTAACAGTCAGTCCAACAATGTCTAGAGTCGTCCATCTCTCTCTTTTTAGAGCAATATCGACTATTTTCAAGATATACAAATTTATTTATTGTTTTAACTTAGTTGCCAAATTCCCTACCTGTTACCATAGTGGACAGTTGACCTAAGAGAGAGAATGCGCTACCTATCTGCGAATTGTGTAAACTTTGTTTTGTGTCTCGTGTTTTAGCTGTCGGCGTGTCATGTTGTTATGGGATGCAGACTGGGGACTAGTCTAGAATTTGCGTAAACGAGCGTCGGCAACAGCCTACAAGCTACACTCGGGCCTGCCGGAGCACAAGATTAACGGTCGATAATCCCGGCTCTAACGAGCTCCGCAGCTTTGGCCTCCCCGAGCTACGAACTCCGTAGCTTTTACCTGCTCAACACCCCAAGTTCTACCGGTTCAACACACGAATTCCGCAGCTTTTACCTGCTCAACATATGAATTCCGCAACTTGCCCAAAACTACAGTCACCGCCAGTACGCGAACTAGGAACAGACCTCGGCTGTTATCCACAATACGTTATTAATACATATTGTAAAAGTATAGTAATGGTAAGTTAAGATCACTATATTTGTAATATAATTTTTTAAAAAGATAAATTATTATCTTAAATATCTTATATGACTTAGGGATAACGAAAGGTGTTCAAAGAACAGAAAGATTATTATGATTACCTTCAGCTGATAATATTTTTACTCTGAAGATATTTTTAATCTAACAGTAACATTTCAGATAAGGAAGAAACAAGCTTCAGTAAGTGCATTCTGTCCGTTTCGGCATTTGCCACTGCACAGTTTTATTCTGTATGAGTACCTTTCTTTCTTTAGTTTTCTTTTTAGTTTTCGGAATGAACTAGAGCCGTCACCATTCAGCCGAATGTAAGAGTCTGTTTGTACTCTTGTCAAGTTACTAACGAAAATATGTTATAGTCAGCCTATGGAAACAAAGCAACATATAAGACAATTTCGAAACAAATGTCAGTAACTCTATTCTGTACGTTTCAGACTTTCGCCCTTGCACAATTTTGTTGCAACATCGCCGTGTGAGGGAGGACTTTACCTTGCTGAAAGGTAAGCCCAGAATGGCTTGCCACGAAGGGCCACAAAATATGGCATAGAGTAACGTCGACGTACCGTAAGGGTGTCGCAAATGACAACCAAAAATGTGTGTAGAATGTACGAGTTTGACGATATACGTCTACATCTACATCATACTCCGAAAGCCAACTAATGGTGTGTGGCGGAGGGTACTTTCGGTACCACTATCTGATTCCTCCAACCCTGTTCCACTCGCGAATAGTGCGTGGGCAGAATGTTTGTCGGTAAGGCTCTGTATTGGCTCTAATTTATGGAATTTTCTCCTCGTGGTCAGTGCACGAGATGTATGTGGGTGGAGGTAATATGTTGCCCGACTCCTCCTGAAAAGTGCTGCCCCGAAATTTCAATAGTAGCTCTCTCCGTGATGAACAACGCCTCTTTTGTAACGTCTGCCAGTGGAGTTTGTTTAACATCTCCGTAACGTTCTCTCGCCAGATAAACGATCCTGAGACGAAACGCGCCGCTCTTCGTTGGAACTTCTCCATCTTCTCTATCAATCCTACCTGACAGGGATCCCAGATAGATGAACGATACTCAAGAATCGGGCGAAAAACCACCTTGTAAGCCATTTCTTTCGGGAATGAGTTATATTTCCTGAAGATTCTTCCAATGAATCTGAGTCTGGTGTTTGCTTTTCCCACTATCTGTTTCATTTGGTCATTCCACTTAAGTTGGCTCTGGACAGTTAGGCCTAGATATTTTACAGCAGACGCTGTCTCCAGCTGTATGTCATCAATAGTGTAGCTGTACAGTAGTGGATTTCTTTTCCTATGCATGCGCAATATGTGACATTTATTTACGTTCAGGGTCAACTCCCAGAGCCTGCATCAATCACCAATTCCCTGCAGGTCCTTCAGCAAATTGTTACTAGCTTCTGGCGTTGCTACTTTGGTATAGACAACTGCATCATATGCGAATAGCCTTAAACAGCACCCGAGCTTTCTACTAGATCATTTATATATATTGTAAACAGCAATGGTCCTATTTCACTTCCCTGTGGCACTCCGGAAATTACATCTGTTGATTTTGTTCCGTTAAGAGCGACGTGTTGAGTTCTATCTACAAGAAAGTCTTGAATCCATTCGCAAGTCTGCTCCGATGTTCCGTAAGCTATCTTTTTCATTAAACGGCAACGCAAGGGACACGGCGTCAACCAGAGCGCCGTTCTCCACTGCATTCTGGATCTCACGGAGGGACAGAGCGAGCTGAGTTTCGCAGGATCTCTGTTTGCGGAATCAATGTTGCTTTTTGTAGAGGAGATGTTCATTTTCCTAAAACTTCATAATTCTTGAGCATAAAACAAGTTCCATAATTCTACAATAGATTGGCGTCAACGATGTAGGTCTGTAATCGTGTGGATCTGTCTTCCGGCCTTTCTTAAAAACGGGAATGACCTGCCCTTTTTTCCAGTTGTTAGGTACCTTTCGTTACTCAAGCAATCTACGATAAATTACTGCTAGAAGGTAAACAAGTTCTTTCGCATAGTCTTTATAGAATCTTATAGGTATGTCATATGGTCCTGACGCCTTTCCACTACTAAGCGATTGTAGCTGCTTTTCAGTTCCGCGACCGATTATCTCAACACCTGCCATTTCGACGTTCGTAAGACGATTGAAGGGAGGGACAGTGTTACGATCTTCCGCTGTGCAACTTCGGAAGACCGAATTCAGTATTTCGGCCATCTCTGTACCTTCCCTTTCGGTCGTTGATGAATAGATGATTTTGAACCACTTACTGATTTTACATACGACCAAAATATCTTAGGGTTTTTGCTCAGGTCGGTTGACAACGCCTTACTTTCTAAATCTTTGAACGCTTCTCTCATTCCAATACTTACGCTCATTTTTGCTTCGTTCAGCTTTTGTTTGTCGGCCAGGTTTTTACATCTCTTGAATCTGAGATAAGGTGCACTTTGTTTACGTAGCGCTTTTCTAACATGGCTATTAAACCACGGTGGATCTTTCCCATCCCTTAAAACCTTACTCGGGACATACTTGTCTGGGGAATATTGAACGATGCCTTTGAATTTTTTCCATTTGTTCTCCACATCTTCGTCCTCATCAACTGACTGCTGAGATATTCTGAAATTTGTATCCTGTCACCCTTGCTGAGCAAATATATCTTCCTGCCTTTCTTAACATTCCTTGTAGGGCCCGTCGTCATAGATGCTGTCACAGCCTTATGATCAGTGATACCTTCCTCTACGTAAACTGATTCGATAAGTTCAGATCTGCTTGTTGCCAGGAGGTCTAAGACGTTATCCTCTCGATCTGGTTCTCTATCTGCTCAAGATATGTTTCGGACAAGACATCCAGAACAATGCCACACGAATCCATGTCTCTGGCACCAGTTTTGATGGCATGTCACTCCCAATTTATACCTGGTAAGTTAAAGTCACCCCATTTACAACGATATGATCGGGAAAATTACTAATGATATTCTGCAAGTTCTGTCTGAAGCGCTCTACAACTACAGATCCTGACCCAGGTGGTCTATAGAAACATCCGATCACCATATTTGGCCGTACTCAGTTCCACTCAGATTAATTCACATTCGGAATCCGTGATAACCTCGCTAGATTTTATCGAATTTTTTATTGCAATAAACACGCAGCCACCATTGGCAGCTAACCTATCCTTACCATAAACATTCCAATCTGAACTTAGGTTTTCGTTGTCATTGACGTTTGGTTTCAGTCAGCTATCTGTTCCCAATACTATCGGTGAATTATAACCTTCATTAAGCGATACTAATTCTGGAACCTTAGATGCTCCTGCAGTTTACTAAAATCATCTGACTTTAGGAAAAACATCATCCTCACCATTCCGGAGATTGCAAAGCTGACAAGTGCGAGGATTATCGCACAATCAGCTTAACAGCTCATGTATCCAAGTTGCTGACAAGAATACGAGGGTGAGTCAAATGAAAACCTTAAATTTGTAATAAAAAAATCGAAATTTCGCGCCGTTATCCTGTAAGTTGGTAAGCGTGCTAAAAACAGCGTGCAGAGTGGCCAGTAGGTGGCAGCATAGTGCAGATGCACTCATACCGTCGCAATTTTACTATAAAGATGGCCGCCCCACTTGCGACTTGCACCAGGGAAGAACAGCGTTCTGTTATTCGGTTCTTGCGTAGTGAAGGTGTGAAACCTATCGAAATTCATCGACGAATGAAGGTGATGCATGTCTGTCACAGCAGCAAGTCTACGAATGGAGTAGGAAGTTCGCAAATGGTGTGACTTCAGTGGAAGCTGCCTCTCGTCCACCGCTACGGTCGCAGGTTCGAATCCTGCCTCGGGCATGGAAGTGTCTGATGTCCGTAGGTTAGTTAGGTTTAAGTAGATCTAAGTTCTAGGGAACTGATGACCTCAGAAGTTAAGTCCCATAGTGCTCAGAGCCATTTGAGCCATTTTGCTCCTCGTCCAGATCAGGCACAACGAGTTGTGACTCCACAGAACATTGCAGTAGTTGAAGCCATAGTGAAGGAAAACCGCCGAGTGACACTGAATGACATTGCAGCATGTTTACAGATTAGTCATGGTTCAGCACACCACATTGTGCATGATGTGCTTCAGTTTCACAAAGTGTCTGCAAGATGGGTGCCACGACAGCTGACTCCTGAAATGAGAGAACGACGTGTTGATGCTTGTGAAGAATATCTTCGCCGCTTTGAACGAGAAGGTAATGGCTTCCTTGCAAGAATCGTTACTGGGGACGAAGCCTGGGTTCACTTCCACCATCCGGAAACGAAGAGAGCGAGCAAGGAATGGCGCCATTACTCATCAACAAAGTGATTTCCATATGTTTGGACCACTCAAAGACGCAATGGGAGGAAAGATGTTCCGTTCTCATGAAGAGGTACGCCACGCGGTGCATGAGTGGTTGCATGAATTACCAAAAGATTTTTTTTCTAAAGGAATTTATGCACTTTGTAAGCGCCGGAGGACGTGCATTGAGCGTGGGGGTGATTGTGTTGAAAAGTGATACAGCTTTGTACCACTTCTGCACAATAAATAATATTTTAAAAAATATTTAAAGTTTTCATTTGACTCACCCTCGTAATATACAGAAGAAAGGAAAAGGAAATTAAGGATATCTTAGACGACGATCAGTTTGGCTTTAGGAAAGAAAAAGGCACCAGAGAAGCAGTTTTTACGCTGCGGTTGAGAATGGAAGCAAAACTGAAGAAAAGTCTAGACACGTTCATGGGATTTGTCGACCTAGAGAAAGGGTTCGACAATGCAAATGGTATAAGATGTTCGAAATTCTGAGAAAGGTAGGTTAAGACTGAGGGAAAGACGGCTAATGTAATAGGAACCAAGAGGGAACAACAAGACTAGAAGACCAAGAACAAAGTGATCGGATTAAAACGGGTATAAGACATGGATGAAGTCTTTTGCACCAATTGTTCATTCTATACATTGAAGAAGCAATGGTGGAAGTAAAAGAAAGATTCAAGAGTGGGATTAAAACTCAAGGTGAAAGGACCTCAATAATATAATTCGCTTATGATATTGGTATGTGAAGAACAATTACAGGATCTGTTGAATGGAATGAACAGTCTAATGAGAATAGAGTATGGATTGATAGTAAATCGAAGAAAGACAAAAGTAAAGAGAAATAGCAGAAATGAGAACAATAAGAAACTTAACGTGAGAGTTGGGGATCACAAAGTAGACGAAGTTAAGAAATTTGCTTAAGGGCCAGAGGTAGACCAATGCGTTACTGCTTTGCTCAATTTGGGAAGCTCTTTCTCTTGAATAAAACATTTCGATTTTTAAAATTTAATCATTTGTTTGTCTGTACATGTACATCACATCTACTGATTTCCTTTCGTTCGCGCTGAATCGAGTTTTTTTCTTTGTGTACATGTACTCCCTCTTCTACCTGAAATTCCAAATTGGGATTTCCCCTGCCCTACTACCGCCTCACCCTGTATTTCGCAGAAAAGTCACTGACTCTCGTAAGCTCGCTATACCAGTTGCGCAATTCGGAAAGTGGATTTATTGGTTAATGGTACAATCCTTTTCTGAGTAGCAGAGATTTTGTTCACCCGTTGATCAGCCGCGCGAATTCGATCCGTCTCTGGCTATCCTCCCTGTCTCGCAAACACCATGTTACTGTATACTGGCAGGTCGACGTGTAAGCTGCTCCATGGCAGTTACTATTCTTTACACCGTTGTGAAGCGGAAGGAGAGACAGATGGTTGTAGTGTAATGCCCGGTCGATGGAGTGCTCAGGGATCATGTAGCGCTTGCTCTCCTAGACAAGGATGGGTAAGGAAATCTGCTATCATAGCCAATTAAAAGGGATCACACCGTCAGTCGCCTAAACTGAGTTAAAGAAATCGCAGCAATTCTATATCTGGGTGGCCGTACGCGGACTGAAGCATCTTAATAGCGGAAAATAAACAGAAGAAATTATAAGCAAAAAATTAGATTAAAGAATTTTAATCAAAATTGTATTTCATACGCTTTGTAGAAGATACAGTCCTTTAAATCACGGTAATAATTTCCTAACATATCAACGCTACACAAAATTTGCGTGCATCGCACTGAATACCTGTTTCAAAGAATCTCCGTGTCAGCGAATCGTTCAAACCGAAGGATAAAAATCAGGAGTGAATATTCAGGTATGGAAATTATATGTCCAAGTCTTGTATTTTGCATGAGACTGTTTTTCTGTGTTACGCACGAACATTTTAAGGGCATCTGTTCACTATCTTCCACTTCATTAAAAACCTTATTAAGAAACTAAGTCATTATTTGTACGTAAAAAGAATAAACTCTTCTGACTTACTCAATCTGTAAGATACAGAGGAGTTAATTGGTACATACTACGGCTTAAGTTAAACATAAAACTGAGAAAATTCTGATGCACACAAAGAATGCGTAAAGGTACAGCTAGGCTATACAATCAGATAATTCTAACGTTTGTTTTAAACTGTGTTAAGCAAATAATTTTTTGTAAGATAATAAATTGAAATATCACATCTACAGGCAATGGAGATTTGGAAATTTGCTCACAGTTTTAAGACACGTCGACGTTGGCAAGTGCAATGTGGGGGAGTCATGTGACAATAAAGGCAATCATATGAAGAGCCACCTTAGAAATTCTCCTTCCTTCAGTTACCGTTTACCACAAGTACGTGCATGAAGATAGAGGGGCAGAAAATTGTCTGTTTGCGAACAAAACATTTAATGATAAAGTCCCTTTTTCCCTTCTCATTCCTTCAGACTGAAAATATTTTACCCGCTTCGTAGACTTGCACTAATGCTGCAAACTTCCTACTGTCTTCGCGCAACTACACACTCGCAAGTTTGCTTCTTTTTCTTTCTTTCTTGTTTTTTGTTCTGTTCATTCATCCTTCACGAGAGGCGGTGTACTGGTAGACGTACACGTTACATTCCTCATAAAAAACCCTAATATTGAAAAAGATAAATACACTATCTGAGCATAAGTATCTGGAACCCTTTTCAATAGACATTACTGTGAGCTGTGTCCACCCTTCGCCCTCTTGACAGCTTGAACTACGCTGAGGACACTTCCAATGAGATGATAATGTCATCAGAGCTTTCTTAAGCGCAATAAGGGGTCCAGGCTTCTGAATCACGTAAAAGTCCGCCGCACTTCCCTGTTGGCACTGCACATAATGGCAGGTAACATCCTCCAGGCATTCACTAGTGTCTAACCCTTTCATCGGATTTCCGCAGGTTATAAAGTGATTCATCGTTCCAAATCACTCGCTTCCAGTCATCCACTGTCCACCAGCGTCGCTCTTTACGCCACCTGGAGCGTCGCGTGGCACAGACTGCAGGAATGTGTGGCTTGTGAACAGCTGCTCAGCCATTGTATCCCATTCTTTCTAACTCCCTAAGCACTTTTATTGTGCTAGCTGGTCTGCTGGTGGTACTCTGGATCTCACAAGTGATTTTTTCCGTTGATTTCATGTGAATTTTTTAACTAACCTCTGCAATGCCTGACGATCCCTGTCCATTAGTACATAGTGTAGAGGAATGTTGGACGAGGATGGTAACTGTTAGGATGCGCCGTATTAAAACTCGTCTGAGTTTACCCAGTGATTTATTATTTCCAGTTACAGAGCTCCCATCCCTCTCAGTCTGTGCCACCGGGTCCTACAATGCTGATGACACCACTTCACTGTCTGCAAAACGGCTTGGCGTGGAATGGCTGCCCCAGGTGTGTGTCGGCCTCAGCTGGCTGCGGAGCTGTGTTGATGTCAGGAGGCGCCAGCAGTCGACTCAGTGGCCTCCATCCCTGTCGTCTCGGCGCCGCTCGCTGGAAGCCGCAAGGTGCCTGCAACGTGCTTCCTCACTGGCGTGGCTAAGATCGCGGCGACACCAAGTGCGCGCTATCCAGCGTCTGAATCTGTGGCCCTCGCCATGGGATGCCTCCGGCCTGTGTTGGGAGCCAACAAGGCTGCCTGCAGTAGCGAACCGTGGCGTGGCCCGCCGCTGGCTGGCTGCAGACCCCGCGTTGGCCTCAGAGGGTCGAACCAACGACCTGCTGTGAACTGGAACGCTGGCGCCTGCAATGGTACTTGAATTACGTAACCATTATGGTACCTCACCTGAACCTCTCGATACCAGTAATATTCTACTGTATTTATGTTAACTACTTAACATATTTCTGAGACAACATTCAGATTTGATTTCACTTTTGATACATCGATTTGTTTATATTGCAATGATATTATTCTTATGTGTATTCTTTCTTTTGTCACTATGATCTTTGACGTACTTGTAACTCTGGTTTTTGGGCGCGTAAGCGCTAGTTAGTTGGTTGTTAACTTGTTAGAGGGTGGGACCTTGAGAGGGTCAAGTCGTGGACGTCATGTTGGAAAGACGCGTATTGTAGTCCGCTTATAAAATGTGAACTTTAATAGTGACTGTGAGAAGATGTTTTCAAGTGTGTTTTGTATTGTGAAGTGATGTTTTGTGTTTACGTGATATTGCAATAAAAGCAATCAAAAGGAAGTGTAACTTAAATTCGGAGTGCTGATTACTTTTTTTACATCACTATTGTGCTAACTTTGAAAGCTTTAATCTCCAAGAATGGTTTGAGAAGCGCATCTACAAAACTTTTGAATACAGCAGAATAAAACCTAGGCCACTTTGCATCCGAGCTTGGAATCATAACCACCTAGACTTTCAACGATTGAGCCATGATTTTACGACAAGATCAGCGTGGGAAACACAAAAAGATGAGTGCCTAGTTTTTTCATTATTACATGAAATGACTATTAACTGAGCTCTAATGACACCTGCCACATAATATGACTGTTGTTGTGATTCTTGAGTTTCTCCCGGCGTATTTGATAATCAAAATATCCACGGGTATGCTGCCGGTCTATAGTGTCCAACGGGCACAATATTTCGGCGATCATACATGTCGCCATCATCAGGTGAACTGACGGACTGAGCTCCTGTGAACGTGCCGGCACGGAGATCCGTACGCTATGGCTGCTCAGAGGGAACTGGGTTCGGTCGCGACGGCGGCCGATTTAAATACCCTCCGCCCGCGGCGCGCTCCCTCCGCCGTCCGCGCCCCGTGCCACGGTCGCGCGGTGGAACAGATTGCGACGGCGTCTGAGATGACGTCGGTGTGATGGCTCTGTCCGCCGTGGTCGTCACAACTATACGTTTGCTCGATTTACTCTTGATTAACCCGATCGCTGGTTCCCACGCCTTGCTAAGATTATAGCCACAGTCACGGTTTATGAGGTCGTCATTGGTGCGAATTTCGATGGCCTCTCTAACAACGCTGTCCCAGTATCTCGACGTCTGTACCAGAATCCTCGTGCGGTCATACTCCATGGCGTGATTTTCCTACAAACAATGTTCAGCGACCGCCGACTTGCTCGGATACATCAGTCGAGTGTGCCTCTGGTGTTCACGGCATCGATCCTCGACGGTACGCATCGTCTGACCAATATACGACTTGCCACATTGACACGGAATCTGGTACACGCCGGCCTTCCTCAAACCGAGGTCATCTTTGGCGCTCCCCACCAGTGCACGAGTTTTATTTGGAGGACAAAACACAGTTCCGACCCGGTGTTTCTTCAGAATGCGGGCGATTTTCCCCGAGAGTGCGCCTGTGTATGGAATAAATGCGGTGCCTACCTCCTCCCTCGTGACTTCATCAATCTCAACAGGTTGTGCTGCAGTGGTTGGGCGGAGAGCACGTTGAATCTGCCACTCTGAGTACCCATTTTTTCGAAATACAGTTCTCAGGTGTTCCAATTCCTGGGGTAGACTCTCTGCGTCAGAGATAGTGCGCGCCCTATGTACTAGAGGTTTAAGTACCCCATTCCTCTGTGAAGGGTGGTGGCAGCTGTCTGCGTGCAAATACAGATCAGTGTGCGTAGTCTTCCGATACACCCCATGACCTAGAGTGCCGTCAGCCCTTCTCTTGACCAAGACGTCAAGGAAAGGTAATTTACCCTCCGTTTCAGTCTCCATAGTGAATTTGATGTTGGGGTGTATGGAGTTTAGATGTGTAAGGAAGTCAAGGAGTTTATCCATACCATGTGGCCAGATGACGAACGTGTCGTTCACGTAACGGAAAAAGCAAGTAGGTTTCCATACGAATGACGACAGGGCTTCCTCCTCGAAGTTCTCCATGAGGGTATTTAAATCGGCCGCCGTCGCGACCGAACCCAGTTCCCTCTGAGGAGCCATAGCGTACGGATCTCCGTGCCGGCACGTTCACAGGAGCTCAGTCCGTCAGTTCACCTGATGATGGCGACATGTATGATCGCCGAAATATTGTGCCCGTTTGACACTATAGACCGGCAGCATACCCGTGGATATTTTGATGACTGTTGTTGCCCGAAAATGCAGTATTTAGCAGCGTGAGCAACACCACAATCGTTATTAAAATTTTGACCTTTGTTGTGGTAGGGTCGTTAGGCGCCCCATCTGCTGCTGCGTGTAGCCAGTGGTGTGACACGCCCCACCATCCAGGACAGCTGTCACACTTGAATGCCTTGTCAGTGAACCGGCGCCTATGTATACGTGGCTGTGCGCCTCTGTTTAGGATGCATGCATCCGCACTCGGGGGTACTTCCTATTATAACTGCACCCTCAGTTGTTTCCGATTATTTCTATTGTAGATTCATCCCACTACCTATGAGCACATAAATTTGTGTCTGTTCTTATGCCTGTCACCACATACGTAACAGGGGCTGGGTCTAAGTGAACTCAATGTTCTGAGGGAAGTAGAGTTAACTCGTAAAATTGCGCGATTCGGTTTTAAAGTCTTTGAAGCTGCCAGACAAGTTGAAAAGCAACTTCCCTTCTTATTCATACCTAACTCTGCCCATGTCATATTCGCTTATTTTGTGGTAAGATGGGAGCATTTTTCATTCTGCTTCCCAACTTGTATTCTACCATAATTTTGACATTAGACCTTCTTAGCTGGACAATCGATGTAGATTTTTGTTGAAACTGGCGACGACTGATCCGGTATAGTTTTTGTTATCTTTCGAACCATGATGCTTTTATCGTAACACGACAGCTACAAATTACGTGTATTTGTTTACCTTCTCACAATATTTCAATCGATTCACACAAGTTGGAAACGTAGTAGTGGCCGAGTAAGAATACTCACAAATATTGTGTTTTTTTAATGGAAAATCCGAATGAAGCTAGATTTATAAAAGCTAGTTTCAAATTTTTTCGTGAGAATGCATTTTATATTTATTTGATTCACTTTAAACAGTTTCTACGCATTCAGATCACGTAAGAACTAATTTTACGTGATACATTTAGCTCGACTTTAAACCATCGTTTCTCTACAATGGATAAAGATTATTCGTTAAAAAAATAAGTTTTGCCTTTATCGATTTACCTATCTCCGTGCCAAGTTTGAACCGATTTGTACAAGCTTATAGACGTGGTGCGCTTCAAAAACCTTCCAGAAAAACGTTTTTTTGCAT
Organism: Schistocerca piceifrons; assembly: GCF_021461385.2. Taxonomy (NCBI): domain Eukaryota; kingdom Metazoa; phylum Arthropoda; class Insecta; order Orthoptera; family Acrididae; genus Schistocerca; species Schistocerca piceifrons. The sequence goes on from NC_060138.1 coordinate 719,138,787, forward strand.
GTAAAATTCGAAAGAAAAAAGACTTTTTCAACTAATTAAAGTTTATCTTAGACCAACGTCAGATACATTGGTGAACCAAATTTAAGCCATCAATCTGGCTCCAGTCCGGAGTTGTTGAAGGGTGACTATTTTGCACATAAAATCCGGATGAAGGTGACTGTTTTGGTGCTTAAATTGCGAACGGTACACATACAAATGGTGCCATTAGCTGATCATTAATTTCAGCCCAATTAAGATCTTTTGCAGAAGGAATTCATCGATTCGCATGATTTTGTCTGGGTGCTTTGTCCTGTTCGTCGTCAAAACCTTGGTTAATATACTGTGACATTGCTATAGTAAGACAGATGTTCGAATGGCTATACAAATGGCAGCTGGTACGCGTTAAACCAACCTCATATTCCGTAGCTCAAATAGGAACCAAGCACGAAGACCCTCCACCAGGGACCGATGACCGTTGCAGTCTGGTCCCTTTAATCCCACAAACCAACCAACCCTCCACCATCCGGAAACGGCGGTTGTGCGCGCTGCCTTTCAGTCATACACTGATCAGCCAGAACATTATGAACACCTACCTCATAGCTCGTATGTCCGCCTTGGCACGGATTAACAGCGGCGACGCGTCGTGGCATGGAAGCAGTGAGGCCTTGGTAGGTCGCTGGAGGGAGTTGGCAGCACATCTGCAACACAAGTCACCTAATTCCCGTAAATTCTGGAAAGGGGGGGCGATGGGCTCTGACGCCAAGTTCAGTCACATCCCGGATGTGTTCGATCGGGTTCGAATCTGGCGAACTAGACGGCCAGTATATCAACTGGAGCTCACCACTGTGTCACTCGAACCACTCCATCATACTCCTGGCTTTTTGACGTGGTGCATTATCTTGCTGCAAAGTGTCACTGCCGACGGGTAACATGATATTCATGAAGGGGTGCACATCGTACAATATGCATTAGATGATTATGTGCCAAGCAAGATCGTAAGAGATGGAAAAAGAGCCACCGTGGTGCAACAACCGAGTTAGAAAACTGCTACGGAAGCAAAGGGAACTTCACAGTAAACATAAACATAGTCAAAGCCTTCATCTACATCTACATCTACATACATACTCCGCAATCCACCATACGGTGCGTGGCGGAGGGTACCTCGTACCACAACTAGCATCTTCTCTCCCTGTTCCACTCCCAAACAGAACGAGGGAAAAATGACTGCCTATGTGCCTCTGTACGAGCCCTAATCTCTCTTATCTTATCTTTGCGGTCTTTCCGCGAAATATAAGTTGGCGGCGGTAAAGTTGTACTGCAGTCTGCCTCAAATGCTGGTTCTCTTGCAGACAAACAAAAATTACACGAAGCGAAATGTAGTGTGAGGAGGGCTATGCGAGAGGCGTTCAACGAATTCGAAAGTTAAGTTCTATGTACTGACTTGGCAGAAAATCCTAAGAAATTTTGGTCTTATGTCAAAGCGGTAGGTGGATCAAAACAAAATGTCCAGACACTCTGTGACCAAAATGGTGCTGAAACAGAGGATGACAGACTAAAGGACGAAATACTAAATGTCTTTTTCGAAAGCTGTTTCACAGAGGAAGACTGCACTGTAGTTCCCTCTCTAGATTTTCGCACAGAGGAAAAAATGGTAGATATCGAAAGAGATGACAGAGGGATAGAAAAACAATTAAAATCGCTCAAAAGAGGAAAGGCTGCTGGACCTGATGGAATATCAGTTCGATTTTACACAGAGTACGCGAAGGAACTTGTCCCCCTTCTTGCAGCGGTGTACCGTAGATCTCTAGAAGAGCGTAGCGTTCCAAAAGATAGGAAAAGGGAATAGGTCATCCCCATTTTCAAGAACGGACGTCGAACAGATGTGCAGAACTATAGACTTATATCTCTAACGTCGATCAGTTGTAGAAATTTGGAACACGTATTATGTTCGAATATAATGACTTTTCTGGAGACTAGAAATATACTCTGTAGGAACCAGCATGGGTTTCGAAAAATACGATCGTGTGATACCCAGCTCGCGCTATTCGTCCACGAGACTCAGAGGGCCATAGAAACGGGTTCCCAGGTAGATGCCGTGTTTCTTGACTTCCGCATCGCGTTTGATACTGTTCCCCACAGTCGTTTAATGAACAAAGTAAGAGCATATGGACTATCAGACCAATTGTGTGATTGGATTGAAGAGTTCCTAGATAACAGAACGCAGCATGTCATTCTCAATGGAGAGAAGTCTTCCGAAGTCAGAGTGATTTCAGGTGTGCCGCAGGGGAGTGTCGTAGGACCGTTACTATTCACAATATATATAAATGACCTTGTGGATAACATCGAAAGTTCACTGAGGCTTTTTGCGGATGATGCTGTAGTATATTGAGAGGTTGTAACAATGGAAAATTGTACTGAAATGCAGGAGGATCTGCAACGAATTGACGCATGGCGCAGGGAATGGCAATTGAATCTCAATGTAGACAAGTGTAATGTGCTGTGAATACATAGAAAGATAGATCCCTTATCATTTAGCTACAAAATAGCAGGTCAGCAACTGGAAACAGTTAATTCCATAAATTATCTGGGAGTCGGCATTAGGAGTGATTTAAAATGGAATGATCATATAAAGTTGATCGTCGGTAAAGCAGATGCCAGACTGAGATTCATTGGAAGAATCCTAAGGAAATGCAATCCGAAAACAAACGAAGTAGGTTACAGTACGCTTGTTCGCCCACTGCTTGAATACTGCTCAGCAGTGTGGGATCCGTACCAGATAGGGTTGATAGAAGAGATAGAGAAGATCCAACGGACAGCAGCGCGCTTCGTTACAGGATCATTTAGTAATCGCGAAAGCGTCACGGAGATGATAGATAAACTCCAGTGGAAGACTCTGCAGGAGAGACGCTCAGTAGCTCGGTACGGGCTTTTGTTAAAGTTTCGAGAACATGCCTTCACCGAAGAGTCAAGCAGTATATTGCTCCCTCCTACGTATATCTCGCGAAGAGACCATGATGATAAAATCAGAGAGATTAGAGCCCACACAGAAGCATACCGACAATCTTTCTTTCCGAGAACAATACGAGACTGGAATAGAAGGGAGAATCGATAGAGGTACTCAAGGTACCTCCCGCCACACACCGTCAGGTGACTTGCGGGGTATGGTAGACGTAGATGTAGGTCTCTGTATGTACATATTTTTAGAGATCTTTGCGGTACTCGGCTGTTCGATACAGGATGTCAAATTAAAAGCCTTTCAGACGTTTAGTTTCCAAACTTATTTTATTTGGCTACCAGGTTCAGCGTTTTACTACGCCATTTTCAGGCCCCTGACTGACATATAGGAAGATTCTACGTCGCTTCTGATCAAGATGGTGGTTGAAGTGATCGTTATAGAAAACATCTACTAATACCAATATTGCTGGCCCCTGTTTTGATCAAAACTGAGGTAGAATCTCCCTGCACATTGGTCAGGGGCCTGAAGATGTCGTAGTAAAAGTGGTAGCCACACAAAACAAGTTTGGAATTTAGACGGCTGAAAGGTAATGGATTACAGTCATGTTAAATAAAGTAATGCTGATAGAAACAGACAAAATGACGCACTAAAAGTAGTCAATGGGTTATGAGTTTTAGACAGCGAGGTAAGTGCGACGGCTGAAAGAGAGGATACAGGATGAAGGTTGGCAACAGCAGAGAAAAAATTCCGAAAAAGCAAAATTTGTTGATATTGAACATAAATTTAAGAATTAGGAAATCTTTTTGAAGGGTATTGGTCTGGAATGCAACAGTGTGCAGAGGTGACTTGTGAAAGATGAACAGACAAGAGAAGAACAGCAGCTTTTGAAGTGTGGCTCCTTCGGAAGAATGTTGCTAATTAGATGGGTAGGACGTGAAGAAAGAGCACATTAAATTTTCCCCAAAAAATACCGATATATATATCGGTGATATTTTTTTTTCGACATCAAAACGGCAATATTGAATGCCGATGTTTTTATTTTACATCATATTTTTTCACAATTTTCGGTAAATATTTGAAGTTGTTCGTTTGAAATTGTAGTAGAAGATTCTTTTACTTTGACTGTGTGAAGGAATTTTAGTGCTTGCTGAGCTTTCATCACGTCTAATCTGCCTCTTTGAATGTGTGAAGCAAGGATAGGTGCCACAAGGAAGTAGTCCGATTTTACTGACGGGTGACGGTGTGAGTGGAATGATTTTCGATGGCAAGAAGTAGTACACTAGTTGGGTTAAAAAAACAGTTTTTAACGTAACTAGTGTGCTATTTCTTCACATCGGCATTCTTCAAAAACAGATGATGAACAAAAATCTGACTGAAAAGATTGGGCTCTGCGTTGGGAAGAGACATGTGTGGGGGAAATGCTGATGTAATCGGAGCTCAGCGGTGCCGATAGAAACTGGAACATTTAACTTCACCACGCAATTTTTTGACACTTTTAACTGCTAGGTCACTGGCATTAGCAGAAATGAAAAAAAAAAAGAACGGGGATGTCGACACGAAGTGTTCCGGACAAATCCGACATGTGATGAAAACGAACGACGGACCGATCGGCTACCTTTTATTGTGCCACTTACATGCAGTTACCACTATTAGCAAAGTGGTTTTCATGAACGTGCACCGTTTTCCTATCCATTCTTGCTCTAAGGGGGATAAGCAGACTGCTAGCTTGTTTATGTACGGAATAGCTAACAACAAACAAATACTTACATATACAGATGTAAAACCGGCAGTATATTGACAATGTGCAGCCGGTATTTTTATAGGCCAGTGCGTCGATATTTTCTCTGTCGATATATCGATATGTGGGTGTTCTCTTTGATATATCGAGAGCAACCTGTGATATTTGTCAAATATCGATATATCAGACTCCCGATATTTTTAAAAGTATCAGCAGTCCTCGTTCAAATGGATGAAGGGTGTAGTAGGAGTGCAGAGGTGAAGAGGCTTGTACTAGGCAGGCCAGAGTAGTGAGCTGTATTCAATCTGTCTTCGGACTGAAGACCACTACAACAACATACCAGCCGTTATGTGCTCTCTTTGCATTTACACATAATTATTTTAATCACCAAATGTAACACTTATGCAATATTATGCTGGCTGGGTGGCATACACACAAAACGCCAATTAAAAAAGTAGTGCGCACATTTCATGAAACGTTTCAGAGCTAGTCTATCGGCTCATGTGTAGTGAAGATCACTTGTTAAATGATATTCAGTATCAGTTGCCTGTCCAGTTGGAAATCGTAATGTGATATGCACCAGTTCCAGGTATTTGGTAGTTAAAATGACAGCTCAGCGCACGACAGCAGTGTACTTGTCTAGGGAAAACCGTCAGGCCAGAGGAAACTGTGGCGGAAGTTGTATCCCCGTGTGTCGTTTAGGGGTCACAGGCGGCCGTGCACGTGGACTGTCACGTGTCGGACTATAAAAGGCCTCGGAACGAGTGCCCCGAAGGCTCGAGGATATCTGTGGCGAAGGAGTCACGTGCGTCTTCTCTGCTTCCAAGCACAACCGCGTTTTACAGACTCCAGCCAACAGAAATAGTCTCTTCCTTCGGATTGTAACACGACGAAAGTCGGTCTAACAAATGCTGACGTTTTGGGAACAAACACCCAGAAGTCCGTGTTGTACTCATTCAGACTCAGCTTACACATCCTTGACGACGATTCTAGATAAGTGCTTTCGACATTATTCTTACACGGAATGGCCGATTCGCAAAAGAAATTAACAAGCGCAGAATTAATTAGACTTAAGATTATCAAACAACAGGACGAACTTGCGAAAAAATACTCCGCTGAATAATTCATCCCCTCTGCCTGGTCGACCTGGCTAAGTGTTCCGATGACATCCATTCGAATGCCGTAGGCGGCAGAAGTTGGTATACGCTCTGTGCTCAAACACCTGAGGACGAGCTTCTTAACGGAAATAAATTCTCAGTCGAGAAAGAAACATCAGACGTTCGCCAAGAGACTGCTTAGAGCGATTTCTGTCTCCATTATGTACACTGAAGCGACGTAAGTCTCAGGATACATTCTAATACCGTGTCGGACTTCCTTTCGCCCGGCGCAGTGTAGTAGCTCTACGTGGCATGGGCAGCTGGCACCACCTTCACAATAACTCTCTCGAACAGCGCGCGGGTAAAAACGAATACCTATGACTTTCCGTGCGAGCTCTGATTTCCTTTATTTCATAATGATGATCGTTCCTCCCTGTGTAGGTCGGCGTCAACAAAATATTTTCGCATTCGGAGGAGAAAGTTCGTGACCGGAATTTCATGAGAAGATCCCGCCGAAACCAGGAACACCTTCGTTTTTGTCATGTTCACCCCATAGCCTGTATCATGTCCGTGACACTCTCTCCCCTATTTCTCGATAGTACAAAACGTGCTGCACTTGTTTGAACTTTCTCGATGTAATTCGAATCCTGTTTGGTAAGGATCGCACACCGCGCAGCAGTACTCCAAAAGAGGACGGACAAGTGTAGTGTAGGCAGTCTCTGTAGCAGATCTGTTGCATTTTCTGCGTGTTCTACCAGTAAAACGTAGTCTTTGGTTTACCTTCCCCACAATATTTTCTAAGTGTTCTTTCCAATTTAAGCTGTTCGTAATTGTAATTGCTAGGTATTTAGTTGAATTTACGGCCTTTAAATATGATTGATGCATCGCGTAACCGAAGTCTAAAAGATTCCTTTTAGCACTCATGTGGATGACCTCACACTTTTCATTATTTAGGGTCAATTGGAAATTTTCGCACCACACAGGTATCTTATCTTAATCGTTTAGCAAATTGTTTAGCCATTCTGATGACTTTTCTAGACGCTAAACGACTGCATCATCTGCAAACAATCTAAGACGGCTGCTCAATAGTCTCCTAAATCTTTTATACAGATAAGGAACAGCAGAGGGCCTGTAATACTACCTTGGGGAACGACAAAAATCACTTCTGTTTTACTCTATGACTTTCCGTCAGTCACTATGAACTGTGGCCTCTCGGACAGGAAATCACGAATCCAGTCGCACAGCTAACACGATATTCCGTAAGCATGCAATTTGATTACTGGTCGCTTGTGAGATGCCGTGTCAAAAGCCTTCTGGAAATCTAGAAATACGGAAACAATTTGAAATCCCTTGTCAATAGCACTCAACACTTCATGTGACTAAAAGAGCTAGTTGTGTTTCACAAGAACGATGATTTCTAAATCCGTTTTGACTGTGTGTCAATAGACCGTTTTCTTCGAAGCAATTCGTTATGTTCGAACACAATATATGTTCCAAAATACTGCTGCATATCGACGTTAATGATATGGGCCTGTAATTTACTGGAGTACTCCTACAACCTTTATTGAATATCGGTGTTGCTTGTGCAACTTTCCAGTCCTTGGGTACGGATCTTTTGTCGAGCGAATGGTTGTATATGATTGTTAAATATGGAGCTAATGCATCAGAGTACTCCGAAAGGAACTTAACTCCTATACAATCTGGACCGGAAGACTTGCTTTTATTAAGTGATTTAAGTTGCTTCACCACTCCGAGGATATTTAATTCTACGTTATTCATGTTGGCAACTGTTCTTGATTCGAATTCTGGAATAGTTACTCCGTCTTCTTCCGTGAAGGAATTTTGGAAGGCTGTTTTTAGTAACTCTGCTTTGGCAGCACTGTAATCGATAGTATTTCCATTGCTATTCCACCGAGAAGGCATTGATTGTGTCTTTCCGCCAGCATACTTCACATACGACCATAATATCTGAGGATTTTATCCCAGATTCCGAGCAAAGTGTGTTGTGGAAACTATCTTAAGCATCTCGCATTAAAGTCCGCACTAAATTTCGAGCTTCTGTAAAAGATCGCCAATCTTGGGGATTTTGCGTTTGTTTAAATTAGGCATGCTTTTTTCGTTGTTCTTGAGACAGTCTTCTGAGCTATTTTGTTCACCAAGGGGGATCAGCTCCATCGTTTGTTAATTTATTTGGTATAAAACTGTCAATTGGTGTCGATACTAAGTTTTCTTAGAATTCAAGCCACATCTGGTCTATACTTAAATGGTTGATTTGGAAGGAGTGGAATTGTCTCTCGGGAACGCGTCAAGCGAATTTTTATTTGTAATTTGGAATGGATACATTTTTCCTTTATTTTTGGAGGGTTTGGGAGTTGCGGTATTCAGTCTCGCTATTATAACCTTGTATTCACAAATACCTGTATCGGTTTTGATGCTCGTTATTAACTTTGGATCATTTGTTACTATGAGGTCAAGTGTGTCTTCTCAACCGTTTATTATTCGAGTGGGCTCATGAACTAACTGCTCGGAATAATTTTCAGAGAATGCGTTTAGAACAATTTCGGATGATGTTTAATTCGTAACTCCCGATTCAAACATGTATTTTCTTGAACATCTTGAAGGTAAATTGAAACCAGCACTAACAATAATTGTATGAGTCAGGTACGTGTTTGAAATGAGATTCAAGTTTCTTTGAACTGTTCAGCAGTTGTATCATCTGAGTTGGGAGGTCGTTTAAAAGGATCCGGTTATTATATTATCCCGGTTGCCAATAATGTCTACCCATAGTAACTCGAATTATCCACTTCAAGAATGAGATTATCACTCTGCAGTGGAGTGTACGCTGATATGAAACTTCCTGGCAGATTAAAACTGTGTGCCGGACAGAGACTCGAACTCCATACCTTTACCTTTCGCGGGCAAGTGCTCTATCAACTGAGCTACCCAAGCAAGACTCACGCTCCGTCCTCATAGCTCCAATACTCCCAGTACCTAGTCTCCTACCTTCCAAACTTCACAGAAGCTCTTCTGCGAACCTTGCAGAACTAGCACTCCTGGAAGGAAGGATATTACGGAGACCTGGTTTAGCCACAGCCTGGGGATGTTACCAGAATGAGAGCTTCTGTGAAGTTTGGAAGGTAGGAGACGAGGTACTGGCGGAATTGGAGCTTTGAGGACCGGTCGTACGTCGTGCTTGGATAGCTCAGTCGGTAGAGCACTTGCCTGCAAAAGGCACACGTCCCCAGTTCGAGTCTCGGTCCAGCATACACTTTTAATCTGCCGGGAAGTTTCATATCTACTTCAATTTCATTGCAAGTCTAACATTCTGCGTGGTGTCTGTTTGTTCTAAGTCGTGTCTCCGGACCACTTTCGCCCAACGACACTCCGAGTGTGTTTTTTAGGGAATTGACTAGTTTGAACCTGCGACCTGTTGCTGGTAAGGAGACGCCAGACCACACATGACATGTAGAGTTTGTGGGGCGGCGGGTGGAATTTATGTTAATAATTTAAATGTAGAATGTAGAAAAGATGCATTCCCGGCCAATTAAGCATGTGTGCGGCGGCGGGTGGAATTATTGTTGTTAAATGTTCCGATTAATTATGCTGTCTTTTTGCCGTTCTCAACACTGGCTCTCTAACTACAATTTTGGCAACCAGAAAGTGATTGGCAAAACTTGAAGCCTGTAATTAGAATTCCTAGTGCCCACTTCATCTGAGAAGTACACTTATAGCTACAGCTTATAGCTCTGAGGAATTAGGAGATTGTCTGGGATTCATAATCAAATACGATCGTGAAAAAACGTTCTCTGTATTCTGAAAGTCACAGATGAAAAAAAAGAATCCACACAACCTGACTAACAGAGCAGTTCAGAGTCTAATGCGCTGATGCAACTATAACTGTCCAAATTAAATGTTTAAATGAATGCTCGCCATAATTTGATGATAATGTTCATCAAAAGCCATGCTAAATAATGGTAGAATGTCTATCCCGCGGCGGCACGTGAAAATACGACATTCGCAAACTGAAGGTATATCATTAAAGTCACCCCAGAATTTACACTTCACTCGAAGACGATTTCATGGTTACGCGTATCCCGAGTAACTTAATATGGCATCCGAGGCTGTTTATAGCAATGATACCGACGCGACGCGACTCCCGGCACAGATGGTGTGCTAATCTGTGTCTGGAGAGAACTGGGGCCTTCCTCTCTTGCGCAGCGTTCTTATATATAAAGCCGCGGTGCGGACGGCTAAGGGAACGCCTGATCAAATCGGCTCTCCCGACTAGCCACTGGGCTAGTAATGCACCACTTTAAGATATTGAATAAATCATCGCTTCCTTAACTGATGACCGATGAAGCTCTCAATTTAAATGTGCATTCAGCACGCAGGTAAGTAATCATAATAAAAGTCTGACGTGGCTAAGTAAAATATTTTGGCCGAGAGAATTAATTTAATTACACTACACGCAGTAGACGAGCTCTGAACTTGCCCTTTGGAGATACGCTATCGCTATAGTTTTATAGTTATTCAATTAAAACTTCTCACATCTTTATGATGATAGCGGATCTGCATTCTACTTAAATATAAACATCCTAGCCTTATTTATTAGCCTACTTAATCTATCTTGCTTCCTTAATTTTTAAGACAAAAACCAGAAAATATTGAATTTCAACTAAATTCTTAATTTGTGAAATCCAGAAGACTGTTTCTATCAAATAATTATGAAAAAGGAATCTAAATATAAATTTTTAAATCTCTAGCTCTTTTCTGTTGCGCCAATGATTTTTACAGAAAAACGCCCAAATTTCGAAAATGGTTAAAGTTATCGAACTGATATTCAACACATATTAATTTAGTATTACTCCTGATATGCTCGAACCGTTTTAGGTTATTTACTTGATTTTTAAAGTATTGTGCAACATTTATGACGTCAGAGCTAGTTACAGCGGACTGGCTAGCACACAATGGAAAGACTGATGTGAATTCATTACGGCGTGAGTAGGCTGCTTCCCAACATCACCCTCTACTTAAATTTTTTGTTTTTGAATGTTAATGAACGAAAAAAAAATTTAATTACAAAAAGGGAAGCAAGAGTACAGCTTAACTTCCTACGAAAAATTAAAATTGAAATGTAAACATATAAAAATATTCAAAGAAAACTGATTACCTACTTTAATTATTTAAATTACTGGCATGTCCACTGCCTCTTAAGCAATATTATCTCTCAAAATTTAAGCAAAATCAATGAAACACTTTGGTATACATATTGCCTTAGACAAACAAACACATAAAATTATGTAAAATTATGAAAATCTTAAATCCATTAAATACATTTTAACATATACAAATTCTATGAAAATAACACAGTTATTCAAGATACATAAACAGATGATTATATCTTAGCAGTCTTTTCTAAACCTGAAAGAAAATTTTACAATCCTGACAATTTAAATTTTACACACGTGGTTGTGGCCGCTTTGGCTGGCGTTCTACACTTCCATTCACAAGGGTAGAGGAGGGGAAGTTGCTATGGTGTGCGTCCTTCACGTTCACTCTAAATTACAAGGGGAAAGGGGAGGGGTCACTGGAGTTGTGTCCAAGTCACTCCACGCTTTCACGCCGCTACCAGTCTGCCATTATCTGGTTTGTCCTGTAGAACAAACAAAAAGAGTGCCTCAGACTCTGTTCACTTAATATCTAAGGGTGGGTCACAATGGAATGGGGATATATACATTTTATCTTTCAATATGTTGCTGGAACAAAGTTAACAGAATTTTTTCAATTTTACTCTCGCGGTTACTTAACTGTCATAAAATCGGTAAACAAATGGCTCAAAACGCCGTTAGTCACGTACTAGAGAAAATTTATGCTCAAGGCATACAATCATAAATCTTATTTAATCTCAATTTATTATTTCTGGTCCGAAACATTGAACCAATTCTCGGTACATTCCTGACAAATCTGTATTTTATTTACTTAACTGACTCATCTTCGATTACCTTATTCCTAGAGATAGTATGAGTCTGTTTGATTAGCAGTTGTCTTCTCAGCTTCTTTTTGCATGTGAGTAACTTGTGGTAATAGTACAGTTCTGAGTGTTCAAAACACACTACGTTTAGTTGACTACTAAATCCACTTATTGGTCTTCTGCTGCTGTGTCAATTCCACATCTACAATTATGTACTTACTTACTTTGCTAGTGTATGAACTTATGTAATACTCACTCCATTAAAATTTAAAGCATAGGATAGCACATTTATTTCATATCTATAGTGTATTGCAGCTGATCAGTTTGCTCACGTGGCAATCCATTTCCACTTGATCGGATGCTGAAACCACAGGTAGTCTCTCTCGACCTACCACTAAAGTGCATTAAGTAATTATGGACGAGCGTAATGCTAAATTCCTTAAACCTATAGCACACCATGAGCTGCTCTGTCTCATCTAACATAAGGGTACCTATGGTCGCATTCACGCCTCCAACTCATAACCTCAATACGTGTAGGTGTGTCCTGTCACACACTACACAAAATGACGGCCAGCTCCAACCTTATAAATATTTCAAGGACGTGTCCTTCACGTCTCAACCACAAACACTGTTCAGTTCTATTACACTGCCATTCCTTGCTACACAAGGTGAGTTCATTCTTACAACTTATCTGCATATTTTTCATAACACTAAGCAATCTCTTTTACTATTAGTTAGTTAGCTCTACAGCATACAATAGGTTTCACAGCCACTTCAGATCCTGCTTGTACACGAATTTGTATATCTTTTTTAAATATACTGTTGGTGGACCATTTCCAATAAAACAACACTTTCTACTTATAATATTACCAGGGTTCTATACATGCTTGTTACTCAAATACATTTGTATCTTAAGTCATACTTCTCTATTGTTTATGTCACTGTTAGGTTTGTCACATTAGGTATTTTCTTCACTAATCGGTGGATAGAATGGTTACAGAACTCATGGCTTGATAGCCGTGACGGAAAATTTTTGTATTGCAAAGAAGGAGTCGGAACTTTGGTGGATAGGAAAGATGAAGAATGAGTGAGACCTGAAAAGGAAAGAAGATCTCACACAGCTGGGACTGCACAGCTGCCACACAGTGTAGAGGTTACAGAACAACCTCCTCCCTACAGCATTCATTAGTTTATTATTGGATTGATAACCATAACGGAAAATTTAATGTGTTGGAAACAAGAGGTCGAAATTTTAGGTGGATATAAAAGATGAAGAGTGAGTGAGATCTGAAATGGGAAAGAAGATCTCACACAGCTGGGACTGCACAGCTGCCACACTGTGTAGAGGTAACAGAACAACCTCCTCCCTACAGCATTCATTGGTTTCAGAAAATTTTTGTACTGGAAAGAAGGGGTCGAAATTTTTGTAGATAGGAAAGATGAAGAATGAGTGAGACCTGAAATGGAAAGAAGATCTCACACAGCTGGGACTGCACAGCTGCCACACTGTGTAGAGGTTACAGAACAACCTCCTCCCTACAGCATTCATTCATAACCTTTGAGCGCTGCAGTCTGGAACCGCAAGACCGCTACGGTCGCAGGTTCGAATCCTGCCTCGGGCATGGATGTTTGTGATGTCCTTAGGTTAGTTAGGTTTAACTAGTTCTAAGTTCTAGGGGACTAATGACCTCAGCAGTTGAGTCCCTTAGTGCTCAGAGCCATTTGAACCATAACCTTTGACCACGCCAGGTCGATTCGAAAATACCGTATGATGCCTTTTTAAAACCTGTCTTAGTTCTTCCTTCTGATTAGCTGAAATTTTATCGATTTCCTGCAATTTAGCTTCTATTTTGTCAAAAATAATTGCTTCTTCTTCTTCTGTGTTTAGCTCACTTTTACTAAGATTAACACCTTCGTCCCAATATCTACTATTTTTCAAAACTCGTATAGGCAGCTCCCAAGTTTCATCATTAGTTATTACATGTGTATCAATAAAAGGTACTGTAATTACTCCGGTTATTGGCAAGACCATTTTTAACTGGCTTCTTTCAAAGTCAACAACACTCTGATATTTCTACAAGAAATCTATGCCAATTAAAACCTCAATACTGAGATTGTTTACAATTAAGCATGGATCATCAATTAAATTACCATTAATGTCAAAGGGCAGCAAAGCTTCTTGTTTTACCGTTTTTGACACCTTGCCAGTAGCACCAATTATTCTCAGTCCTGATACCCTCATTACTGTAAGCTTGGCTTTACCAGGTAATGCATCAAAGAAGGACTGAGATATCGCACTCACCTCACGTCCAATGTCTAAGAGACAACGTACATTGATACCCAACATATTCACTATTATTATAGGGTGGCTTATTCTAGGTTGTACAGGTGGTTCCTCAAATTCATCCAATAGTTTCTTTTGGATTTGTCTCCAACTAAAGTGATCGACGTCTGTCTTCATTACATTTAGGTCAAAGTGTGTAGGGGTTTCCTGAATTACATTTTCAGCTGCCTTTTCCAGTCGGTCTATTAATTTCAAATCGAAACACCGCACGACTTCATTACATTTAGTTTGCTGAACATGACCCAAATTACTGTAGTCTGAGCGATTCTGCGCCTCCAGACCGGGCATCATACTAGTTACAGCTAAACCACTTTCACTATTATCGTCGGGTTCCTTCTCAAATGACAACTGGTCGCAGCTACTGGGTTCATCGACCCACAACAGGCTATCCTCTTCATTCTCACTTACCTCCTTTCCTAAATCTATTAGTACAGTATCAACATCCTGCACAGGCACTTAGATAAGAGCACATCATCCTTATCGTAAATATAAGCATGAATTTCTTCTGCTTCTTCACCTGACAATTCATTATTTTGTAGCTCTTCCCTACCGTTACTCTGCTGCGCCTTCTCTTTCTCTTCCCACTTAGAAAGCATCTCTAACACGGTATCTATCAAATACTGTGAGTGATCTAATATTTCTGCTGTATTCTTAGATGCTACCGACCCTTCATCCACATGTTCAGTCTGAGTATTCTGATTTGTCTTACCAATTCCCATAACTACTGGCTTAGGAAAAGTAACCGCCTGGTGAGCGCCAGTGTCCTCATAGACGGGAACTAGTTTTCCTGCCTCAGCCTACTACTGTTTCCTTTATTTACACTATAGTTAACTGGCACAGCATTGCTTTCCGTACTGTTGTTTACCTGCATAATTTTGTTTGGAACAAAATTATTATCATTTGGATGCCATTGTTGGTTCTGATAATTATTTCTCCAATTCCTACCTTTCTCAGGATGGCGAACACCTACTGTTCTGATGTTAACGTTGCCATTCTGCTCGTTCTTAAAATTATTACTATTGTTATTAGCATTTCTGTTATTACGTGCTTGCTCCTCATTGGCAGCACACGTTCTACACGTTCCAAATACTCAATGAAATGATCCAGATTGTCTCTAGGGGCAGATATAATTCTAGTTTGCAAATACCATGGCAGTTTGGCTTCAAGACCTAGTACTATCATTTCAGGTTTTAGCTTTTCGTCCAAATGTGACAAACGTGAGATCCATGATCTGGCAAACTCTTTAATAGATTCCTTGCCTACGTTGAAGCGTTTTCCACTCCAAAATTCTCTCAACACTTCTTTGCTTATTACTAGACCAATACTCATTAATGAAAGCTGTTTTAAATTCTGCTAATGTTTTACACTTCAACAACTGACCAACGCATGGCGTCACCTGCTAAATGGCTTGTAATAAATGATATTTTCTCTCGTTCAGACCAAGTTGGTGAAATCACATCTTCAAAATCGTTCCAGAAATCTAGCGGGTGGATATTTTTATCTGGATCGAACCGCAAGAACTGCCGACACCCGATAAAAGCGGCGTTTACAGCTACAATTTGTTGCATACTACCATTACCAGAAGTTACTGAAGCTACTTTACTCTCAATGTTAGCGATGTTAGTACTAATATTATCTACTCTCATTTCAACGTTATCTACTCTTTGTACAATATGAGTAGTATCAGTTTTGATTGCATCTACTTCTGCTTGACATATGTTTACTTTTATATTAACGTATTTAAACCTACCTGAGCACAGTTCAGATTCCGCCTCGATCCTTTCTGTTAACTTGTGCTCCAGCTTCGCATCTTCCATTTGGAAGTCTTTGCGAACCTCAGCAACTTCGGATTTTATTGTTTTATACATTTCAGAAAATTGTTGAGCAACCTTTTTCTTAATATCCTCATGATTGTAATCAATTTTATAATTCAAACTGTCCAGATCCTCTTTCAACTTATTGCAACCAGCCTTGAATGTATCGTCCATTACCTCCAATCGTTTATTAAAATTAGTTTGGCTGACCACAATCTCATACTTTAATTCAGCATTATTGGATTCTAATTTATTGTCCATTATTTCAAACCATTTATTAAAATTTGTTTGGCTGGCCACAATTTCAGACTTTAATTCAGCATTACTGGTAGCTATTGCTTGTAATATAACATTTACATCAATAGCCCCAGTATCTTTGGGTTGCTCACTAGCTGGTTTTTTATTACACTCAGGTGACGAAAAACTAGCTCCAACACCAGAATCATCAAAACTAAATGAAACTTCTGATTGGTCAGTCATATCTAACTTCTCCTGTTTAAACTCTGCCACTTCTGATGGCTGTTTCGTTTTTAACTCATCAGATAAACTATCATCCAATAAATTAACAATTTCTGATTTCTGCTTTACTACAGGGGTCTCTATTATTGAATCATTGCTCCTTTTTATACTACTGCCAGGAGACATTACTTCATATTTCACCTTAACATTACTATTTTCATGCATATTTACACTTGAACCGTTGTCTGGATTTACAGTTCCCTCAACAGACATAGGTTCTGATTTAAGTTTAACCTCAGTTTCTTTTGGCGGTTCCATCGCCGACAGTCTTTTAGTGTAGGTTAGTAAAAATTTTAACAGCTTTTGACTTAACTTAGTTCCTTGTGCACGACGTATGGCGTTGCCGGCGCGGCCTACCAGGATTACTGATGCGACGCAGCGCGCTGAACTGCAGACGGCACTTCAACTGCTGCTGTGTGTTTGCGAGGCCCAATGTGGTGTCACCACCAGACACCACACTTGCTAGGTGGTAGCCTTTAAATCGGCCACAGTCCGTTAGTATACGTCGGACCCGCGTTTCGCCACTGTCTGTGATTGCAGACCGAGCGCCGCCACACGGCAGGTCTAGAGAGACGTCCTAGCACTCGCCCCAGTTGTACAGCCGACTTACCTAGGAAGGGTTCACTGACAAATACGCTCTCATTTGCCGAGACGATAGTTAGCATAGCCTTCAGCTACGTCATTTGCTACGACCTAGCATGGCGCCATTACCAGTTTATATTGAGATTGTAAATCCTGTATCATCAAGAGCGATGCTCTCCAATTAAGGATTAAAGTTAAGTATTACACCAAATACATCCGTTTTTCTAAGTTCTCAAATACTTGTCCTGTTCCAGACCTCACGCCAGTCTGCGTGAGCTTAAACGCGTGCATTTCGGCCTCCTCTAGCAACATGGTGTTGGCTCTTCTGCCAACACATCACCCACAACTGCAGGCGCGGCTTCGGTTGCTCCGGCGGACGACTGCGGTGAGGTGAAACTGGCTTCTCGCGATGCCGGCAGCACCGCTAGACTCAGTGCCAGCTCCGTTAATCCAGATGCGTTGTTAATCCAATTGCGTCGTCCACATGCACACGTAACACTATGACTGTTCTATTACTCAGTTGCGTGTCGCATTTCACTCCCGAATCCGAACATTTAAAAATCACTTTTACTCAGTTTATTTCCTTCCCAGCCGATGCACCATATGTGGGGCGGCGAGTGGAATTTATGTTAATAATTTAATGTAGAATGTAGAAAAGATGCATTCCCGGCCGATTAAGCAGATGTGCGGCGGCGGGTGGAATTATTGTTGTTAAATGTTCCTATTAATTATGCTGTCTTTTTGCCGTTCTCAACACTGGCTCTCTAACTACAATTTTGGCAACCAGAAAGTGATTGGCAAAACTTGAAACCTGTAATTAGAATTCCTAGTGCCCAATTAATCTGAGAAATACACTTATAGCTACATAGCTCTGAGGAATTAGGAGATTGTCTGGGATTCATAATCAAATACGATCGTGAAAAAACGTTCTCTGTATTCTGAAAGTCACAGATGAAAAAAAAGAATCCACACAACCTGACTAACAGAGCAGTCCAGAGTCTAATGCGCTGATGCAACTATAACTGTCCAAATTAAATGTTTAAATGAATGCTCGCCATAATTTGATGATAATGTTCATCAAAAGCCATGCTAAATAATGGTAGAATGTCTGTCTCGCAGCGGCATGTGAAGATACGACATTCGCAAACTGAAGATATATCATTAAAGTCATCCCAGAATTTACACTTCTCTCGAAGACGATTTCATGGTTACGTGTATCCCGAGTAACTTAATATGGCATCCAAGGCTGTTTATAGCAATGATACCGACGCGACGCGATTCCCGGCACAGATGGTGTGCTAATCTGCGTCTGGAGAGAACTGGGGCCTTCTTCTCTTGCGCAGCGTTCTTATATATAAAACCGCGGTGCGGACGGCTAAGGGAACACCTGATCAAATCGGCTCTCCCGACTAGCCGCTGGGCTAGTAATGCACCACTCTAAGTTATTGAATAAATCATCGCTTCCTTAACTGATGGCCGATGAAGCTCTCAATTTAAATGTGCATTCAGCACACAGGGTAATCATAATAAAACTCTGACGTGGCTAAGTAAAATATTTTGGCCGAGAGAATTAATTTAATTACACTACACGCAGTAGACGAGCTCTGAACTTGCCCTTTGGAGATACGCTATCGCTATAGTTTTATAGTTATTCAATTAAAACTTCTCACATCTTCATGATGATAGCGGATCTGCATTCTACTTAAATATAAACATCCTAGCCTTATTTATTAGCTTACTTATTCTATCTTGCTTCCTTAATTTTTAAGACAAAAACCAGAAAATATTGAATTTCAACTAAAATCTTAATTTGTGAGATCCAGAAGACTGTTTCTATTAAATAATTATGAAAAAGGAATCTAAATATAAATTTTTAAGTCTCTAGCTCTTTTCTGTTGCGCCAATGATTTTTACAGAAAAACGTCCAAATTTCGAAAATGGTTAAAGTTATCGAACTGATATTCAACACATATTAATTTAGTATTACTCCTGACATGCTCGAACCGTTTTAGGTTATTTACTTGATTTTTAAAGTATTGTGCAGCATTTATGACGTCAGAGCTAGTTACAGCGGACTGGCTAGCACACAATGGAAAGACTGATGTGAATTCATTACGGCGTGAGTAGGCTGCTTTCCTACAAGTTGAGAAGAGTTCAGTGAGACTAGCGACGATATAATCAAATACTTAATGATCTCAGCGTCAGTTCCGCTGCACTCCCTGTAAAAGAATCTTAATACTAACTAAATTTAGTGGAAGGAGTTCAAGGCTTTCCTATTTTTAGTTAGCTGATAAAATAACGTCGAAAAAGCAGTTAAATTTACCATTGGTAATTTTATTCTACTCATATAACATTGTTTATAAATTACACTATTGATAAAAGGAAATATTTTAATACAGGATGATAAAAACCAACTGCGTTCAACAAAAATGTGAATGAATATTCCCTGAATGGGTTTCCAAGTTCTACAATGGATCGAAGGATGACCTATGCCATATCACATCTATAATCTAGATTTAAGTTAAGTTTAATAAAAGAGAAAACTATCAAAATGGTCTACAGTGACCCTCAATTATCTTTAATTACTTATCTAACTTGTCATAAATTACAGTGGCTGATGTGGCTTCTCAATAATTATATAACAGAAAAATCATCGCATTTCAGATTTTTACTTCAAGCAGCAAATGTGTATACCATGAGCTTTAATTGACGATCGACACTAGTATTAGGCAAAAAGGGGATTTACCAGATGAGACTTCTGCAGTTCTGAGTGAAGCTTAATGCGCCATTATGCAGCATCGCATGCATTCATTACCTTGACAGTGTTTAGGGAGCGTCAGGGGGCGGCGGGCGGCGCAGCTCCACTCACCTCGCTGTCTCGGAAGCAACTCTCTCCTAACTTCTCCTTACTACAATTTACCGAAGTTAGTTTAAAATAAGCTATCTGGCTGTGTTTTCAACTGCCCAATCAGGGTCTCAATGTTAACCTTAAGCTCCACCTACAAAATTCTGTCTATCCAACGAGAAACGTTATACTTTTCGCGGTGAGGCAATGTTTTTAATGTTTGCAACGTAACAGAGACGCGAAAAAGTCTCACGCTAAAACTTGCAGCTGGTGTGGCCCTTTTAGTGTTATCGTAAAGATCTATACTGTTCTTCTGGAGGGCTCTATCTTTTAACATGGGCTGGGGGGTGGTTTTGGCGGTCAGCTGGCGACGTGGGTGTACGTCCCTTATCGTAGGGCCTTCTAGCTTAACACGGTTCTGCTCTCGGCTTCTGTTCTTGTTTCTCCCCTCAGAACTGCATCTGTTTCACGGTGGGAAGGTACGACATGCATTTAGGAATTCTTGTGTTAGTCTGTGGTATTCCATTTACTCACTCGTTGATCGTATTACTTTGGTTAATTTAATGTCATGATTTATTCGGAGCTATGTGACATACTGCCGGATTTGCTTATCATGTCAGGGTTTTGCCTGACACCTTACACAACGGTAACTACTTCTAACTGCAATAAACATTCCACCGCCACCTGCATGTAGCCTATACTTGCTGAACATTGTTAGGTCCTTTGTAAAATATTCGGCTTAACTTATTTCTGGTTTTAGCCAGCTTTCAGTGCGTATAACTATTTGAGCACCAATGCTTTCTGTTAGCGCTTGGAGCTCTGGTACCTCCCTAATGCAGCTAAGACAGTTCACAGCTGTTATTACTATTGCTCCTAGATCTACGTCTTTCAATGTTCGACCTACACCCTTTGAGATTGAAGCCCTTTTTGTGTTTCTCTACCTAAAAACCATCTGGTCCGCGCCACACAGCCCCTACTACCCGTGTAGCCGCCTCCTGCATGTAATGAACTCCTGACCTATTTAGCGGAACTGGATATCCTGCCATCCTATGGCGCAAGTCGCGGAGGCGGCAGCCTACACGGTCGCAGAACCGTCTGAGCCACTGGTTCAGACCCTCCACTCGGCTCTGCAATTAATTATGTGTATAGATAATAATAATAATACTTTCGTGTGGCTCAATGGTCTGGTGCAAGGTTTTGTATTGGAAGCCACTTCGGCGACTTACGTGACCCTAATCTAACTAGATATCCTACTCTGGAAAGGGGACCTACGGCTCAATGTGGAATCCCCACTAAGCATTGTTTCTGGTGACTCCTCAAATAGTTGAGAGATGAAGGCTAGACTGAAACGACGACTGCCTTCTGCAGTCTCACTGAGATTCGATCGCGAAACTTCTCGGTTTCCAAGCATACGTTTGACTGCTAAACCACCAGGACCGCCATGTGTGTAGATAGTTCATCCAAGGCTTTATTAAAGTGAGTTCGCGAGTTTCAAAATATATGATTTATATGGTCATACCTTTTGACTGAATTGATTTAGAAGCTTAAATTTTGTACATCACCAAGGGACCACAGACCTTAGTATTTCAAATAAATTTCAGCTTGGTACCTCCAGCCGTTTATGAGAGAAAGGGGTCTTAACAGACGCATTGACAGACGGACGGACAACAGACTGCAAAGAAATTACATGGTGTAACTACCAGCTAACAGTTTTTGGATTTTTCCCTTTACTTGCACTGCACTGCGAAACATTGCTTCTAGTCGAATTTCACGATTCTAGGCCAACAGGAAGAGCCCTACAGGTTTCGATGAGTGAGTTTGCAAGTGTCGAAACATGTGACATAAATTTCAAGTTGATACCCGTACCATGTCCTGAGAAAAAGGGGTCTTAATAGTCGGACAGACAGACGGACACGATGACAGACAGACAGACGGACAACGAAGTGATCCTATAAGGATTCCGTTTTTACATACTGAGGTGCGGAACCCTAAAAAGACGTTTTTGTTTTGTCGAAACCCATGGTGAGTGTTTAAGAAATGTTATTCCGACGATACTAAAAGTGCGCGGAGAATACTGAGTAGTGGCGGGAGTGTAGATAAATGAACATAAAGTTTACGCATGTGAATCTCAGGGAAACTAATTTATGTACATCTTTTACACAATTTCTAGCTGATTGATTTTTTCACTTGAGACACAATTTGTGTATAAAGTAATGAGTCTTTTCACTACATTGAGCGCATAACACAATTCTGTGGTTCTCGGTCCGTGTGGATTTTAATCTGTGTTGTACCCATTCGAGAATTAAATGCCACAACATGGCTTGACGCACGTAACATGAATCTCTCTTATCCTTTCTCATACATTTACACTTAATTCATTGTTTGACAACTTAATTAGCAACACCCTTCCCTTGGTTTTACATTCAGAAAAGTATAAATCTACTTTTTCCTACCTTCCAACTTTCTCTTCTATACCATGCCGCCGAGGGAGTTGGCTCAGTGGCTAGCACCCTGGACTCCCGTTCGGGAGGACGACCATCCTAATTTAGGTTTTCCGTGGTTTCCCTAAATCGCTTCAGCAAATGCCGCGTTGGTTCCTTTGAAAGGGCGCGGCCGACTCCCTTCCCTAATCCGATGGGATCGATGAAAACCTCGGTGTTTGGTCCCCTCCCCCAAATCAACCAACCAACTGTCCAACTTACAATGCCTCGATATGATCGTAAATGTTCAGAAAATTCACTTACAGTGTTACACTGATGTCTCCTACTAGTTGATTTACAGAGAATCTTCTTTTCGCTTTACACTTCATTGCTCTAACAATCCTGTATAATTTCATTCTACAGAAATAAAATACTCTGATGCGGGTATATAAGCACCGACTTGCAGGCAAGGGATTAATGTGGCATTGGCGTGTTTCCGAAGAGCGTGCGGTAAATGCGGGAACTTGAACTATGGCGACGTTATTACCAAATGGGTTGCAGCAGGACCAACGTTGTGTTATTCATTTCTTCATTGCCGAAGACCAAAAACCGGTAGACATCATAATTCTCGTATGTCGAGGTAATGTTGCATCGCATGCTTGATTCCTTTTCGTTATGCCTACTAGATTTATATAGACACTTTAGTTTGCCTTTGTACATTATCTACATTCCACTAGGAATGTCGGACATCTTATGGCACCTTGCACAATGGAAGGCTTTTTATAAGTGAAGCGTAAATATTTGTAGAGTGTAATGCCGTAGAAATATAAGAAATTATAATCAGTTATTGCACTTATCATCAATATCATCTATGATTAATTACCTAAAAATGCTGAAAATCATGTAATATGTAATAAACGCCCTAGCATTGGAGGAGGTACCATATATTTGTGAGTGGCGGTACAGTTAAACGGAGTATGGAATCATACACTATGTGATCCAAAGTGTCCGGACACCCCCCAAAACATACGTTTTTCATATTAGGTTCATTGTGTATCGTGCTGCCACCTACCACCAAGTACTCCATATCAGCGATCTTAGTAGTCATTAGACATCGTGTGAGAGCGGAATGGGACGCTCCGCGGAAATCACGGACTTCGAACGTGGTCAGGAGACTGGGTGTCACTTGTGGTATGCGTCTGTACGCGAGATTTTCACACTCCTAAACATCCCTAGGTTCACTGTTTCCGATGTGATAGTTAAGTGGAAACGTTAAGGGACACGTACAGTACAAAAGCGTACAAGCCGACCTCGTCTGTTGTCTGACAGAGACCGCTGACGGTTGAAGAGGGTCGAAATGTGTAATAGGCAGGCATCTATCCAGACCATCACACAGGAATTCCAAACTACATGAGGATCCATTACAAGTTCTATGACAGTTATGCAGGAGGTGAGAAAACGTGGATATCATGGTCGAGCGGCTGCTCAAAAGCCAAACATCACGCCAGTAAATGCCAAACGACGCCTCGTTTGGTGTAAGAAGCGCAAACATTGGACGAATGAACAGCGTAAAAACGTTGTTTGGAGTTACGAATCACGGTTCACAATGTGCTGATCCTATGGCAGGGCGTGCGTATGGCGAATATCTGGTGAACGTCATCTGCCAGCGTGTGTAGTGCCTACAGTACAATTCGGAGTCGGTGGTGTTATTGTGTGGTCATGTTTTTCACGGAGGGGGCTTGCACCCCTTGTTGTTTTGCGTGGCACTATCACAGCACCGGCCTACATTGATGTTTTAAGCACCTTCTTGCTTCCCGCTGTTGAAGATCAATTCGGAGATGGCGATTGCATCTTTCAACACGATGGAACACCTGTTCATTTTGCACGGCCTGTGACGGAGTTGTTACGCGACCATAAAATCCCTGTAATGGACTGGCCTGCACAGAGTGCTGACCTGAATCCTATAGAACACCTTTGGGATGTTTCGGAACGCCGACTTCGTGCTAGACCTCACGACCGACATCGATACCTGTCCAGCGCAGCACTCCGTGAAGAATGGGCTACCATTCCCCAAGAAATCTTCCAGCACCTGACTGAACGTATGCCTGCGAGATTTGAAGCTGTCATCAAGGCTAAGGGTGGGCCAACACCATACTGAATTCCAGCATTACCGATGGGGGGCACCTCGAACTTGTAAGTCATTTTCAGCGAGGTGTCCGGATACTTTTGATCAATATAGTGTACTATAGCCTGTTGTAGACCGTTATCTTACAAGGTACCACTTTTGTGCGAGGTCACAAAAAAGCGAAAGATGTTTACGACATTCCGACGCGCCACGTATTGTCTCCCATGCAACCACAATATTGGCTGCTAATGGCAACAGTGGGCAGGACTGGAGGTATCCAATATTGAGCGCAGCAGGAGGCTACTGAGCGTAGTTGAACAGCTTAGACGACGAATAACTCACAACAATGCTACAGTGCTAGTGGTGCTGATACAAAGCAGAGCAATGGCAATGATAAACAAAGCAAACATTGCATTGTATGTACAACAGTTGCCGAAGTCGACATTTCGTCAGAAAGGAATCCAAGGAATTTCATAGAGTGAAAAAGAAGTGGGAGATGAGATATTAGCGATTCTGCAAGAGGAGTCAGTGGAATGTGTTGTGTCGTATACGTTCTGCTGTGCGGACAATGTACATGATGGAGTACAATGATGACAATATGTGCTTAACAAGTGGAAGTGATACTGAAGCAGTATGTAGTTCATCGTCCTTGGCGGACAGCGAGCCACGAAACCCGACTCCAGTGAAACGTAGTAAAGGACAATCGTTGTCCAAGGAGTGGGTGCATGGAAGATCATACACAGAGTAGTAAAAAGATAAATATGAACAGATTTTGAGTAAATCTGCAGCAGTTTGATTGTATAATTCATAAGAAGAACTACGGCTATTCAAGGATGGACGAGGCACACTTGTTACAAAAGCCGGTGTTTGCGAGTTTCAAGGATGGTTCAAATGGCTCTAAGCACTATGGGACTTAACATCTGAGGTCATCAGTCCCCTAGACTCAGAACTACTTAAATCTAACTAACCTAAGGACATCACACGCATCCATGCCCGAGGCAGGATTCGAACTAGGGGCCGTAGCAGCCGCGTGGTTCCGAGATGAAGAGCCTAGAATCGCTCGACCACAGCGGCCGGCTTTCAAGGACGCTTGATGCAGTTTACAGGATGTGAATGATAATGACCTACTACGTCATGAACATCAAAATTGCGTGCGATATAGATTACAGTGATTTCACGGAAAACAGTAGATGGTTGCATAACTTCAAACAGTGCTACAGAATTAGAAGACGTAAGATAATAAAATTTCAAATAAATTGTTAACTTGATTATGCACAGAAAACTGCAGAATCGGCCCAAAAACTTGTAGATGAGATATAGAAATTTATCCCATCGTTTAGTACCGAGCGAGGTGGCGCAGTGGTTAGCACACTGGACTCGCATTCGTGAGGATGACGATTCAATACCGTGTACGACCATACTGATTCAGGTTTTCCGTGATTTTTTCCCGTGATTTCCATAAATCGCTTCAGGCTTGGTTCCTTTGACAGTGCACGGCCTACTTCCTTCCCTAATCCGATGAGACCGATGACATGCTGTTTGGTCTCTTCCCCTCAAATCAACCCAACCCATCGTTAAGTAAGGAATTTTATTCAAAGCCCGACCAATGGGAATTTGAAGAGGAAATCCACATGAAAGGAACCCTGGAAATTAGAGGTACCACAAGTTTGTATCAAGAACAAAACATCAGTACCTTAAGCATTCGTTTCCAATTATGCTGACTGTTAATCTGGATGCTAAATTTGCTGGAAAATTATTTCTTGTGTTGCGAGAAGATGGAGTTGCTTTGTTCCCTACGTTTCTTTCTCGTGTGCAAGATCTTGCAAGGATAGTAGGGAATATTTACGTCACAGTAAGCAAGATTGGGAACTGCAACTATGATATGAGCACTGCTTTTGTCCAATAGCTGGTCAAAATAACTTGCTTTTGCTTTATTACTCGTCTGTATATAAAAATCATACT
The DNA here is from genome assembly GCF_021461385.2 of Schistocerca piceifrons. Lineage (NCBI taxonomy): Eukaryota > Metazoa > Arthropoda > Insecta > Orthoptera > Acrididae > Schistocerca > Schistocerca piceifrons. The sequence continues at coordinate 719,165,139 of NC_060138.1, forward strand.
CCTTTGGAGCAAACTATCCCCCCCCTCCCCCCCCCCCCCCACTAAAAAGTGTGTGACATGCAATTCATAGCCGGCCGCGGTGGCCGAGCGGTTCTAGGCGTTTCAGTACGGAACCGCGCGACTGCTACGGTCGCAGGTTCAAATCCCGCCTCGGGCATGGATGTGTGTGATGTCTTTAGGTTAGTTAGGTTTAAGTAGTTCTAAGTTCTAGGGGACTGATGACCACAGATGTTAAGTCCCATAGTGCTCAGAGCCATTTTTTTTTGCAATTCATACCACATGGAACCAGTGAACAAATTCAGCCTGTGGATTTTTTTTTCTGTGACTATAAAACATATTATCGCACTATATGCAGCTAGGTCTTAAAGGATAGCCAGTCTGACGGTAAGTTCCAGGACAGACTGTTTCGCATTAGGTTGCATGTCGTCACATTCCATCAGTCCTCATCAACCCGTTACACTAGCATGATTCTGTCTGCATTCCTTACGAGTGGAAAACTAACTGAACGCCCTGCACGGATTGTAATTCCCAAGGAGTTCGCCTTCGATCTTGATGGTGCGAACCTTTTTCGATCACTGCGGAGCACCAGTTTTCATTCGGCGTTCATGGCGCAAGTTAATGGTTTGTTTTGAAAATGTCTTGAATGTCGGCGATGTCCATGTTCTGAAGTGAAATACATGCATCCCATAAAAGGTTGACCTCTGCAACTCCTGGAAATTAATTTTCTGTCGCCCTCTTGATGCACACGTCGAGTCATTAGTAGCTAACATTTCTCATGTCATAATTGTTAAGACAACAGTTTCAAATGAGCCTTAGTGAAGAATGAACTGGAGACCTCGCCTTCAAGGGGTTCCTTGCTAGAGAAGCATGTGGCTGCAGGAAGCAAAACGAGTTTCGGGAAAACGACAACTCAACCGAATGTGTTCTATCCGAAGTCATTGCTAGAAATTTAAAAATTCGTAAATGAACTTAAATTATCCTGTGTAACTGTCTGTCAAAATGTTCCGAGACTGATTTTATTCCTGGCCTCCAAGCGACGTCAGCGCCCAACCACGGTGGAAGTTTGAATTAGCAACTGTAAACAACAGATGAGCATTCGACCAGTCAGTTGTGAGCCAGCGGTATTAAGTAACGGGCGTGCGATCGCAGTGTGTTAACGTTTTTGTGTCATAAATCTCAATGGCGGAACGAATTGAACATCTGTAACTCACGTGTTCAAGACATTCTCCAGAATATTTTGAATGAGAGAAAAGCGAACAAAAACAACGAGGCATTGACGCCTTCAGTGACTTGACTGAATTGTAAAACGCAGAAAATTCTTTTCTGTAAAAAGATCATCACGTATTACGAGAGTTGGTGTTATCGCATAATCGACCGTACGAGTTGAATACAAAGGGTTCCGTGTCTTGTAACCAAGTGAGGGGACATGTAAAACATTAAAACTACTAATTTAACGTTTCTGTGTTTGTTATTTATCCAGTCTTAAAACGTTTTGCAATGACGAGTTATACAGTTTTGGGTCTGTTGCAACGAACCTTTCCATATTTTCGTGAGCTTAAAATGAGAAATAAGATACCATTAGTTGAAATTTGCTTATTCAAATGTAATAAGCAAATTTTTGCAAAGTAATACTCTTTTGCAAAGGAATGTGAACCCCAGGTCCTAGAACAGTACAGTTTCGTTAGCATTTACGTATAGAAGCTACCTGATCGCAGTTCAAAAGAAAGCGGTTTCGTGATTTATTCTTCTTACGCTTTTGGGCTTCGAGCCAAGCACACCTGCGCCGCCAAGCAGTGCTCTAAACAAATCGCTTGTGCCCGCCCATCATGCATTTCACTTCGCTGTCACCAGCCCTGTAATTAGAGGTTTATGAACATGTTATTTAGCCTTAAGTAATGGATACGGCAGAAAAGACACTTATACTGTACGAGCTGGAGGCAACAGCATATTGGTGGAGTAAATTTCGCAACGTTGAGCTTTCTCGTAATGCGGCGTCTTTTCAATAAATAAATAATAAAAAAAAGAAAACAGCCTATAGGATCTGAAACTGATTCTGAAATTTACTGTGGAAAAAATAACTTCCTACGGGCGTCCGAGGTCGAACGACAGCGAGTCTTAGGTTCTGTATGTCCATCCTTTTGACTGGAGATGTTGGGGACCACGGCTGTTTACTATTGTAAGAACATGAGACGCCTACAGCCGTCATTATCATCTTATTTATTGCGCAGCTACCAGTTTCGGTGCTTCAATGAACCATCTTCAGGTCGTAGCTGTTGCTGAAGCTGTTATCACGATCCATACATAACACTGCGTCAGTGACCAACATAACTGGTTTGCACAGACAGTAAATGTGGTGTCAGCACTCCAACCACCAACTGCAGTGTGCGTAAACCAGTTACGTTGGCCACTGATGCTGTGTATATGTGAATCGTGATGACATCTTCAGCATCAACTACGGCCTGAAGATGACTCATTGAAGCTCCGATACTGGTAGCTACACAGTAAGTAAGATCATAAGCGCGGCTGTAGGTGTTTCATTTTCTTACAAAAGCGAGTCTTAGCATGCACACAACGGATTCGACGTCGTCAAGGTTTTGTTCATAATAGGAGGTCTGGAAGAGATCCGCCCAGGCTCACGAACAACTTACAGCAGAAATAGAGACAGCGGCTTTCGGACGCTGACATCAACACTCGCGAGTGTTAAATACACTCTCCTCCTACATTGCCGTCCCAAGACGTCTCATTGAGGAAGAGCAGGAAGCAGCACCAGCTTGTAATGTTGTTGCTTTAATTTTCTATGAAAGCGGTGCTGATAGACAATAAAAGCGGTTTAAAAGCTGTGAGCTGTCTGGCGAAGTTAACCTTGCATTACTGAGCAACTGTTTCACCAGGTATCTAGCCTAGCCTACCAAATTCCCAAGAAGACTAACATTAATTATAATCTTTTAATCGTCATGCGACAACCGGTGATATATATATATATATATATATATATATATATATATATATATATATATATATATATATATATAAAAGAGAATTTAAATGAAAAGAAATAAATCAGTTTATATTTGGAAATTTATTTTAACATTGATCATTGAAATTCCAGCATATTAAACTTGAGTCATGACTAAGCTGGTGCCTTATTTAGGACTGTAACAATATTTGTAATCTTACGGAACACATCAAATAGGGAGCCAAGATTGGGAGACTACATACAACATTGCATTCATAAAATAACACACAAAGAACGTTGAAACATATGCGAGAGGAAATTAACCACAACCAACCGATTCAATTTTCACCCAAAGAAGTTACGTTCGTAGCGCAATCCTGTCCGTCATGTAATTACCACACACTGGTATATTAAATTCATACTAACTCTCTGTGAAATCTTCCCGAAAAGAATAGCTGAGGGCTACTTTGATGCTTTCACCACATGCTTCACGTGGTCAACTTGGTTTACACAAAGAGTGTAACTCCACAATAATTTTGATAATTAAAATAAATTACATCGAAACGCAGTTAACTAAAGAAAAACCTCGAACTGGTTACTATCGTCTTACTATTAACCTGATGGGTCAAACAGTTGTATAAGCACGTGGTACTGGTCTCATAAAGTACACCCCACGTGGGTTGAACAGAAAGAAAAGTTGCTATATTAAAAAAATATTGTCAAGACGAGACGTTATAATCACACGAGCATTCGCATTTAAGATTGATGATCAACACGTGGTTCCACTTTACTCACAAAGTAGTGACAAAGCAACTACCGGAAGATATTCTGAACTTCACATGCGAATTACACTGCGTTGCAATTTAAGATAACATTAGATATTTTAGAGCTAAACCTGAAATAAAGGTGATTAAATTTTCAGTTAGGCTGAACTTAAGAAATCCATTGTCCTACGGACTTAGCAGACATGCGCTTAGCCGGAGATCTTACCACTTCAGACGCTCGCCGCAGACCGAGGGTGGCTCACAAATACAAACGGAAGTGGCCAGAGGGGCAGCTTCCTATACCAACATGACAAGGGACGGACAGGACCATACTAAGAATGGAAACCTCTCTGCTTTTAGAGAGCGTAGCTACCTGTTCCGACGTTGGTCCTACTGTTCTCTAGCAGACAGGCTTGTCTGCTATCCTCAAGCATGCAACTAGAAATACATTTGCTCATTCATCCTCTCACACAGAAGGGAAGGGGGATGACAGTATCTTATCATATACGGTATATAAAAGAAAGCGGATGTAGGTTCCATATGAGACTGTGTGACATGAATTACATATAAACTGTGTTTTAAAGTGTAGTAGTGTAACAGCTCGTTCTTGTTTATGTGAAAAAGTAACACGTTCCACTACTCAGTCTCCTCCCAGATAGTCAGAAACACCACAGTAAATTTATAAGAGTAATTTATACCGTAAATGACAACATATTTAAGAAATTAACATGAAAGGATTCCAACAGAGACCTTTCAAGCTAAGCATCGGGATGACCCTGGGTCTGCTCATTGTTTTTCTTGATTTATATCAATCTTCCTGATTGGAAGTCAAATGTACTATTTATGTTAGAAAAATCCGTGCGTCGAACGGATTCAAAGGTGATTCCTTACTTTTCCAGGGAGGTACTCTTCAGCTCATCCATTCGCACACGCTGTGAGAAAGATGTTAATCTTCATTGTTCACTAATATCTCTGCTATTCTACTGTAACCAGCTGTATTCGCAAATACTTTGCTACAGTTTCAGAGGGAAAATGACGCCTCTCCTCTCTCCGCCCGAACAGGCCGTGGCAGGCCCAACGGTACCGACCGGCCGCCGTGTCATCCTCAGCCCACAGGCGTCACTGGATGCGGATATGGAGGGGCATGTGGTCAGCTCACCGCTCTTCCGGCCACGTGTCAGTTTACGTGACCGGAGCCGCTACTTCTCAATCAAGTAGCTCCTCAGTTTGCCTCACAAGGGCTGAGTGCACCCCGCTTGCCAACAGCGCTCGGCAGACCGGATGGTCACCCATCCAAGTGCTAGCACAGCCCGACAGCGCTTAACTTCGGTGATTTGACGGGAACCGGTGTTACCACTGCGGCAAGGCCCTTGACCAAATGACGCCTAATTTCACAGAAATCACTCTTCTAATAAGCACTACTGTCACCAGCATGTCTATATTGCCCCTGATGATTAGATCCCCACATAATGTTAATGTACTATTCATCCCTGCCTTATATATATTTTTTGTCCATATTTGATGGATGGACTTCTTGTGTGGTTAGTTGAATAATAACTTTATTTCGACAGAAAACATTAGCAGGGCCTTGGACTCTTTTGGTTCTGTAGACCTACTTTTATGTTTTTTTCTCTCTTGACGTTCTATTTCTGGGGGACGTCTATGTTAGTTCTCGGGATTTGTATTTTATACCATCGAAAGGGCGCAACTGTACCAGTATAGTCCAGGTGGCTTTCGGACTTTCTGAAGAAGTTTTCTTGTGCGCTTTTTTTTTATCACTTCCTACATCGTTTGTACTTTTGCACGTCTAGTGCATGATGGAAACCTATTGTTTATACCCATTTCGGGGCTTTTAAAATTAGTCTAACACATCTTTTTGAATTACTCTGACAATTTTGATGTTTGTTGTGCTGTCTGTCACCCGCGTTGAACAGCCGTGTTCTACAGATGGAGGGAGTGTGCTTTTATACGGCCCAAGTGTTGTTCGAGTGTTTATCTGTGAGTGAGGTAGGTGTGAAAGTAATGTATGTAGTAATCTGATCATTTTTCTCTTTTTTGTCTGCATGTGTATTTTGAATAACAATTTTTTTCTTACTTGGTCAGTCCAGGTTATTTCCGAATTGTGGATAGTGTGTCGATCTCTTAGTTTGATTTTCGACGTATAAACGTTACCGCTTTTGCTTCACCTGAGTTCAGCTCAACTAGATTCTCGTCTGCCCGTTGGTATGTCAGTGTTAACGGTCTCTGCAGTCATATGATGGTCGCATTGTCCCTTCTGCCGCTCGTAAGGAATGCAGTATCATCGGGAAAATGTGATGTCACTACGTGAGTGATGACACGTTAGTAGTTAGCTTATAAGATGGAAGGAGTGGACGATAGTACCGAGCCTTCCGGTATGCTTTCATGTAATTTAATGCTGGAACGTTAGTCGTTCAGTGTTGCGAATAATCGTCTGTCTAGTAAGAAACTGTCAAAAGTTTTGATGCAGTGGTCATGGATAATTGTCATCGCATTTAGTTTCGTTATTAATTTGCCTTTCCAGACTTTACCCCCTACCCCTTTTCAACGCCTACCAAGGTGTACGCGAGTAATTTGCACAATTCATACTGTAAGCCATATACTCCGAAATTCGTAAAATTTGTACTTCTGAATAGGGATCTGTTGTTCATGAGTGAACTAGTTAAAATGAACTATACTGGAAAAGGAACTGTTCACAGTGGTATTTCTTTTAGTGAACTATCGTTCTTTACTCCTCACTTCCCCCACTTCCTGGAAGTTAGAAGGAGGACGCATGGATCTCCCCTCCGTTTATATTGAGTACACTCACTGCCAGGCTGGCTCTGAGCACTGGGACTTAACTGCTGAGGTCATCAGTCCCCTAGAACTTAGAACTACTTAAACCTAACTAACATAAGGACTTCACACACATCCATGCCCGAGGCAGGATTCGAACCTGCGACCGTAGCGGTCGCGCGGTTCCATACTGTAGCGCCTAGAGCCGCTCGGCCACCTCGGCCGGTTCACTGCCAGAACCCGAGTGTTCGTAGTTCTGAACACATAACGGTGAACTGTGCGAACTGCGTCTGATCGGAAGATCGAAACCTTTCCGTTAGTTCACTTAGTTCATTTCAGATTCTCTCATCCTTTGAACCTTTTTTACACTTACTACAATTTTTTTTGGTTTTTGCACTTTATTTACCCTGTTTCTAAATATTTCTTTCCCATATTAAGAACGAATTTTTGTGAACTGTTAAACAAGAATGAGTTTTTCCTTTTTCCGGATACAATCAGATAAGAAAAAAACCGATAAGCTCTCTTGATGACAATGAAAATAATCCAATCTTGCTGGTTTTGAACTACCCCGGTTCCAGAATAAAAGCTTGGGTTAAAAGTGAAAGCGCTCAGCCCATCCTAACAAAAAGAATACACGTAAAAAAGAAGTTATTAGAAATACGAGCACTGGGTTTGTTCCTAAAGGTCATTCAGTTTTTGTAGGCAATAAGATTTTGCTTCTGATTTATTAGTTTAAAGGTTTTTCTAAGTGCTCTTATTTATGGGTACTTTAACAACAAAAGTGAACTATGTAGTTCAACAAGAACTATCTCAAAATGAGTGGTTCTGTAAAAAGAAAGACTTAATCCATCTCTAACTCTGAGGATACTTTTGTTTGGAAAGCGAGATATTTTGGCCTTATTATGTCATCCTCTATCAGACGTTGTCCTAGTCGTTATACAAGCATTCTGAGGGTACTTCTGTTTGGAAGGCGAGATATTTCGGTCTTATTACGTCATACTCGTTGTCTTAGTCGTTATACAAGCATCCTGCAAATACGCGTAACATAAAAAATTACATGTTCATATTTTTCTCTGATCCGTCTACTGTTGTAGAGTTGATTTCTCTTGATGAGAAGATCTTTTTGAAATGAAAGCCATAGTGAGTTTCACTCCATACGATCCATTCTGGCATCTCTGACCTCTAAAGCCATTCTATTATGGTCAGAGCATAAAACTGGGCGTCATGATATTAATTAAGAAAGTGTTTGCGGTAGCAGTCACCTTGTGAAGGTAGAGTACCACATGGAACCTTTACGCACGTAATTAGAAATTTCCGGGAAATGAATTCTGCTTCGGACGAGAACTCCGGAGACTGACGCAATACATGTACTCGGAGACGTGAGTCACGCTCAGTGCATACGTTTTTTCCGCAACACATTCTTGGAAGACATTTTGCTTTCAGCACTTAATTCTAGGTACTGCTCAAAACCAAAAGTGCTTCCCTCTTACGGTTCGTGACATAGATTTTTGTATGCAATTACATGATTGAATTCTGTTGCACAGACGCAAATGGAGTAACTGAATTAGAGATACCACCTGCCTCCGTAATCGAGGTGGCTAACCCACGCCTGTGCAGCTTGCAGGTAAACCTGGTGGTGGATAAAATTTTCATTGCCAGTATTTGGCCGGCAGCGGGAGGAGATGGGATTGCACAAAAGTTCCTGATCACCAGTCTTTGCGCCATTGTCAGGGATTACATTCCAAACCTATATGCAGTGTCTTACAAAGCGAGGGCATGTGACACTGTTGACGATGATCCGTCCGTCGCATGGTGACGTTAAGCTGGACGGCCACCTTGGTGCCATTCGATGATTATAATGTTGGTTTGTGGGGCGCTCAACATCGTGGTCTTCAGCGTGCATACAAGTTTCAGTCTTTCCATTACCCGAATGATGATGAGGACAACACAAACACCATGTCCTTGGACGGAGAAAATACCAGACCCGGCCGGGAATCGAACCCGGGACTCCGTGATCCAGAGGCAGGAACGCTAGCCACTAGAGCACGAGCTGCGGACAGTGCCATTCGAGAGGCGTAGGATATGTGCTGGCACCAGGTTTCGCACTCTCACTTCTCTGATCACATGCCACTTCAGTATGCACGGATCCATTACACTCACCTACTCTCCACAAAAACGAATACGACGGAACTCTCACATATCCACAAGCAAAGAGGCCAATGTGCAAGGAGGCAGAACACACTTCGCAAATAGGAGTCTGAACCCACCCAGTGAAAGATGCAAGCCAACAACGCCACACAATATTTCATTTAATTTTTAATTGGAGGTATCTGTTGAGCAAATTTCAGATAACGAAATCAAAGTGAACCGCAGGGACATAGACTCCACGTGACACTGAAATCATTGGGAAACAGTGTTGATCTCCCATCACTGAACAGCAGCTCACTATTGATAAAGACATTCCCTATCCGGACAAAGGTGCACCCACCCCGCTCACTGCGCTCAATGAGACTGAGGCTGGGTGACGTGTGGGGCAGGGGTGTGGAGTGGCAGGAAGGGCTGGATTTTGGGAGGGGGAATTGGTGACACACAAAGACTTTTCATATCCTTGGAATACCCCACAAAGCAATTCGTGACACTTTGGTAGCAATAGGGTGGTGGATTGCCTTGTTGCAAACATTTGCATCACCCGCAGAGTTGCCAGTCGACGTAAAAATGATCGTGCTATGGGTTCCACAGTGGGAGACGACGATAGACAGATTACTGGTCCCATTCCATCAAATGCATGTTTCCTCCATTTCCAGCGCTTGTCCGATCGATGCCATGATGTTAAGCAGAAGTCATCGTCTCACATAGTTGTTGATGAACGTGCACACCGCCACTAACGTGGAAAGCGACTCATCGGTCTTGAAAGCATTTGCTGATGCTGGGAGGAGTGGTACACATGTGGAGTGCTGGCTCGAGAGGCTGTTTCGAATGGGATGGCTACTAATCGATCATTACTATTTAGCGTGGAGTTGACAAGATATTGGTTGCTTAATGGCTTCACTGTTACAGTCTCCGATAGTCGACAGCGACTACTAAAGTCAACATATTGGGAAAATAGAATGTCGAGTCCCTCTGCATTTATTTCGGACATGGCACGTAATGCTATTAAGGGGTCGTGAGCTTTAGTGCCGTAAATTACAGGGTTCCCAGAAATATTGCGACGCACTTCGAAGGCTTGTAAAGGCGCCTAGAGGAACAAATCGAGGGCAGAAACCCATGTCCGGAAATGGCATTCAACGACGATACAGAGATTCGAAGTTATGTGCCTGCCTCAAGGCCATTCCTCCGGCAGCAAACGTGACTTTGTACGCTGACGGACCTTAGGCGGTCCGTCTCGCAACGTTATTTATTATCCAGTGATCGCGACTGATTGCCACAATCGCCAGTGGGGAAGATGGAGTTAGCCGTTACATTGAATGGCTTTTTTTACTGTGAATGCGATGCTCTTTTGCCTTGGTGGATGACGGTTCCACTCACGTTTTTTTTCCCATCTGCAGTTTATTTTACTCTTGGAATCCTCTAAAGTCTTCAGTGTTTTTCGGTACACAGGAGAAAAATAAGCTCCAGATGGAAACTGGTGTCTGAAGCCAAGCCACCAGAACATCGCATTCGTATGAGACAAGGCCTGTCTAAGCAGAAGCTAGCTTCATCTTCATAACCGCGATCACTGACTAACAATCAACATCACGAGACGGTCCGCTGAACGTGCGTCAGCGTACAAAGTCATATTTGCTGCCGAAAGAATGGCCTAGTGGCAGCGCCGGCACCTATAATTTCGGCGCTGTGTAGCATCATTGGATGAAATTTCTGGACACGGGTTCCTACGCTCGATTTGTTCATCAAGAAACCCCCTACATATTTTATGCATGTTTGCAGTGGGGATGTTCAGCGGCCAAATAATTGTTAAAATTCATTGTGAAACCTTCAGCTGTCTTTTTTTTGCACAATTCGGTACTAGTTTTGATTAATGATCATTATCAGGCTTAGCTGGCATAAGCGGCAGTAGAGTTGAACCATAATTTTAGAAAAGTAATTTGCTCTTTTAAGTACACCATACTACGTAAAAGATTTCTCACAGTAATAACTGTGTACGATAATTTTCGTCAAGAAGCAAGTCCACATCGACAGTAAGTAATACACTAAACTAGTAGCGAATTGTGCAAAATAAATGAGAGCTGGAGGTTTCACCATGAATTTTAACGCTCTACAACCCCTCGAAGTTTAGCGCCACATTTCTGAGACACCACGTACAAACTTACTGTTACTGTTTTAGCCTTAAATCGACGTGGGTGAACTGGGAGATAGGGGGAGCCTATATAACGGTAAACTGTGTATAGTAAGAGTCTATGTGAGCCATGTAAGTGACTGCGAATCAGACTAGCCAGTACTCTAAAAACACGTCTATCCCAGGTGTGCTTAAAATATCCGCGAGGTTGCAAAGCATAAAAATATTCCTGAGAATAACCTGTAGCGCAAAGAGTACTACCTACTGTAGGTGACAGTACAAATTATGTATCTGTTCCATACTGAAAGTACATGTTAACTGGATATGTCATCCCTGCTGGCGACTGGAGCTCCACGACGCTGCAGTGAACATCTCATAAGTGTGATAACACTGTAATTTCCAGAGCTCTGTTTACTACCAAGATGGTGGCTTTCGGGTCATCACCGTAACTTAGTACTTGCCAGTTAACGGTGGCAAATGCCATCTTCCCCGCAAGAGAGTACGGCTCCTGTAGACAGAGCACATCAAGGCTCATCTCCTCCACCATCCTCCGAAGCTCCTGCATGACCAGCCCACTACTGTGGGTGTTCAGTTGTCCTATCTGTATTGCTATCGTCATGGAAAATACGTGTGTACGTAAGATTCCGTAAAGTTTTTTCTCCAGCTAAATGCGACTATTCCACTGGACAGGACTGACTGAATATAAATTTCATCTAGATCAAATGGTTCGTTGCGTCTCTCGAAAACCTTCCAGGTCACACAGGGCACCGAAGTCAGTATGGAGATTCTTTGTCTTCAACTATATCCTGTCTACAGCCTCCACGGGCGAGAAGGTGACTTTACGCCCATACTTGTGTGCTACTCACACCGCATGTCTCAGAGCTGTGGTCAAGACAGTCGGCTCCTCCAGGCGGGTTAAGTGCATAGAGTATTCGATATTAGGATAAATTCTGACGGGATCTACTTATAATCTCCAAACTGCAGATCGACCGGGTGTTGTGTCAACATTCGTGCTGCTAACAGCACTAATCTGTACCGGTTGTTCTGGTACACTGTTCCCCTGCACAAACACCGTTCGGCCCACCACAACAGGACGCCCATCTTGCCTTGCCCGATCTTCTGGAAATCTGTAGCCCCGGCAGTAGGGAGAGGTAGCGGCCTCTCGTTCGCAAGGGTCAGTCTGAAAAAAAGAAAAGAAAAAAAATAGTGTTACCAAGTATTGGCCGAAGTCAGGAGACATGTTCTTTTGGACTAAGGAATTAATTATTAACAAAATATAATCAAAGAACTGGCATGAAGTGCCTATACTGTTTGGAAGCGACGTTCATCTTAAATGAGAGTGACCTTAAGCTCTGTAGACGTGTGGTCAGCGTAGATGGCTGCCATGGGGAGACCTTGGTTCTATTCCCGGTACTATCAAGGAGTTTTCCTTGGCGGGATGACTGGTACGGGGTGCATTCTGCCAAGTGATGCCAATTGAGGAGCTGCTTGACAGAGTCGTAGCTGCTCCACAGTCTGGAAAGTCTACAAAACAGCCGGAAGAGCGGTGCACTGAGCACATGCCCCTCCATACCGCATCCGCATGGCCCCCATAAGGCTGAGGATGACACGGCGGTCGGTATACACCTCTTGGACGTTCAAGACCTGGCGAAGAGCTCGTTCGTTACGACCTGGAAGCGTCGACATAAATGGATGTGGCTCTGATCGTTCCCATGTTAACAAGAAAGTAACGTCTAGACCTCCCACTTCACTAATTTCAGAAAAAAAGTCACTGTATAAACTTTTGAGGATCTTTAACTGGAAGCAACATAATCGATCAGTTCTTTTCAATTGTTTGAGTTACGTAATTTTAATTTTTCGACTTCGTAAGTGCATGTTACCAAATTTATATATAACAGTACATATAGCTTTTGACGTGTAAATATTTGCAGTTTCTAGCGTTTTCTTAACGTCAGAGAATTTTCCGGTCAGTTTATTTCAGAACGAGACTATGAATGAATCATAACCTGAAGTTTGATTTGTACCCTACTAGATCTCGTATGAAGCAGCGATATATTAGAAAACTGTGCGACACAAAAGATCACATTTGCATAGTACACTGCTAAACGTTCCAAGGAGGTCAGCAATCAAGCTTCATGCGTACACTAAAGCACTGAATATGGTTATACAGTATGAGAAAGTCCCTTTGAAACGAAAGGAACACGTAGAAAATGTTGTGCGGAAGGCTAACCAAACACTGCGTTGTATTGGCAGGACACTTAGAAAATGTAACAGACCTACTAAGGAGACTGCCTACACTACGCTTGTCCGTCCTCTTTTAGAATACTGCTGCGCGGTGTGGGATCCTTACCGGATAGGACTGACGGAGTGCATCGAAAAAGTTCAAAGAAAGGCAGCACGTTTTGTATTATCGCGAAATATGGGAGAGAGTGTCACATAAATGATACAGGATTTGGAATGGAAATCATTAAAAGAAAGACGTTTTTCGTTGCAACGGAATCTTCTCACGAAATTCCAGTCAACAACTTTCTACTCCGAATGCGAAAATATTTTGTTGACACCGACCTACATAGGGAGAAACCATCACCACGATAAAATAAGGGAAATCAGAGCTCGTACGGAAAGATGTAGGTGTTTATTCTTTCCGCGCTATACGAGGTTGGAATAATAGAGAATTGTTAAGGTGGTTCGATGAACCCTCTGCCAGGCACTTAAATGTGATTTGTAGAGTATCCATGTAGATGCAGATGTAGATGTACGATGTTGCTGAGACTCTAATAAAGAATGTCGGAGATTTTCACCTCCCAAGAGCTAATTGTGAAAGACAATAAATAGTGTATGCGCTCATTGAAGCTACTGTTGTACCAAACAGACTCTACATAACATCGCGGGCAATAAAAAAACCTCGTCATATCTAAGTAAACCGTGTTGTTACATACATCATTGCCTGATTTTGTATGATTTTGAGAGATTGGACACAAATATGTACTGTAAGAAGTAAGTACAGTTAGCACGAAGTTTCGATTTCGTTGTGTTATTGAATGAAATACAAAAATACACGCTTCATTTTATAAGAGGTTGTGTTTGCAACGCAGAGACATCGTCATGGCATACCAGTTTTATTTTTACGCTTACTGTGTTCCGGAAGCTAATGTGTTACGCAGTTGCAAGTAATATAATACATCGTAACAGTTCTCCATACTTGTTGCCGTTTTAAATTATTACGCAAGTTCGGTTACATGAATCGGAAACGGCAGCTCACTGGTGGTAGAAGTTACGGATGTTTGGGTGGAACGCAGGTCGTTTCCATTACGAATACATTGCGTAAGTTTGGCCAGTATTCTTGTCGAGCCATTAACCTCATAACAGGAACTGCATTACCCTTAAGAATACATTACATCGCAAGTGAAAATGAAAAACTAAACCACAAGTTGTAAGAAACAGTATTTTCTGACGATGACGATGTTTGGTTTGTGGGGCGCTCAACTACATGGTCATCAGCGTCCGTACAAAGTCCTAATTTTGACACAGTCCAATCTTATACACAGTCCAATCTAGCCACTCTCACGAATGATGATGATGAAATGATGAGGACAACACAGATACCCCGTCCCCGGGCAGAGAAAATACCCAGCCCGGCCGGGAATCGAACCCGGGACCCCGTGATCCAGAGGCAGCAACGCTATATATTTTCTGACGATTTCTTTTCGTGAAATGAATAAAAATTAAAATTTAAGTTAAATGAACATTGCTCTATTTTTCTTCAAATAAATGTTGTACCTAATAAGGATGAACGTGTTCCTGTTTCGGTAAATAACTTCGGAAACTGTAAGATAGCGGAACCTTGGAATTGTGATGCAATGCAGTTTTGTTTTCTAGGAATGCTCATTAGCGCTGTTCATAATGTTGTTCTGCCTCTCGCTGAATATGGTTACAGTCTTCTTTCAACATTAAAGGGCTAAGAAACTGTGATAATTTTCAGTCAATGATAAAATAATTAACGACTGAGGCACGAGCACAAGTTGAAAATCGCCACGACGTTCGCGTCTTCATTTCATACGAACCACATCGGCATTCACCTTATGTTGTTTCAGAGAAACAAAGGAAAAACCTAAATCTAGGTAGGCAGACGGGAATCTGAAGTTCGCTCCTACAGAATAGTATCTCGGCACTTTAACTAATGGTCCACCTTCCTCGGCGACGGTGGTTTGAGCCAAGACCGCGTGCACTTCGGAGACCGTTGATCGCTAATCTGCCGAAGACAATTAGGCCAGTTCCTGAAATATTATATGAAAAAATGAAACTGTTATCTGTACTATATACTTGGAAATGTAGGATGTTCCATTCAAGCCACGAAAAATTTAGAAATCATCTCAATATAAATTATAATCCTCTGGATAAACCGTATTCACTTTCATTGGGCCTGTACTTCACACTGGACGCAAGCTTCCGGTTCAGACAAAAGGTGCCTTTCATTTTGCGAGACTTCTCTGGTGCCTTAACTGGCGCTTATTTGCTGTGAAGGATATTTTCTTACCTATTTATTTAGATTCCAGCAAGTGACTGTTTGATTCACTTGCATAGAGTCCAGCATTGTACATAGCCAATTATTGCCTCTAGATCTTTGTATTTTCTAATTCACAAGCCTTAATACTTATTGATTGCTTAGTTACTCTTATTTAGTCCTGCTAGTGTGAGGAGATGAGCATCGCTTGTAGTCTGATATAGGCATTAGTTTTAGTTACGCATTAGTTTTAGTTTCTTCCGGTTTTTCTTCACAGACGGTATAGATTTTTGCATCGTCGGGTTTCGTTTTCTGGTCAATGACACTGTACATGAATGAAGAGCGTTCTTAGTGCCAAATCTCACATTTTCCAGAATAACCAAGATACAATATTTCTCTTTTTGCGGGACAGCCTATTTGTATCCAAAAAACTGAAGAGGTATTTTGATAGCACAAAATTACGCTGCTCACTTCGTCACTGCAAAAAATAATCTGACAAACTGGCAAATATATAATTTATTAAGATCGTTCTACGTGCCATACCAGGGTACGTTAATGAATTCTAATTACGGTGATTAATTCTAGTGCCAGTAAGAAAGTGTTTGTTTCAAGTGCATTGGCATCGAGCCCCACGTTCTGTCTGAGGTAAGACAAGTACAGAAATACAGTAGTAATGTTTCAAGTAATAGAACTGCAGTCAAAAAAAGTCGTTTATCATCTATTTTAAATTTTTTACAGGAGAATAACAAAATTGAATTTAAGGAAAAGATTCTCTCAGTATTGACTTCAGTTTCTTACACAACTCCATCTTTGGTCTCAGATGTTGTAAAGTTTACTGTAAAACTCCATGTGTAGTTGATGAAAAATGACAACACAGTCAACAGGTCTTTCTGTTTTGCAACTGATAAACATGGCTGGTCTTTCAGATGAAGTACGGCATGACTTGCGTCAGCCATGACCTTTCCAGTTTTCTATAAATTGATAGTTTTCCATTCTTCTATTTCAAAGTAAGAATTTTTAGGTGTTTGATATGGATGAGTTTCAGAAACTTTGATCACACAACATTTGGAGACCTTACATTCCTTCAATGACAACAACGTTTCAGTACCATCTTTAAAATCAAAGAAGTCAGTTGTATGCACTGGAATTACACGGAGTAGGTTCATAGCATCAGTGACTGAACAATCTTCTGTAAACATTCTGAAGCAAAGGCACTGCTTGTCCTTCTTCGTTTCTCTGTACTTGCAAAATATCTGACGCAGTTCAAAAATCTGTACCCCTTCACTAAAAACTTGTGTAATGTCTTAAGACCATCACAGACCAAATGTAGGAGGCCTTGACTCATGGTACTTTGAGTTACAGAGCGAAGCGCTGCTTGATACAAAGACCACGCGCCATCAACTAATGAATGTCACAACGGCATTTTAATAATTTTTACTTTTGGACCGTCTCACTGCAACTGAATGAAACACAATTTTCGCACCATACGTGTTTCGCCTTCATTCTTTGCAAGGCATCTTCAGTGGCCTGGAGTATGTTTATATCTTTACTGTTTAGTTTACGTTTTGGGACCATGTATATATAGGTTATAAACAATTCTGGTGGTTGGTTTTTCTATGGCGTAGTAAGATTTTAGATTCTACTTTCAGGTTCCTCGAATGATGTTCTACCTGTTGTGTCTTTTTTTTTTTTGGTGCTGTTCTTCTTCTTATAATTGCCATTTGGGTTTTTATTTTACAAAGTTCACAGCATTAGGAATTGAACACTTGTTTTATACATGTATGATCTATTTGTTCTAATGTGGCTGCATGTGCAATAGTGATGATTATTATGTCATCGTTGTTATCATTCATTTTATTAAATGTAGTAGGGAGTCTGTACTGAACCATGCTTGCTCATTTACGCATGTTTCTTTTCCACAAAGGATTTCTGGATGTGGAAGTTTACTTGCATTTGCATGAGTTATTTGTCATGGTTGTTGATTATTTTCATTTCTTGTTCCTTGTTTGTGGGAGGGTGCTTATAGTGTTTTAGGTGCTCTGCAAATGTGGAATGGCTTGTTTCATACGTCTGGCAGATGATGTGTTCTTTGTATCGCGTTTTAAAATCCCTACACGTCATGGCTAGGTATATGGCATCACAACTTTGACATTCAAGTTTATGTATACCTGAGCCTTGAATTTAGCCCCCTCAGGTTGTTGGTTAGCTTACGTTTGATTGGAGCGTTTGCTCAGTTTTATATGCTATTTGGAAGCTCTGTTTCTTTAATATGTTTTCACTCTGTGCGTTAATTTATACGTGTAACTCATAGTGTACCATCTGCTTCTTTTCTGTGTGATGTTGTCATTGTGTGTGTATGTTGAATGTGTTTATGAGTTTTCAGCTGTAGTTAGAGTGTCAAAAAAATGGTTCAAATGGCTCTGAGCACTATGGGACTTAACATCTGTAGTCATCAGTCCCCTAGAACTTAGAACTACTTAAACCTAACTAACCTAAGGACATCACACACATCCATGCCCGAGGCAGGATTCGAACCTGCGACCGTAGCGGTCACGCGGTTCAAGACTGAAGCGCCTAGAACAGCACGACCACACCGGCCGGCTAGAGTGTCCAAAAGTAAAAATTATCAACATACCGTAATATTACACTCGACTGAGGACGACTGGACTACAAAACTTGAAGAACAAACTGCATGTTTTTCCATGATTTATCATTTATAACTAGTCGAGGGACATAGAACATAGTATCGATAACACTACAGCACTGAAAAGGTTTTTGCGTGGAAAAATTCCGCTTGGAACGTTTGACATTTCCACTCTTCAAAGGTTTCAATGGGTAACATTTACATAAATTCTGTTTTAGAACTAATTATATGCTCTTTACGTAAAACTCTTGAAAATTTGTAGTCTTACAGTATCCGGACACTGAAATGTCAGTAAGTACACAAATGAGAGGAAGTATTACAAATTCTAGATGTTG
Organism: Schistocerca piceifrons; assembly: GCF_021461385.2. Lineage (NCBI taxonomy): Eukaryota > Metazoa > Arthropoda > Insecta > Orthoptera > Acrididae > Schistocerca > Schistocerca piceifrons. The sequence goes on from NC_060138.1 coordinate 719,183,408, forward strand.
ATTACATTTTTAAGTCAGTGCCTACAACTACAACACAAATCGGAATACTGAGATTGTTCTAATGAATTCTTCAGACTATTACATCCAAATAAGGAGCACTAAATTACGTTAATTTTATAGTCCATTGGTTTATGGCTATTTACAGTTTAAACGTTTGATGCTTCAGGTTTATCACCTCTATAAGGTATTTATGTAGGATTATAGGTTTAGCTCATAACTGAAGCTACGAAACGATAAATAAAACCCATACATAGGCACCAAAGCTGTTTATTTGATCCTTTACGTATTCGCAAGGACTGTTATACCCTCAGGTGGACCATCGTGTTACAGAATTTCGGTGTAACAAGTGTTGCGTAAGGTTACAATAATACTACAGTGAATACTTATGTTCCAGACAAAGTGGTTTTCACAATATACGTACAAATACGTTTTATCAGATACTGTCGTATTTCATACGTCGATACAGACAAAAACTTTATTTGTGAATTATATTGACAGATGTTTCGTTGTTCTAAGAAGTCGCTGCTACAAATAGTTTACGATACATATAATACTACATTACTAAATATTTGAAAGTGTATTCGCGAAACGTACAAGAAAGTTACCATTTAATCAATCTTGGCGATTGTTTGATATATATAATGCACATGTATATTTTCAATTGTTCCAACTGGCACATTACAGCTCGCTGCAACTGGTAGAATACTTGACATTCATATTGAAAGAGTCAGAATGGCCGTGTAGAAGGCTGCAATGATTTTGGCACTTGTTTAGTAATGCGGCGCGCGCACGCCCTAACTCTGCCGTGACGTGAGGGTGCGCACGTGACCCTCAGCACTCTTGTAGAGACCTCAGTTCATTCCGTACGCAATGGCGTTATCGTCGCTTCAGCGGTTTACATTTTGTAGCCTCTGGCCCATTCTTTTTAATACACCTTGTGCTGAGTGAAAACGTCAGCTCTATTGAAACAGGAACATAGAATTTCTTACGACGTTGTTTGCTACGTGGGGGGAAAAATGTAATGGATAAGTTGACAGGTTCGATCTACTTTCTTATAAATATTCTCTGTGTGTTTGTATGTATACATTTTCGCTAGCAAATAAATGTCGATATTCGGAAATGCTGTTGAACTTATCAACAGTTTACTATACTACACAACTGGCGATTAAGGATAAATGCAGATAAAAACGGGTATTCATTGGACAAATATATTATACTAGAACTGACATGTGATTACATTTTCTCGCAATTTGGGTGCACAGATCCTGAGAAATCACTACCCAGAACAACCACCTCTGGCCGTAATAACAGCCTTGATACGCCTGGGCTTTGAGTCAAACAGAGCTTGAATGGTGTGTACAGGTACAGCTGCCCATGCAGCTTCAACACGATACCACAGTTCATTAACAGTAGTGACTGGCGTATTGTGACGAGCCAGTTGCTCGGCCACCATTGACCAGACTTTTCAATTGGTGAGAGATGTGGAGAATATGATGGTCAGGGCAGCAATCGAACATTTTCCGTATCCAGAAAGGCCCGTATAGGACTTGCAACATGCGGTCGTGCATTATCCTGCTGAAATGTAGGGTTTCGCAGGGATCGAATGAAGGGTAGAGCCACGGGTCGTAACACATCTGGAATGTAACTTCCACTGTTCAAAATGCCGTCAATGCGAACAAGAGGTGACCGAGACGTGTAACCAATGGCACCCCATACCATCACGCCGGGTGATACGCCAGTATGGCGATGACAAATACACACTTCCAATGTGCGTTCACCGCGATGTCGCCAAACACGGGAGCGACCATCATGATGCTGTAAACAGAACCTGGATTCATCCGAAAAAATGACGTTTGGCCATTCGTGCACCCAGGTTCGTCGTTGAGTACACCATCGTAGGCGCTCCTGTCTGTAACGCAGCGTCAAGGGTAACCGCAGCCATGGTCTCCGAGCTGATAGTCCATGCTGTTGCAAACGTCATCGAACTGTTCGTGGATATGGTTGTTTACTTGCAAACATGCCCATCTTTTGACTCAGGGATCGAGACGTGGCTGCACGATCCGTTACAACCATGCGGACAAGATACCTGTCATCTCGACTGCTAGTGATACGTGGTCGTTGGGATCCAGCACGGCGTTCCGTATTACCCTCCTGAACCCACCGATTCCATATTCTGCTAATAGTCATTGGATCTCGACCAACGGGAGCAGCAATGTCGCGATACGATAAACCGCAATCGCGATAGGCTACAATCCGACCTTTATCAAAGTCGGAAACGCATTTCTCCTCCTTACACGAGGCATCACAACAACTTTTCAACAGGCAACGCCGGTCAACTGCTGTTTGTGTATGAGAAATCGGTTGGAAACTTTCCTCATGTCAGCACGTTGTAGGTGTTGCCACCGGCGCCAACCTTGTGTGAATGCTCTGAAAAGGTAATCATTTGCATATCACAGCGTCTTCTTCCTGTCGGTTAAATTTCGCATCTGTAGCACGTCATATTCGTGGTGTAGCAATTTTAATGGCCAGTTGTGTAAATTGATCGTGAAGGTTTGTTATGAAGTTTTCTTCGATCGTTAATAAAGTTTATCGTTGTTATTCCGTAATACCGATATTAAGAGTTTGTGTATTACGGTAGGTATCTCAAAATCTTGCTTTCAGTGTTCAGTTCTAGACTAAGCGAACTGTCATGGTGTAGACTTTCCATCTAGTGTGAGCACATCACCACTTAATGGTGGCGTCCCCTGAGGTTCCGTTCCGTTGAAGAGGAGTGTGAATCCGTTTTTGGGGCCCTAATGGTCGATCAACCACTCTCCGCTTCTACAACTGTGTAAAATATACAAGTACGCTGACTAACCGAAGGATGTGCTAACCCAAGTTCGTGTGTTTAATAGGTTATACTTTGCGCTGGAGAAAGGCTACTCAGCCGAATCTAGAGAGCAGTGAACAATAACATAAACGATGGGTTCATGCTAGCAGTCCATATTATTAAAACGCTGTTCTGGGACCCAGCATCACTTGCAGTGCAGCAGCAACAAAAATGCTGTTTTCAATATTTTGCGTATTTATTAACCGAATTTAAAAATTTGAAATACTGTCGTAGTCTACTCATTAATAGGTATAATCTCTTGTTAAAAATTTAAACCGGTAAGACAAGTATTACATTTAGAAAATGTGTAGTTGTGTTCTGGCAGCTAAACTGAATGCGCTCAAATCCCCGAACTTAATTCATCCAGTGTTTGAGAATTAGCTCATTTAGCGACTTCCAACAAACTTTAGACGTAATTTCAATTCCTTAGGATACTTTTTGTTGCTAAAACGCTGCACAAAATGGTGAAGGAAACAAGTTTATCGCCTACTACATTTTTCGCTTTTCGTGCATTTAAATTTCATCATCATCATGCTTGACGTTTTAATTTATTACTACTGCAAACTCTATTCGCAGCACACTTTACATACAGTATCTACATATATCACTGAATGTACCTGCAAAATTGTATCACTGTACGACACATTGACCAGGAGGCATGACGTCATAAACATTGAGATTCGTGAAAAAACTATCTTTCGCTTAAAATGCAACGCAAATTATCCTGTTTATATTCATCCAGTGTTTCATAACGAGACAGTTAGCGACTCCAAACAAACGTTAAGCATAATTTCAAGTGTTTACTAATTTTTTTTCTCTGTTACATGCTTAAAGGCAAACTTTTAACGAACTAATAAGGCCCTGGGAGTAGACGACATCCCGTTAGAACTACTGATAGCCTTGGGAGAGCTAGCCATGACAAAACTCTTCCGTATGGTGTGTAAGATATGAGACAGGCGAAATACCCTCAGACTTTAGGAAAAATGTCGTAGTTTTAATTCCAAAGAAAGCAGGTACTGGCAGGTGTGACCATTATCGAACTATCAGTTTAATGAGTAGTGGTTTGCAAAATACTAACATGAATTCCCTACAGAATGGAAAAACTGATAGAAGCAGACCTCGGGGAACGTTATTTTGGATTCCGGAGAAATATGGGCACTCACGAGGCAATACTGACCCTACGACGTACCTCAGAAGATGGGGTACGGCAAACCTCTGTTTATAGCATTTGTAGACATAGGGAAAGCTTTTGACAACGTTGACTGAAATATTCTCTTTGAAATTCTAAAGGTAGCAGGGATAAAATACAAGGAGCGAAGGCTGTTTACAACTTGTACGCAACCAGTCGGCAATTACAGGAGTCTAGGGCCATGAAAAGGAAGCAGTGATTGAGAAGGGAGCAAGAGAGTGTTGTTATCTCTCTCCCGATGTTATTCAATCAGTACACTGAGCAAGCAGCAGATGAAATCAAAGAAAAATTTCGAAACGGTATTAAAGTTCAGGCAGAAGAAATAAAAACTTCGAGGTTTGCCGATCACAATGTAATTCTGTCAGAGCAAAGGACTTGGAAGTTCTGTTGAACGAAGTGAACAGTGTCTTGAAAGGAGGATATAATGTGAACATCAACAAAAGCAAAACAACGATAATGGAATGTTGTCGAATTAAATGAAATGATGTTGAAGGAATTAAGTTAGGAAAGAAGACACGTAAAGTACTAGATGAATTTTGCTATTTGGGCAGTAAAGTAACTGATGAAGGCCGAATTGGAGAGTATATAAAACGTAGGCTGAAAGTGGCAAGAAAAATGTCCCTGAAGAAGAGAAAATTGGTAACATCGTACATAGACTTAAGTGTTAGGAAGTCTTTTCCGAAAGTAGTTGTGTGGAGTGTAGCCATGTATGGAAGTGAAACAAGGAAGATGGACAGATTAGTGAAGAAGAGCATAGAAGCTTTCGAAATGAACAGAAGAATGCTGAAGATTAGATGGGTAGATCACATAACTAATGAGGAGGCCCAGAGGCCCTGGATAGAACTGATAAGAAAAGAAATTTGTGGCACAGTCCGACTAGAAAAAGGGATCGGTTGATAGAACACACTGAGAGACATCAAGGGGTCATGAATTAAAAAACAAAAATCAAATGGCTCTAAGCACTGTGGGACTTAACACCTGAGGTCATTAGTCCCCTAGAACTGAGAACTACTTAAACCTAACTAACCTAAGGACATCACACACATCCATGCCCGAGGCAGGATTCGAACCTGCGACCGTAGCGGCAGCGCGATTCCAGACTGAAGCGCCTAGAACCGCTAGGCCACACCGGCTGGCGGTCGTGAATTTCGTGCTGGAGGAAAGTTTGGGGGCTGGGTGGGCCGGGGGGGGGGGGGGGAGGAGAGGAAATCGTAGCGGGAGATCAAGAGGTCAATACAGGGAGCAGATTCAAAATCATGTAAGTTGCAGCATCATGTGTAAGTAGGCTGTTTAGGTTCTTATATTGGTAACGCCACCGTCACGTAGCGCTCTGTATGAAAATCACTGGCTGTGCTGTGTGCAGTCTGTGGCTGGTTGGCATTCTTGCAATATTCGTAGTGTTGGGCAGCTGGATGTGAACAGCGCGTAGCGTTGCGCAGTTGGAGGTGAGCCGCCAGCAGTGGTGGATGTGGGAAGAGAGATGCCAGAAGTTTGAGAGCGGACGATCTGGACGTGTGTACATCAGAGACAGTACATTTGTAAGACTGGATGTCATGAACTGCTATATATATTATGACTTTTGAACACTGTTAAGGTAAATACATTGTTTGTTCTCTATCAAAATCTTTCATTTGCTAACTATGCCTGTAAGTAGTTAGTGCCTTCAGTAGTTTGAATCTTTTGTTTAGCTGGCAGTAGTGGCGCTCTCTGTATTGCAGTAGTTCGAGTAACGAAGATTTTTGTGAGGGAAGTGATTTGTGAAAGGTATAGGTTAATGTTAGTCAGGGCCATTCTTTTGTAGGGATTTTTGAACGTCAGATCGCGTTGCGCTAAAAATATTGTGTGTAAGAGTAGTGTTGATCAGAATAAGTAAAGATAGTAATGTCTGAGTACGTTCAAATGACGTAAGGGGTTAACCAGCATAGTAATTCATATATTTTTCAAAAGGGACTTTTCACATGTAAGATGAAGAATCTGGCGCAGGATAGAGCAGCACGGAAAGCTACATCAACGCAGTCTTCGAATTCTAGACCGTCACAGCAACAACAGCTCATTTCTAAAGTAGTCGGACTTTTGAAGATATTTTATACATGAGAGTTGGATTCTTTAAAGAAAAGGTGAAATTCTGGTAACAGCCTATTCGGCAAATTGTTGTCTTTCACGAAACCTTGACGTTGACATCCCGTTACGTTAGGTTGACAGGCGCCGTTGAATGCCACCATTTGAAGTTGATTGTGGAATGTCTGAACGTTCCGTTTCCTTCCACGTTGTCTAGAGCGAGTCTAGCCGGGGCCCCGCAGCGCCATTAGTTGTCCGCGAGTAACGGAGCGCCGTGTGCTGGGAGGCGTGTCCGCGGCAGTTAGCCGGCTACCGACCCGCAGCACTCCACACCACTCCACCACACTCCCCTGTTCTACAGAGGCGCGGGGGGAGGGGCGACGGCCGGCGGGCAGTCCACAGCTGCCGCTGCTGCCTCTGCTGCTTGGGACTCCCAACCAATGCACGCTGACATTGTGCCTGTTTCATTTTATCCTTAGCTACGCTTGGGCCATTGAAGCTGCAGCACCACGAAGGCGGAATGCACACATTAAACTGGCACGAAGTGTGCCATATGCTTAGATAAGCATACTGATTAGCATTTCACTGCAACCGCACAAAGTATGAGGGCCCTGTACCTCCTGTAATCAAGAACAGATTATCCAGCGGGTTTCTCATTCAGGAACCGCATTTAAATCTTGATCTTTTGTAAGAAGATCGTGTTGTGCCCTATCTAAGGGAAACGTCTATCAGCATGTGACCGATTCCGACAGTGACAAGATAGTGGCCTTTATATACACTAGTTCATCGTTCCGCGGTACTGCTGCACGCGTTGTTCGTGATCCCACGATTGACATGGGAGTGTGGAATCAACGCCACACAGGATCGCAGCGACCACACGTGTCCAGCGCCAGAGAGGAAAGATATGCGGGGGTCAACGAAAGTTCAAAAAAAAAAAAAATGGTTCAAATGGCTCTGAGCACTATGGGACTTAACATCTATGGTCATCAGTCCCCTAGAACTTAGAACTACTTAAACCTAACTAACCAAAGGACAGCACACAACACCCAGCCATCACGAGGGAGAGAAAATCCCTTACCCCGCCGGGAATTGAACCCGGGAACCCGGGCGTGGGAAGCGAGAACGCTACCGCACGACCACGAGATGCGGGCAACGAAAGTTCGCGCTCTCGGACGCCTCAGTGCGGCTCCTTGAATACTGTAGAAAAATGTCTGTGACAATATGGGAAAAATATATCCAAGACTGGCAATTTAGCAAAACAGTAATCACGTGTACTTCAAGTTCTTTGATTCGCTTCCATACATCCGCACTTGCCCAATTAGTCCATCAGATGTTTTTGTGTTAGAATATACGAGTTGGAGAGCTCAATACGCTGTCTGGATATAATTTTTTATTTTAAAATGTTGGGCTTGCGGTATGGTGTCCACTTCTCAATCGTTGTACAACGATTACATTGCGTTTTATACAGAAAAAGCGATTATTTAATAGTAATACCCGAAAGCTCGATCGTTTTATTCCTCTTTTAAATATCTAGTTTGCCTTTAAACTTTATTGTCTTCTAAGCAGTACAGCCCTCCATGCGTTCTAGTCCTTTACGAGTACTGTTTTTCTTTTTCAGTTATTTCCATCCACCCAAAGCGAAAATAAAAGAAAAAAAAAACTCCATCCATCTCCTTCTTAATTTATTCCCGCTTCTTTTATTTTAGACAGCTATCCTGTGATCATGCAAATGACATCGTCACACGCCGAAGTTTATTGTTACACACTACTTCAGCAGCGACATTCGAACCAGTTTATGGTATATTCTCCTCCCATTCGTGCTACCAATTAGTGTCAAATATCATGCTTACCACTTCCATATTCATTGCATTCTTTACGACATTAAGTCAGCAGCAGGTCGAGCAAACCGCTTCACGGGTAACCACCAAGCTCTGTTACGTTTCTTTCTCTATCCCGCCAATAAATGTTTGAGGATGCAGGGAGGTCGCTTTGAGAATCTACTCTGAAGACTATGTATATTTTGTGAAAGACATGCTGTCGTTGCACATTTAAAATACTTGAAATATTAAATCCGGCCTTTTAATGAATGTGTAAGACGCAGACAAATGAAAAGTGAACAGATCGAAGAAAAGTAAACTACTTATTATGTCAAAAGTAATCGTCACAACTGTTAATACATGTATCACATTGTGAGACAAGACGGTCAATACTGTCTTGGAAAAATGTGTGCGGTTGCCTATGGAACCTTGATTGTATCCAGGCGTGCACCTCTTCGTCCAAAGCAAATCGACGGCCACGAATGCCTTCCTCATGGCTCAAGAATATGGAAATCGCATGGCGAGATATAAGGACTGTGTGGAGGATGTGTAAAGGCTTCCCAGCGAAGCTTCTCCAGCTTACTCGAAACAGCCTTAGCAACGTATGGGCAGGCGCACACATCCTAAATAGAGACTTTGCGAGGCTGGAATCAAACTAGTTGGGTCTCCCATGTTATCAAGAGTTATAGCAACAGTAGCAAAATGACTGGAGATCCCAAGACCACATGTTTTTCTGAGTGATCTACTTAACCGGTGGCGAATAAATAGAGCGTGGCTGTAATGGTACTATCTGTATCTCCCTCTTTGTGATAGTATTTAATATACACTCTCTCTTTATTGAGTCTTGCCCCGCGGTTATGCAGGGTTGGCCATGGTTAATCGGATGTGGCATGTTAAGTTAAGGGATGGCCGGATGCCCTTCCTGTCGCCACCCTGTACCCCCTGGGACGGAATGAGTGTACCCCAATTGTCTGCGTTCAGTGTAAGCCATGGAAGAGTGTGAAGGTCTTCAGATGTCTGCGAGCTGTGGAACTGAGGCGGAACGTGGGGACCAGCCCCGTATTCACCTAGCAGGATGTGGAAAACCGCGTAAAAATCACATCCAGGCTGACTGGTACACCCGATCCGGGGCCGGCGCGCCTACCCGAATGCAGGAAGCAGCGCGGGTAGTATTTAATATACACTGATGAGCCAAAACATTATGACCACCAGCTTAAAAATTTGTTCGTCAGTTTTTGGAACGAAATACACCACTGATTCGGCGTATCAGGGATCCGGCAGTTTATTGGTAGGTTTGTGAAGGTATATGGGGTTAGATGTCTACGCACACGTCATGTAATTTGCGTAAATAACGGGCTGCTGATTTGCGTACGCGGTAATGGCACCCGATAGCGACCCAGATGGATTGGCTCTGACTTAACTTCTGAGGTCATCAGTCGCATAGAACTTAGAACTAATTAAACATAACTAACCTAAGGACATCACACACATCCATGCCCGAGGCAGGATCCGAACCTGCGACCGTAGCGCTCTCTCGGCTCCAGACTGTAGCGCCCAGAACCACACGGCCACTCCGGCCGGCCCAGATGGATTCCGTAGCATTTACATCTCGTCAGCGTATATCATTTTAACAAGTACGTCTTTCCTTTTATATTTCATGCGTGTCGGGTATTATTCTATCCGCCAGAAGTAATCACAGTGTAAACACAATTAGGGGACTCCATAGATAACATTAGGTTCATTTTTTAAAATTTGAAATCCCCGCCTTATCCCTCGATGACATTCGGAAAGATGTGTCGTGACACTGTGGCCCAGCGGTTCGAGGTGCTTCAGTCCTGAACCGCGCTGCTGCTACGGTCGCAGGTTGGAATCCTGCCTCGGGCATGGATGTGTCTGATGTCCATAGTTGGGTTTAAGTAGTTCTAAGTCTAGGGGACTGATGACCTCAGAAGTTAAGTCCCATAGTGCTCAGAGCCATTTGAACCATTTTCAACTCCCCTTTCCGCCCCCCCCCCCCCCCCCCCACAAATGAGTTTAATCTACAGTCAGACATAATTTTTTTGATTTTTTTTAAAAAGTTTTATTAAAACATGTTTTATTTAGAAAGTCTATTAATCATTTTTAAGACACATTAAAACGGTATTTTAAAAATACCAACCCCGAGTAGTATTCGGTCGGACAGACAGACAGACAGAGACAGACGGACGAAGAGCTGCACGGAAATAGTATTAATCGTTTTGGCGGATATGGAAAAAATACACTACTGGCCATTAAAATTGCTACACCACGAAGATGACGTGCTACAGACGCGAAATTTAACCGACAGGAAGAAGATGCTGTGATATGCAAATGATTAGCTTTTCAGAGCAGTCACACAAAGTTGGCGCCGGTGGCGACACCTACAACATGGTGAGGTGAGGATAGGTTCCAACCGATTTCTCATACACAAACAGCAGTTGACCGGCGTTGCTTGGTGAAACGTCGCTGTGATGCCCCACGTAAGGAGGAGAAATGCGTACCATCACGTTTCCGACTTTGATAAAGGTCAGATTGTAGCTTATCGCGTTTGCGGTTTATCGTATCGCGACATTGCTGCTCGCGTTGGTCGAGATCCAATGACTGTTAGCAGAATATGGAATCGGTGGGTTCAGGAGGGTAATACGGAACGCCGTACTGGATCCCAATGGCCTCGTATCACTAGCAGTCGAGATGACAGGCATCTTATCCGCATGGCTGTAACGGATCGTGCAGCCACGTCTCGATACCTGAGTCAACAGATGGGGACGTTTGCAAGGCAACAACCATCTGCACGAACAGTTTGACGACGTTTGCAGCAGCATGGACTATCAGCTCGGAGACTATGGCTGCGGTTACCCTTGAGGAGCGCCTGCTATGGTGTACTCAATGACGAACCTGAGTGCACGAATGGCGAAACGTCATTTTTTCGGATGAATCCAGGTTCTGTTTACAGCATCAAGATGGTCGCTTCCGTGTTTGGCGACATCGCGGTGAACGCACATTGGAAGCGTGTATTCGTCATCGCCATACTGGCGTATCACCCGGCGTGATGGTATGGGGTGCCATTGGTTACACGTCTCGGTCACCTCTTGTTCGCACTGACGGCACTTTGAACAGTGGACGTTGCATTTCAGATGTATTACGACCCGTGGTTCTACCCTTCATTCGATCCCTGCGAAACCCTACATTTCAGCAGGATAATGCACGACCGCATGCTGCAGGTCCTGTACGGGCCTTTCTGGATACAGAAAATGTTCGACTGCTGTCCTGGCCAGCACATTCTCCAGATCTCTCACCAATTGAAAGCGTCTTGTCAATGGTGGCCGAGCAACTGGTTCGTCACAATACGCCCGTCACTACTGTTGATGAACTGTGGTATCGTGTTGAAGCTGCATGGGGAGCCGTACGTGTACACGCCATCCAGGATCTGAACCAATGCCCAGGCGTATCAAGGCCGTTATTACGGCCAGAGGTGGTTGTTCTGGGTACTGATTTCTCAGGATCTATGCACCCAAATTGCATGAAAATGTAATCACATGTATGTTCTAGTATAATATATTTGTCCAATGAATACCCGTTTATCATCTGCATTTCTTCATGGTGTAGCATTTTTAATGGCCAGTGGTGTACATTTTATTGATATATTACATACATTAAATATCATTGAGCGTTCACTGACTTTGCAGATGGAAGACAACATTGTTCGTATCTTCCTTCGAACCGTATGATTACGTAGTTTGTCAATTTCTTGACGTATTTGATGGCTAAGAGAATTTTTGTAGGTGAGCTTCAACTCAGCTTCCTTCCACAAACGTATAACTTCTTGCTCGCACATGCGTTTCGACTTCCCAGCACGCCGCTTAAAATACGCTTTTGTAAAAGTTTTGTAACAAATTGATGTTGAATACAATAACATTGGCTTTATATGTGTTGCAAAATATCACGACTGACTCATTGACTGACACGCAGTGATTTCGACAGGGAGACAGAGAACTCCCTGAGTGAAATCTGACACGCACTTATTTCAAATTGGGAAATCCCGGGCTTGCACACCTGTAAAGCATTCTAGTTCAGAAAGACCATAAAGATTGGTGACTACTTCAATATTGTCTATGATCACGATTAATTTTGTAACACAAAATGTTATCTTATAATAATGTATATTCTCTGGAATATCAGGCTGGCGTGAGATTTTCATTGACGCCCCCTCTTTAAATGAGATTTGATGAGATTTTGGCGCCCCCCCCCCATTTTGAGCTCACGTAATTAGTGGACGTCCCTTTATTAGTCACACCCATGAGACACCACGTTAATACCGCACAGAAAGTTGAGAATGGGGCGCAGTTAAAAGGGGAACAGGAACAGAGCATCGCCTGCTGTACAACACTATTAGAATACGTAAGCACATCGTTAAAATCAACATAAAAATGGTTCAAATGGCTCTGAGCACTATGGGACTTAACATCTTAGGTCATCAGTCCCCTAGAACTTAGAACTACTTAAACCTGACTAACCTAAGGACATCACACACATCCATGCCCGAGGCAGTATTCGAACCTGCGACCGTAGCGGTGGCGCGGTTCCTAAAGTGAACATAAAAATCCTCCGAAGGAAGCAGTTTTATTGACGAAAGGCTTATGAGAATTTCACTGTATTCTAGAAATATCTTTTGCAGGACAGACAAGTAAGTATTAAGGGTCATCAATCGACACCACGCAGACTCAACAAGTAAAACTGGACATGTTACAAACAAGTTACCTTAGCCGTGGGTGCTGAAATTCGGAAGACGTATGTTATGCTGTTATCCATATACTACCGGAAAATGATGATAATATAGGACACGAACCCAACTGACTTCCTATCAGTTGATAAAGGACGTGTATATAATAACTGATCAAAAGGATCCACCCCTATGTAATGCGGAATTGACCACTAGACGTCACTAAAGGTGGACCCACCAGTATAACAGGAGGCGGGGAATATGTTGTCAGTAGAGAAGCAGACCGTGTCGACCACCACAGCTCAGTGACTTTCGACATTTGATGTCACCTGACTAAAAAATCCGTCAGGGACATGTCATTCCTTCTAAAGCTGCCCAGATCAACTGTTGGTGAAGTGACTGTGAAGTGCATATGTGAAGGAACAACAACAGTTAAAACAAAATCAAGCGTACCTTATGTAGTGACCGACAGGGACCGTCGACCATTGCGAAGGGTGGTTGCAAAAAAATCGCGTGAAATCAACGGATGGAACCATTCGTGAGCTGCAAAGTTCTACCAGTAGTTCAACTAGCACAATGACTGTGCGAAGGGAGTTTAAAAGGAGTAGAGTAAAATGATAGAGCATCATCCCATTAGCCACACATGTCTGTAGCCAATCCTAAGCGAAACCTGAAGTAGTGTAAGGAACGGCAATGAAAACGAGTGATTTGGAGTGTCGAACCACACTATAGCCTAAAGCAATCGATGGAAAGGTTTGAATTTGGCGAATGCCTGAAAAAGGTTACCTGCCATGATGTGTATCACTAAGAATGAAGTACGCAGGAGATGGGTATTTCTCGTCGTTTGGTGTTTCGTCGCCTTATTGCACTCAACATCATGCAAAATGCGGAATGGTATGAACACATTTTACTGCGTTATGTACTGCGTAAAGTAAAAATGGTTCAAATGGCTCTGAGCACTATGGGACTTAACATCTTAGGTCATCAGTCCCCTAGAACTTAGAACTACTTAAACCTAACTAACCTAAGGACATCACACACACCCATGCCCGAGGCAGGATTCGAACCTGCGACCGTAGCAGTCCCGCGGTTCCGAACTGCAGCGCCAGAACCGCTAGACCACCGCGGCCGGCGCGTAAAGTAGAGGAACAGTTCGGAGGCAATGGTTATATCAGCGTGACAATGCACCCTGTCATAAAGCAGCATCTTTGAGGCAGTGGTGTGTTGACAGTGACATCCCTGAAGTGGACTGGCCTGCCTAGACCCTGACCTGAGCCCAATGGATCACTTTTGGGATAAGTCACAACGTCGATCGTGTGAAGAAAATGACTCAGCAGTGTATCGAAATTTAAGCATAGCATGGTGTGTTACCTAGTCCTGTCAGCAGTGGTGGATACAGATAAACCTCATGGAGGAGCCCTAAAGATATCTTGAGTACCTTTTGCTTATTCATTCTTCAGTCTTAATGTTTCTGCTTCTGAATGTAAACTAGCTTCCTATTCGGCGAATAGTTCGTATTTATAACGCTACTTAACGAAGGTTCTCTGTACAAGTAAACAGTAGAATATTCGCGACTTCTCTCGAACAAATGCCAGACAGAATAACGTATCGATATCACTAGAATGGCCGCGACTTTTCTCGAAGGTATGTGTTAACTATCTGTGTGCCAGAGAGAAACGTATAAAATAAGATGACGCGGACGCACGTGCTAAATAGGAAAGTACAACTACTCGATAACTCGATTGAATCGAGTCGACTGACGAAAGAAACGAACGAATAGCGTGGAGGCTGACTGGTGGGTGGTAATGCCTGTCACGAGCTGAACCATATGTGAAGAAAACGGTGGGCAAGATATACTCTGTCGAATTTAGACGGCGAATTTCGATTATTTAAAGTCAAAAGAACCCGTTTTACTTCCAAATGCAATGAAAATAACTACGTCACAGTTTGATAACGAACACCAAAAGAATATAAAACACGAAAACTTCCATAAACAGATTCGTAAGTAATTAAGGAAATGGCTGTAATTTTGTTCAGTTATTACCCTAAGAGCCAAATAAACTAGCGCTTGCCAGGAGTACTTCACGATATGACGTCTTATTGACTGTAAGCACAGTTTACGTAGTTGACAGTTGTCAGATTCAAACTTCGCACTTGTAGCGGACGAGCCGCCTTACTGTAATTGATCGGCGCTTGGAGTTTAATGGCGGACGCCGCAACTTACAACAAAACACTTAAATGCACCTGATGCACCTGATAAAAACACTGTTCATATTCATAAAAAAACATCCGCCCAAAAGAATACGTAAAATGCATGCAATAGCAACTACAACAAAGCAATTTAATAATACAGAGAAAGTAAATAGTAACAACTGCTATTAAGGAGGGACTCAACAATGTCGACACTGACTGGGAACACTTTACACAAATTGTATTTATTTTTAAAGATAGCAGATATTAAGAAAACTTTGTTGCAAATGAGAAAGATATTAAAACTGAAACTACACGAGGTGCTTTAAGTCTTTACATGTAGAGCGATTGGGACAGCGTATCTTCGAGGGGTTTGTGCGTTGTGATGCCGTTGGTGGTAGCTAGTCGGTGCTGACGTCGCTGGTGGTGGCTCGTCGCTGCTAGTGGCGTAATTGAAGCATCTCCATAAATTATGAAACTGCAACTGATACATCCTCTTGCTTAGCAAATGATTCCCCTGGCGATAATATAATCGTCTGTTGCATTCCTCTTGTCGCAGGCTGATCTGGCGTAATCGTTGTTGTGTAGATCCAGTTTTGTATGTGCGCGACTACAACATTCCTTACTCACACCTCTGTAACGTCCTGTACGCAGTTTAAAACAGCATACAGTGGATTTTTATCCACCGATTGCGAAGTTACTGTCCGGCCGCTTCTAGCAATAACGATCGCGAATTCACAGTTCTGGCGAGAAGAGTACCCTCGCCATAAACAGTTTAAATCTCCTCGGCGGCAATTATGATTTAACGCGCGAGGCTGCTCATTAAGTTGCACACAAAATAATAAGTTCAGAGCACATTAGCTCCTGCAACTCATACGTAATTACATGCAAAACAGTTCGATTCTAACCACGACTGTCACACTCCATTCGCGTAACCATTGTCACCGCTGTTTATAGCAGTCAATGAAACCTACGGTATACACAGTCTGACATTTTGTTTCATAACGTCCATGTCGAAATTTAGTTGTTACTGTGACCGAAAAATGAGAACGCAGTAATAAATTTTGGTATGCTTCTGTCTAGCACGATTACACAACTCGCGCGCGGAAGCCACGATGCTTCTCACCCACTGAACATCACTGTTTGACTGTCCGCTATTGACATCGTTCTCGCAACCCAGTTCATACAACAGTGCTTCATACTACATTTGGTTCCGTAGCGTATTTGACAAAAGCGTTACAAAGAAGATCAAACATGCACTGACACTTCATCTACATCTACATCTACATGACTACTCTGCAATTCACATTTAAGTGCTTGGCAGAGGGTTCATCGAACCACAATCATACTATCTCCCTACCATTCCACTCCCGAACAGCGCGCGGGAAAAACGAGCACCTAAACCTTTCTGTTTTAATGGTAATTCCTACCTATGTAGGTCGGGCTCAACAAAATATTTTCGCATTGGGAAGAGAAAGTTGGTGACTGAAATTTCGTAAATAGATCTCGCCGCGACGAAAAACGTCTTTGCTTTAATGACTTCCATCCCAACTCGCGTATCATATCTGCCACACCCTCTCCCCTATTACGTGATAATACAAAACGAGCTGCCCTTTTTTGCACCCTTTCGATGTCCTCCGTCAATCCCACCTGCTAAGGATCCCACACCGCGCAGCAATATTCTAACAGAGGACGAACGAGTGTAGTGTAAACTGTCTCTGTAGTGGACTTGTTGCATCTTCTAAGTGTCCTGCCAATGAAACGCAACCTTTGGCTCGCCCTCCCCACAATATTATCCACGTGGTCTTTCCAACTGAAGTTGTTTGTAATTTTAACACCCAGGTACTTAGTTGAATTGACAGCCTTGAGAATTGTACTATTTATGGAGTAATCGAATTCCAACGGATTTCTGTTGGAACTCATGCGGATCACCTCACACTTTTCGTTATTTACCGTCAACTGCCACCTGCCACACCATACAACAATCTTTTCTAAATCGCTTTGCAGCTGGTACTGATCTTCGGATGACCTTACTAGACGGTAAATTACAGCATCATTTGCGAACAACCTAAGAGAACTGCTCAGATTGTCACCCAGGTCATTTATATAGATCAGGAACAGCAGAGGTCCCAGGACGCTTCCCTGGGGAACACCTAATATCACTTCAGTTTTACTCGATGGTTTGCCGTCTATTACTACGAACTGCGACCTTTCTGACAGGAAATCACGAATCCAGTCGCATAACTGAGACGATACCCCATAGGCCCGCAGCTTGATTAGAAGTCGCTTGTGAGGAACGGTGTCAAAAGCTTTCCGTAAATCTAGAAATACCGAATCAACTTGAGATCCCCCTGTCGATAGCGGCCATTACTTCGTGCGAATAAAGAGCTAGTTGCGTTGCATAAGAATGATGTTTTCTGAAACCATGCTGATTTGCATACTCAATTCAAAGAGATTCATGTAGCGATATTGATAAAGCTAAAAACAGTGACATTTCATACTGTAGGACAAAACAATAAATATTGAACCGACAAAGATATGCGTGCAGAGTAAATGAAGCAGAAGAAAAGATAGAAGAAAAAGAAAAAAAAATTAGCAATATCTTCAGAACCGGTGCAGGACCCAGCGTCCAAAATCACTACCTCCTCCGGGTTCGACTCTTGAGACGAATGGGTTGCCATTCCTCCACAGAAATTCAAGCACCGCATTGAATGTGTCCCCAGCAGAGTTCAAGCCGTCGTAAAGACAAAGTATGCACACTCTCCCTAACACTGCTGATAGGTCATAAGGGTATTTTCGATCCGTCGTTGCAACTACAAAAATGCGTGATATTTTCCACCAGAGGCTTTTCGCTTTAGAGATAAAGCATCATGAGTGGTCTGTAATTAAGTTTCTTTACATTTTGATTTGCTTTTTAGATCGAAAATCAGTTCGTTAAGTATAGGTTAGTTTGTTCTTACGGTGATTTTCGTCTGCTTTCTCGCTTACATTGAGAAATGCCGTCTGCTGGCACATCGTTGTTTTCTGTGTTAGACATTGATAATTTTTGTCTACTTTCTCACAGCACACTTTTATGGACACCACTGTATTCTGTTTGTTTTGAAGTATGTGTTGATGTTTGTGTTTTGTAGTGTTGCCAACATAATATCTTCACTACTTTGGCTTGGACCTACAATTACTCTTCTTTAAGAATAGGTGTCAAGATCGTTTTGATTAGATGGTGTATAGCATGGGCAAGGATGCCGATAAATTGAGCGGATACCGCGCTCCACATGGACAAAAACATCAAAACCATTCGCTAAATCAAAGTTCCGGTTTTAATCGGAAAGCAAAAAAATGAAAGACATATGCGTGAAAGCGATATCGAGAATGAACATGCGAAATGAGTGCAGCAGACTGTAGCGGCAATACTTTCCCTAATCGATTAAAATGTACCGACCTTACCAGCAATTGCCACAACCTGAATGCGGGACAACTAAAGAACTATTAGCACAATATGCAGAATTTTAGCTTCCGTGAAAGCGTCTGCTTCACTAAATGTGATTTTGGTTACAGGTTGCACTATCATCGTGTACTTAACTGCAGTTGACATAGTAGAGCCATCTTAATATTGAAATGACGGTAAAAGGAGACATGTTTCAACACATTAGTCTACGCAGTCCACCTCATTTTCAAAATTCTTCCGTAGCAACATTTCTCAAAAGTTAAGATTCTGTTCCTTTTTGGTTTTGCCTCAGTCCATGATTTACTACCATGCAATTCTGTGCTCTAAGTGTACATTTCAGATTTTTCTTCCTTGTGTCTGATATTAGCAGACTTCTCTTGGCCAGGACTGCCGCTTTTGCTTATGGTACTCTACTTTTTATGCCTTTCCTGTTTTGTCTGTCATGACTTATTTTGAAACTTCCTGGCAGATTAAAACTGTGTGCCGGACCGAGACTCGAGTTCGGGACAGCGCTGAGCAGCGCTCCAAACGTGTTTGTGTACTCGATGCGCGGGGTACTGCGCTCGTTGTTGATTTAGAGCTATCACTAGATATGGCGTTCTCTTACCGCAAGGCGAAACTCACGTTCGACGATTCCTACGCGCATCGAAAGGCTTCTGAAATCGAACGGTTTTTGAGAGAGGACATGAATGTCGATCCGTAAGAGCTGGTAGGCATATACCTCTGTCTATCATTTCCAGTAGTCTATCTCAAGATGAAGAACGAAGAGGCATGTGACACCTTAGTCAGACGTTCCATCAACGGCTACCGCTTTCGCCACGCTGACGGTAATGTCAGCACGGTAACCGTGCACAACGCGGGTATGGGAGTCCGCATATTCGAACTGCCGTTCGAAGTGCCGGCCGCGCTCGTCACTGACCCGTTGCGGCCATATGGAACGGTCCTCAGCTACATGGAAGAGAAGTGAAACACCTTTGAAACCTATCGCGTTCTCAATGGCGTCCGACAGGTACGCATCTAACTCCGCAAACATTTGCAGTCGTGCTTCTTGATCGGAGGTTGCCGAGCCATCATTACTTATGGCGGACAACCGCGGACGTGTGCCGGCTGTGGACAGGAAGGCCACGTCCGATCCAACTGCCTATAGCGCCGCCTTGTCCAGGCGCCACGTGCGGAACCAGTAAGACGGCTGTGCCGACCGCATTACCGCTTATGTACGTGGAAGCGGTGCGGCAGGTGCGCACAGAAGCCGCGCCCATGCTGCAGTTCGACGCGACCGCGAGCTCAGCCGCTGACGACGCCGTGACGGCGGCACCGCATGACGAGACGTCCTTGAAGGACACAACGCCAGCCACCATCACCACCACCACCTCTACTAACGCCGTCGTTCCAGAAGCGTCAGTTCCGGACACTGGCCTCATGGCCGAGGGTATTGAACCCAGCTCTTCGACGGGAGCGGACACACGGACGCGGAAACAACGGTCGCCGAAGTGTCATAAGAAACGCCACCTCTCGACGGAAGACGACCAACAGGGCGGAGACAGGGAGCAAGCTGCCGACGCCTTCTCTGACGCGTCGTTGCCAACGGACTCTACCAGTACCGCCCCAAGGCAGGCATCCGACACCATGGACAGTATGGTGGCCTCACCCACCCCAGACGTTCCCATGACTGAAGCCCCTGAGGACAAAGACTATGTGATGGAGCCCAATGCCCACGACGGCGCACCGTCACCGACCCCTTCCCCTCTCGGTGACTGGGCTGCTGAAATGGAAGCAGAAGACACACTCCTTCGCCACACGGAACCGTCGCCCCTCGTGGGGAGAGCATAACACTCACAGAAGGGCTGCGTTAAAAAAGATACCTGCCACTAGCATGCATAACCAAGCGGCCCCATTATCACCAAGAGGCCACCATTTGCATCAACACACTTCGCATTAACGTGTTCCTGTCCTCTCGTGTGGGCACAGTCACCCTTAACGGCATATGCTCTATCAAAACGCACATGTTCCATGATATGCTTCGGGCGGTGGACCTGGATATCACCCTTCTTCAAGAAGTCGATCCAGAGCTGCAATTGAATATTTATGGATACACAGCCTACAGCATCCCATCAAGCGACGGTGCCGGCGGAACCGCCATCCTATTAAGCGATGGCATCGATACATCGGAAGTCACGTATCTGCCATTTGCACGAGATGTTGCCGTCACGGTGGGATCAGTCCGCAATGTCAATGTTTACGCTCCCTCGGGGTCATTTCGTCCCGGCGAGAGGGTCGCCTTTTATTCCGGCGAAATTGCTCCACTCCTGAATGGGAATACGGAACAGTACAACATAGGCGGCGATTTTAATAGCGTCTTGGATCCAGCAGACCAAACATCGTACTATTCTACACGCACGGCACTACGGGCACTCGTGCGAGATCTGGCGCTACACGACACGTGGCCTCTCCTTCACGGGGACCTCCGTGACTATACATATTTCACCGACCACTCTGCCAGCCGCCTCTCCCAAGGACTCCGCACCGCGACAAGGGACACAGAACTGTGGCCGACAGTCTTCACAGACCATTTGGCGTACATCTGCTCGGTCACACTCCCCCCAACAGCTCACATATCGCAGCCGTGGTCCATGGACGCTGAACGTTTCCTACATGTACGAGGACGCATGTCAATGGGAGATCATTGCCGCGTGGGACCACTACCTCTGTAGTTTGCATGCACATCCTTCCACCTTACATTGGTAGCTCGACCGCTCCAAGCCAGCCCTCCGACGGACACTCATGGGATACGGCCGTGACAGAGCGTGCTGGCGTCAGGTGACGTTGTAAATTTATTCCACTGCCCTGAGGGAACTAATGACACAGCCGCCATCACGAGGACGGCAGACAGTGGTTAATCGTCTCAAAGCTCGCCTACTACGTCTCAGAGCGGAACAGCATTACGGAGCCGGAGTCGGGCGAGGGTGCAGGATACCATCCCCACCAAAATCAGAGAAAGACGCCACCGCAAGCGCCACCTTATAACATCAGGCAGTAGCGGGTGGACGCGTCGACTGGCAGTGCGCTATTGCTGCGGCATTCGTCCAGCATTACAGGACATTTAATGCCAAAGACCCACAGACTGTTGCCAATTCAAATGGTTCAAATGACTCTAAGCACTATGGGACTTAACATCTGAGGCCATCAGTCCCCTAGACATAGGACTACTTAAACCTAACTGACCTAAGGACATCACACACATCCATGCCCGAGGCAGGATTCGAACTTGCGACCGTAGCAGCCGCGTCATTCCGGACTGAAGCGCCTAGAACCGCTCGACCACAGCGGCCGGCGTGTTGCCAGTATGGGGATATTCTGACCCCACAGTAGTGGCCCAGGACGACGCCCTGCTGGCTCCCATAACAGCTGAAGACGTAACAGCGGCCATGGCACGTGGTGGCCTGAACAAGTCACTGGGCCCAGACGGCTTACTGAACGAATTCTACCGCGCCTTCTATCCCCTGGTGGGCACACATCCCCTGATGGGTTCAGATGTTTCAAGACCTCCTCCACGAAGATTTTAAAGCTCCCACTGATTTCTTCGAAGGCATCATGATACCAGTTCCCAAACCGAGCGGTTCTCAACATTGTCACGACCTTCGTCTTCTTACGGTCCTGAACACGGGCTAAAAATTTTCCACCCGTATCCTCCACACATGATGCATCCTGACCAGACATGTCTAGGCGGTGACAACAACATCCACAGGGTACTTTGCGCCTACCGCGACGTCACAGCCCTGCCGGTGGCTTGCCAGGGCGCCCTTGTCGCCGTCGATTTTGATCACGCCTTTGATCGTCTCGACCACGGTTTCCTTCGCGCCGTGCTCGAATGCATGGGGCTCTCGCAGGCGTCAGCAAGGGTGATCTTACGCTTAATTCACGGGGCGCGCTCCCAAATTATGGTCAACGGCCACCAGAATGAGCAAATCACTCTTGAACTTTTGCCCTTTATCAGGAGTGTCATTCGCTGAACAGCCTTCGCCAACGACTGGAAGGCATCTGCATTCGAGATGTGGCCTTCCGATGTACTGCCTTCGCTGACGAAGTGGTGCTGTTGGTGCGGTCAGGCGACGAAATCCAAGCGACGCTTCAGTGAATGTGTCGCTACGGCGCGGTATCAGGCAGCATCGTCAACATGCGTAAGACGACGTACATGGATGTCGAGAGAGGCCTTCTCCCCCGACAGCGATCCTCTTCCAAAAGGTTCCCTCACTGAACGCATTGGGGTGCAGTTCTCTGGTGCAGTTCGCCGAACTGAGACAGCCTCATATCGCCAGCTACTACAAAGGACACGGGCGCTGCTCTGTGATAGCAGATTCCGCAGTATGGATATGATTCTCCGAACGCACTACGTCAACATTTACTCAGCGTCCAAATTTAATTATTTTATGCACATCCTTCCCCTAACAATCACCATGGCCCACAGTTTCCAGGTGGTGTACGGACAATTTATGAGTGCAGGTCACATATTCAAAGTTCTCTACACTACTTTAACGAGGCCTCCACTGGCAGGAGGCCTGGGATTGACTCACCTGCACAACCGCGCGCGGGCGTTATATCTGCGAACGATACGCCTCGCACGGACTGTGGCCAACACCAGCTTGACGGGGACGCTGCTACAGATCGTCGCTCCGCGAGATCTTCCTTCGTCCTCCGGTCGCCGTGGGACACATAGCTCCGTCTCTTGCCCACATCCGAGATTTCCTGGTCGAACTGAGCTACATGACTGAGCATCTACCGGTGACGAGGGCGCCGAGCACGAGAGATAACCACCGCATCTATCAGGCACGACAACCCCGTAACAACGTCGAATAACAACACCCAATCATCTGCTAGAACAGGGTGTGGTGAGCCGCCCATACCTGCCCACGTACGCTCGTTTCCTTCCAGACGATCTCCTACAGCCAGATACGGTTTACTTTCCTACTACCAGAACGAATGGCGTCAACTGGCTGAAGGGCATGGTGCTGTATTACATTTTGCAAGCCGCGTCCGAAAGCGCTCTTGACTTGTGGATCCGCCTGACGACTACTCATGAGGCGTTCCGCCACCATGCAGTGTACCGAACACGACTATCGAGTTATTTAGGCGCATTATTCGAGGACACTACTGCCCATTGGGGCGTTCCGAGTGCTAGAAGGCACACGATTGATCCTCTGAGAAAACGGTTTAGAGGGGGCCCCCAACATTCATTACGCGAAGACGACTCGAAGGCTTCTAGTGGCGGTAGTAGGATCCAGTTAAAAAAATTTTTTTAAAAATATATACATATAAATAAATACATGAAAAAAGAATATATCTATACTCATAAATAAATGAATTTGATCAAATGAAGTTCCCTTGATCCTGTCAGACCCCTTTCCTTCCTTGGCTCGGGGGAGGGCGGGAATGGGGAATGGGACATCGAGGCCAGGCCTCGGAAGACGACCCCTGCCCTCATTGCCCCCAACCCTACTCTCAGGTCATAAAAAAAAGTCGGTAGAGCACTTGCCCCCGAAAGGCAAAGGTCCCCATTCGAGTCTCTATCCGGCACACAGTTTTAATCTGCCCGGAAATTTCTCGCCATTCTCATTTCTGTTGCTTTCGTCTTTCTTCGGTTTATTTTCGATCTACATTCCTCATTCCTTTTGATTCCAGTTCTTCTCCACCTTCGCTGAGGATAGCAATGTCATCGGTGAATTTCATATCCTGTCTCCTTCATTTTTAATCCCACTCTGGAACCTATCTTTTATTTGCGTCATTGATGCTCCTATGTACAGGTTGAGCAGTAGGACCGAAGAACTGGATCCCTGTCTTACATCCTTTTTAATTAGAGCTTTTCGTTCTTGCTCTTCCAATCTTATTATTCCTTCTTGGTTCTTGTACATGTGCTACATTACCAGCTTTTCTCTATAGCTTATCATTATTTTTCTAGGAATTTCGAACATCTTGCCGCATTTTACATTATTCAACGATTTTTCGAGGTCGATAAATCCTATGAAAATGCTTTTATTTGTCTTGCTTCCATTATCAACCGCAACTTCAGGGCGGCCTCTCTGGTGCCTTTACCTTTCCCAAAGCCAAACTAATCGTCACATAACAGATTCTTACTTTACTTTTCCATTATTCGGTATATTACTGTCAGCAAGTTGGATGCATGAGCTGTTAAGATTATTGTGTGGTAGTTCCCGCATACTCGTATATTAGATCTTCGAAATTGTGTGGGTGCTGTTCTTCCGAAAGTTCGATGCTGCAATGTTGCCAGTCTCATAGATTCTACACAACAACTTAAATGGTCGTCTTTTCATCACTCCCCCAATGATTCTAGAAATTCCGATAGGATGTCGTCTACCCCTTCTCGCTAATTTGAGCTTAACTCTTCCAGAGATCTTGTAAATTCTCACTCTGTTACCGGATCCCCTATGACTTCCCTATCGACTTCGATTTCTTCTTCTGTCACATCATCAGACAAGTTTTCCCCGTCATAGAAGATTTAAATATACTGCTTCCATCCACCGGCTCCCTAGTACGCGGCTGACAGTGGAATTTCCATTGTTGTTACAGAAATACAGCGTAGATTTTTAAAAACTGTTTCTTGACGTAGCCGGCCGCGGTGGTCTCGCGGTTCTAGGCGCGCAGTCCGGAACCGTGCGACTGCTGCGGTCGCAGGTTCGAATCCTGCCTCGGGCATGGATGTGTGTGATGTCCTTAGGTTAGTTCGGTTTAAGTAGTTCTACGTTCTAGGGGACTGATGACCACAGCAGTTGAGTCCCATAGTGCTCAGAGCCATTTGAACCATTTTTTCTTGACGTAAACGGAAACTTATTTATTATAAAAGCTATGTCGACGACGCGATATTGTTCTTTAGGGGTTGTCGCGGAGAAATGAAGCCGCATTTTAATAGCATGTAACTTAAACTAAATTTTACCAAGAGGGTGTAGCTATAAATTCTTTAGACTTACATATAAAAGAGGAAACAGTAGGCATACTTTCGAAAAACACGGACTCAATCGTAAGTGCAAGTTGGAATCATCCATAGGAACAATAAATGGCATTCTTCCGTGCTATGCTGAATTGAATTCGGGAATTATCCCTAACTAATGATGAGAAAGTTAAAACAGATTGCAACTGCCAATGGGTAACTGTAAACGGAAAGTGGAATCATTATTAATACACACACAGGATGAAACGTCCCCTTAGAAAAATTATAAATGACTGTGCTTAAACTGACAGACAATATTTTTAGCGCAATGCAGTCTGACTTTACCTTAATAGTGTTCAAAAGTCATAATATATATAGCAGTTCATGACACCCATTCTTACAAACGTACTGTTTCCGATGGACACACGTCCAGATCATCTGCTCTCAAAACTCCGCCACTTCTCTCCCCACATCCACCACTGCTGGCGGCTCACCTCCAACTGCGCAACGCTACGCGCTTTTAACAGCCAACAGCCCAACAGTACAACAGCGAATATTACAACAATGCCACCCAGCCACAGACTGCACACATCACAGCCACTGATTTTCATACAGAGCGCTACGTGTCGTTACCAATATAAAACCTAAACAGCCTACTTACAAGGATTACCAGCGTTGAGGACGTAGGTATAGGATTAAACTGCCAGAGTAGGATAGCATTCACATTAGGACTGTTGATGGTTTTAATATATCGAGAATCCGATGTATCGAATTTAAAAATTGTCATAGCAGGGCCTCGATACATAGAAAAATGTTACCGATATATCAATATATCGACGGAAAAAATATCGACAAATAAAATAAAATAAGTCGGCTGCATATTATAAATATACGGCTGGTTTTAGAGCTGTATTATTAGATATTCTGTTCATCAACAAGCCAGCAGCCTGCTTATCCCCCTCAGAGCAAGAATTGAAAGGAAAACGATCCACGTTCGCGACTGGCAATGACCATTTTGCTAACAATGGTAACTGCTGGTAAGTGACACAATAAAAGGTGTCCGATGGGTCCGTCTTTCGGATTCGTCACATATCGGATCTGTCTGGAACACTTCATGTCAGCTTCCCCATTTTTTCATTCCTGCGACCTAACAGTAGTAATGTCAAAATTGCGTCGTGAAGTTAAACGTTGCAGTTTCTGTTGGTGGCGCCGAGCGCCAATTACCTCAGCATTTCCCCTCAAACGTCTCCGCCCACCGCAAACACCAATCTTGTCATTTACATTTTCGTTCATCAGTTTCAACAACTGCTCTTGAAGAATGCTGATTTTAGGAAGCAGCATACTAGTTGCGTTAAAAATTGTTTTCAATGCATCTGCTGTGCTATTTCTCACATGGGATACCATTTTATAGCCATGCTTACCTCAACTGGTAATCGGCACTAACGGTTGCTTACAAACGATCTTGATTACGAAGTTCACCGTCTTTCAGGTAGTATTATGGACAGCCCCTTCCCACTCAAAATGAGTAAACTAGCGAATATCTTTTTCGACTGAAACTGATAAGCTCCTGCGTGCTCTAAGTACAACTCAGTGAGGGCTTTTGCAGTGACAAACATCGGTTGTACGTATGAAAACACTGTGACTCGGTAGTTGAGTTGATTAAACAGCATTATTATTAATTTCATTATTTCTCGTAATTCACTTAACAGTTGCTTGTTTGTTTTACAGTGTACAGAATAAAGTCATACAGTTACATAGCTATTCGAGTCTCATGTTAAGTACGTACATCCACTGGGGTTACCTTATGTAAAGTAAAGTATGTGTTGCGCCTTCTATATTTTGATGGAATAGGTTTTTCAAGAGAGAACAGTTCAAAAGTATCATGTCGTGCAGACTAACGAAGAGAAAGAACGAGAAATGCACCCTCGGAGCGTGTAAAGTAGCATGGTGGACGCTCTTGCACGTCCTGATTTGAAATCGGTTGCTTGTATCCTAGAAGAATTGCGGCTCAGCGAAAAAAGTTATGGTTCAATGGAAATTCACACCCACGTTGTTAAGGAGTTTGCTAAAATTTCTGAACTATTGTCAGCTGACAGCAGTGAAGTAGATAATTCATAAAAAAATGGAAATACTACGTAATAAACATAAGATATATATTTCCCTTAACTGTAGATTTTGCTGCCTGCTTTGGCTTTTACTTGTTAGGTTCAGTCTCAGCATTTTGACTCAGTAATATACGAAAACTGTTTTTTGCATTGTCGGAGGAAGCTCGTTAAGAACTGAGACTTCACGAAAGGAAATGTTTTATTCGCTATGGGAATACTATTTCTGAACTTGCTGAAAAGTAACATTTCCGGAGAACGTAGCGAAACACAGGAAGTTTGCCAATTGTGAGTGACTACATTACGCTTCGGTGTGTGTGTGTGTGTGTGTGTGTGTGTGTGTGTGTACGTGAATGAGAGAGAGAGGGGAGGAGGAGGCGGATGGGTGTGGAAGATGCGGGAGAGGGGGGGTGGAGAGAGGAGAGAGAGAGAGAGAGAGAGAGAGAGAGAGAGAGAAAGATGTTCCTGTTCTTAAGGGGGTACGTGGGAGAAATTGCAATACTTGAAATAAAACGTTATAAAGTCCAATGTCTTCGAGACAATGTAACTAAATGTGACACTGTTGTCAAGAAATGTTAATTGCATGCTACATACGTGTTTATGCTTATTGATGTTAAAGGTTTTTAATTACAAGCAATCAAAATTTTTTCAACAATGTGAGTACAAATGATCCTTTTTCGAACAGTTTGTCAATAAAATGCTTTTTGTAAGAAATTTGATGTATCATTAATACAAATACCTGTGAAACAGAACTCTGATACCTTCTTTTGCTAGTTCTTTACAGCTG
Organism: Schistocerca piceifrons; assembly: GCF_021461385.2. Classification (NCBI taxonomy): domain Eukaryota; kingdom Metazoa; phylum Arthropoda; class Insecta; order Orthoptera; family Acrididae; genus Schistocerca; species Schistocerca piceifrons. Next base: position 719,211,543 of record NC_060138.1, read on the forward strand.
TTCAAATATCTGAAAAAATGCATCAAATTTCAAGGATTTTGTCGTACATAAATGTCTTACTATTGCATTAAATGAAAATCCCTTCCACAGAATATTAAATTATAGTATTGACTTGGTGCATACCAAATTTAAGTACTCTAACGTTAGTGATTTGTGAGAAAGAGATACATAAAGCTTCCTAAATGTAAGATTTAACAGTGTTTGTTTAAGGCCTTACTTTCTGTGGCTGAGCTAGTGCAAACCATATGCATACTCTTCTTCATCATCAAACAGTGTTTTCTTTGCTTGTTTTCTGATTTTCAAACTGAGTGGCAATAATGTCAGCTGCAGGAATTCTCCTTTCTCCGATTTCTTTCAATATCGTCAGTTTGAAAGCTCCTGGATGACCCTCTATAAAGTTCGTAGTCTACGAAGATTATTAAAGTGTAGTAATTACAATGTACTGGAACGAAGCATGTTTCAGGTTGTAATAATAGATCTATTAATAACTTTCGTAAATTTTACTCGTTTACAAGCACCTCTAAATAAAAACCATGAAGCACAGAATATGAAATCAGTGGCAGTGATGCTGTTCCACAGCCTTATTGATGTCTGTAAAAACGTTCCCTGCAGAATGATTGCATAATACCGGAAGAAAACGCCACAGGAATACACAGTGGGAGGAAATACAGAACAAGAAAAGGGCATGGCCCGGCGCAGGCTGTTGCCAATTATTTGTCACATGAGTGAAATTGGAACTGAAATTTCAGTACTGTGTAGTAAATGAGGAGCCAGTAACAAATTTTTCACAATTTTTGTTGCTTTCGCGCCCTACTTTCTTCGCAGTTCTGTTGAAACCTATGCAGACAATGAACAGTATTGCTGCTTTGAAGCTACGTGGAACGCGAGTAATGCTTGGATAATTGTGTCGGTGGTGCATTTGCCCGCGAAAAGCAAAGGTGCCAAGTTCTTGTCCCGGTCCTCCACACACCTCTAGTCTGCCAGTAGGTTTCAAATCAGCGCACACTCGGTTGTAGGATAAAAATTCACTATAGATTTTGCTGCTTGCAAGAATGATTTTTCTTTTTCTTTTACAGGAATTAAATTTCTTTGGGAGCGTATCGTTGGTACTCTGCAGATCCACTACTGTTCCTCTGCAGGATGCACCAATGCGTGACGTGACCGAGAAGACGCAGATTGACAGTGGCTTTGCGAGGGTAAGCTGGCCTGTTACTTTACGCCTCTCTACACTGTCCGCAACGCCACACCTGTTACACTTCCGCTCCAGTTGAGCTGTCATAAGATCGCTTATTAGTGGCCACAGCTGTCTGTTACTTTCTCATTTAGCACAATCCCCAGGAAGCTTAACTGGGTTCGTATTTCTATAGGTGCGTTTGTATGCAGTGGTGGGCCCAGGTAATATCATTACAAAATTAACGCAGTTATTCTGTTAGAGTACCAAGCGCATTATCAGACGACAGGGCAGTGGCGGTGGAAAAATTACTGTATTGTGTGGGGTGTTCAGTAACTTCAAATGGTTCAAATGGCTCTGAGCACTATGGGACTTAACTTCTGAGGTCATCAGTCTCCTAGGACTTAGAACCACTTAAACCTACCTAAACTAGGGACATCACACACATCCATGCTCGAGGCAGGATTCGAACTTGCGACCGCAGCGGTAGCGCGGTTCCGGACTGTAGCGCCTAGAACCGCTCGGCCACTCCGGCCGGCTTCAGTAACTAATGCAACAATTTTCTTCATGGCCAGTTACAGATGAAAAAATGCGCACTTTGCTGTAGGATATCGTGGAATATTCCTGCTTAAGCACCTATAGTTTCATGACGTTCCGGCAGTTGGTGGCGCAATATGTAGCCTTCAAAATGGCGCCTGTAACCGAGATGCGTTCCAAGCAGACAGATGTCACTGTTTCTTTTGGCAATAAAACCAAAGCATCACAGATATTCATAGGCGCTTGCAGAATGTCTACGGAGACCTGACAGTGAACAAAAGCACGGTGACTCGCTTGGCGAGGCGCCTGTCATCATTGCAACAAGGTCGCGCAAACCTGTCCGATCCCCCGTGTGCCGGCTGGCCGCACACAGCTGTGATTTCTGCAATGTTGGAAAGTGCGGACACTCTCATTCGAGGTGACTAACGGACGCCAAACACCTCCCTGCTCAACTGGACGTTTCTATTGGTAATACTGACACGTACGTCCATCAGTTCGGATACTCGGGGCTGTTCTGTTTGATGTCCTCCCTCATGGTGCACGCTCAGCTCTGTAATTATTGTGCTACCTTCGGGAAACTGAAGAAACGATTTCAGCGAATTCTTCAACGCAGGAATGCAAGCAAACTTCTTATTCGACATGACGATGCAAGGCCTCACACAATTCTGGGCAGCCGAGAGGAGCCCAAAAAATTTCATTGGACTCTTCTTCCTCATCCACCCTGCAATTCGGATCTCGCACCTTCCCGCTTCCATCAGTTTTGTCTAATGAAGGGTGCATTCCACAGGAAGCAGTACGTGGATGATATGCAGGTTATGATGCAGAAAGACGTCGGCTCCTACATCGAGCGGTAGAGTGTACCGTGCGAGCCTACAGCCTCCCAGCAAGGTGTCTTAAGACCGTCACATTGAACGGAGAGTACGTTGAACAATAGGATTTTGTAACTAACAGAGTGAGGACTAATATTGTGTATTGGAATCCTGAATCAAACCTATCTGCTTTCAGAAAAAAGTGTTGCATTACATATTGAACGTCCCTCGCGAGAATACCTCAGTAAATACGAGGGTCACTCCAAAAGAAATGCGCACTATTTTTGTAAAATAACAGTTTTCATTCTGCATGTGTGAAAGTTTTACAGCGTGTAGCTACATCCTTCCCGCTTGTTTTCAAACTTAATTCAGCCTGTTCCCGTGAGTGGCGCCGTCACAGCATGTCTTCAAGATGGCTGCTACACTTGACGTTCGCCAGAAGCAACGTGCTGTCATAGAATTCCTGTGCTGTGGAAACGAGACAGTGGGAAACGTCCACAAGAGGTTGAAAAAGGTGTATGGAGATGCTGCTGTCGATCGCAGTACATTTAGTCGGTGGGCAAGCAGGTTACGTGATGAAAGCGGGCACGGAAATATTAAGGATTGTCCTTGCAGCGGCACGCTTCGTACTGCACACACTCCAGACAATGTGCAGAAAGTTAACGAATTGGCGACTGCTGACAGACGCATCACAGTGAAAGAATTGTCACGCTACGTTGGGATAGGGGAAGGAAGTGTTTGCAGAATACTGAAAGTGTTGACGTTAACAAAGGTTTGTGCCAGGTGGGTTCCCAGGATGTTGACAGTGGCTCACAAAGAAACAAGAAAAACGGTATGCAGTGATCTTTTGGAACAGTACGAGAATGGTGGAGATGAGTTTCTTGGAAGAATTGTGATAGATGATGAAACATGGCTCCATCATTTTTCACCAGAGACGAAGAGGCAATCAATGGAGTGGCATCGTGCAAATTCACCCAAGAAAAAAAAATTCAAAACCACACCTTCTGCTGGAAAAGTTATGGCTACTTTGTTTTTCGATTCCGAAGGACTCTTGCTTATGGACATCATGCCAAGTGGAACCACCATAAATTCTGATGCACATGTGAAGACACTGAAGAAACTTCAAGCTCGACTGAGTCGTGTTCGACCACATCGGCAAAAGCAGGATGTTTTGCTGTTGCAAGACAATTCAGGGCCACATGTCAGTCAAAAAACCATGGAAGCGATCACAGAACTCCCATGGACAACACTGAAACACCAACCTTACAGTCCTGACCTGGCTCCATGTGACTATCATCTCTTTGGGAAACTGAAAGACTCTCTTCTTGGAACAAGGGCTGAAGTTGATGACTCCCTTGTGCACGCTGCCAAACAGTGACTATAACAGGTTTGTCCAGAATTTTACCGTGCGGGTATACAGGCATTGGTTCCAAGATGGCGTAAGGCAATTGAGAGGGATGGAAATTATGTGGAGAAATGAAAATATTGTTCCTAAAGGATGTATATACACACTGTAAAACTTTCAAACATGTAGAATAAAATATGGATTTTAAAAAAATAGTGTGCATTTCTTTTGGAGTGACCCTCGTAGTTGGGATACAAGAAACATCTGAAGGAATAACAGTTAAATGAAAAGTGACACTTACAGCATTCTTTTGCCGAGGTAATCACGAATATCATCCTTAATATTTTGGTTAATAAATTTTAGTGTCACTGCAATTGTGTAAGGAATGCCTCGATGTCTTGGTTCAAATGTCTCTGAACCCTATGGGACTTAACTTCTGAGGTCATCAGTCCCCTAGAACTTACAACTACTTAAACATAACTAACCTAAGAACATCACACACAAACATCCCGAGGCAAGATTCGAACCTGTGACCGTAGCGGTCGCACGGTTCCAGACTGTAGCGCCTAGAACCGCCCGGCCATCCCAGCCGGCCTCGATGTCTTGTTTCGAACGATATTTACATAAAAGTTTCTGCTAACCGAGTTTGTAAGGCTGTTGGCATTATATGACTCCCTGATCACTTAAATTCTGTGCACTGTGTTTTGTACTTCATCTCTGTCGGAATGCATTACACTACCTTATGCAAATAGCAGAAGCTAAGTTACATATGTCGTACTGAACGAGTATGTTGCATACTAAACCTCTCGAATCTCCGTCAGGTCTCACCTGCAAGGTACTTTTCAATTCTACTCAGAAGCTCGCAGAACGTGCAGAGGGCGGTGAGTAGGCAATGCTTTGAATAAGTATTTACACGCATCAGTTCTGTGCTGCAGGAAAAAAAGAAACATATAAAATGCGTCCCAGTCTTTGGCGTCTGCTGGCTGAAAGAACTATAATAATTTACTGTGCCACCTAATTAAGACATTTATAAACAAAAAATTAATGTGATAGCAATACGAAATGTTAGCAGAGTACTAGAAAGGGATGCGCACCATCAACACTGAAAAATTTTCCACATTAGTTAGTTGGTTACATACGCAGTAATGAGAATAGTGGTGGAAAATTGCTATCGTTCATTTACACTATGTGATCAAAAGTATGCGGACACCCCCCCTCTCCCAAATTACATTTTTCATATTAGGTGCATGTGCATTGTGCTGCCACCTACTGCCAGGTACTCCATATCAGCGACCTCAGTAGTCATTAGACATCGTGAGAGAGAAGAATGGGGCGCTCCGCTGAACTCACAGACTTCAAAAAATGGTTCAAATGGTTCTGAGCACTATGGGCCTTTACAGCTATGGTCATCAGTTCCCTAGAACTTAGAACTACTTACACCTAACTAACCTAAGGACAACACACAGTACCCAGTTATCACGAGGCTAATCCCGCGCGGCACTCCAAGTACTATGACAGTTCGGAGGGAGATAAGGAAACGTGGGTTTCATGGCCGAGCGACTGCTCATAAGCAACACATCACGCCGGTGATTACCAAACGTCGCCTCGCTTGATGTAAGGAGCGTAAACACTGGACGATTGAACAGCGGAAAAGCGTTGTGTGGAGTGACGAATCACGGTACACAATGTGACGATCTGATGGCCGGGTGTGGGCATGGCGAATGCCCGGTGAACGTCATCTGCCAACATGTGTGGTGTCAACAGCAACATTCGGAGACGGTGGTGTTACGATGTGGTCGTGTTTTCCATGGAAGGGGCTTGCACCCCTTGTTGTTTTGCGTGGCACTATCACAGCACAGGATTACATTGATGTTTTAAGCATCTTCTTGCTTCGCGATGTTGAAGAGCAATTTGGAGATGGCGATTGCATCTTTCAACACGATTGAGCACCTATACATAATGCACGGCCTGTCTCGGAGTGGTTACATGACAATAACATCCCTGTAATGGACTTACCTGCACAGAGTCCTGACCTGAATCCTAGAAAACACTTTAGGGATGTTTTGGAACGCAGACTTGGTGCCAGGCCTCACCGATCGACATCGATACCTTTCTTCAGTGCAGCACTCTGTGAAGAACGGGCTGCCATTCCCCAAGAAACCTTCCAGCACCTGGTTGAACGTATGACTGCGAGAGTGGAACTGTCATCAGGGCTAAGGTTGGGCCAACGTCATACTGAATTCTAGAATTTCCGATGGAGGGTCCCATGAACTTGTAAGTCATTTTCAGCCAGGTGTCCGGATACTTCTGATCACATAGTGTACCAGCATGCACGAGAGAGTGAAACACTTTATTTTACATTTTTGTTCTGGTAGCATTCAAAGGTCGGGTTGTAGGGCGGTGGGTGGAATAATTTAATAAATGGTTTTGTATTTATGCTGTTTGCCGTTCTCAACACTGGCTCTCTAACTACAATATTGGCAACCAGAAAGTGATTAACAAAACGTGAAGCCTGTAATTAGAATTCCTAGTGCCCACTTCATCTGAGAAATACATTTATAGCTACAGCTTATAGCTCTGAGGAATTAGGAGATTGTCTGGGATTTATAATCAAAAACCATTCTCTCTAAAATGTTCACTATATTCTGAAAGTCACAGACCAAAAAGAATCCACACAATCCAACTACCAGAGCAGTTCAGAGTCTAATCCGCTGATGCCACTATAACTGTTCAAATTAAATGTTTAAGTGAATGCTCGCCATAATTTGATGATAATGTTCATCAAACACCACGCTAAATAATGGTAGAATGTCTGTCCTGAGGCGGCACGTGAAAATACGACATACGCAAACTAAAGATAGATCATTAATGTCATCCCAAAATTAAAACTTCACTCGAAAACGATTTCATGGTTACGCGTATCCCGAGTAACTTATTACTGCATCCGAGGCTGTTTATATCAACGATACCCACGCGACGCGACTCCCGGCACAGGTGGTGCGCTAATCAGCATCTGAAGAGAACTGGGGCCTTCCTCTTTCTCACGCAGCGTTCTTACATATAAAGCCGCAGTGCGGACGGCTAAGGGAACGCTTGATCAAATCTGCTCTCCTGACTAGCCGCTGGGCTACTAATGCACCACTTTAAGTTATCGAATAAATCATTGCTTCGTTTGCTGATGGCCGATGAAGCTTTCAATTTAATTGTGCAATCAGCACACAAGTAAGTAATCATAATAAAAGTCTGACGTGGCTAAGTCAAATATTTTGGGCGAGAGAATTAATTTAATTACACTACACGCATTATAACTTGCACTTTGGAGATACGCTATAGCTATAGTTTTATAGTTATTCTGTTGAAACTTCTCACATTTTTATGATTATGGCGGATCTCCCTTCTACTTAAATTTAAACATCCTAGCTTTATTTATTCGCCTACTTAATCTATCTTGCGTCCTTAATTTCTAAGACAAAAACCAGAAAATCATGAATTTCAATTAAAATTTTAATTTGTGAGATCCAGAATACTGTTTCTACTAAATTATTTTGCAAAAGGAATCTAAATATAAATTTTTAAGTTTCTAGCTCTTTTCTGTTGCGCCAATGATTTTTACAGAAAAACATCCAAATTTCGAAAATGGTTAAAGTAATTGAACTGATATTCAACACATTGATTTAGAATTACTCCTGACATGCTAGAAACGTTTCAGGTTATTTACTTGATTTTTAAAGTATTGCGCAACATTTATGACGTCAGAGCTAGTTACAGCGGACTGGCTGGCACACAATGGAAAGACTGATGTGAATTTTATAAGGCGTGAGTAGGCTGTTTCCCTACAGGGTGTCTGAACACGATGTCTTTTTAAAATAATTTTCTGCTGACATCCTTTCCATCTTCTAAGGAACGCGAAGTGGCATTCAAAACGATGCTGTAAATTTTGACGGAAAAACAATATCTTTGAAATTGTAAATCGAAAGAGGAACGTATTTGAAATATGAAACGGATCTTTTTTAGAAAATAACAATTATCTATCGTCTTTTGGATAGGGCAGTTTTTTCACCAAGGGGCATTTAGAAACACTAATTCATCTTCAGGGCTTTGGTTGGCGATCGAATAATCTTCGTTGTGATATCAAAGCGATAGAAACGCATATATGTGAATTTAGTTGATTTTGTTGGATCTGACATCCCAATGAAATATATTCCATAAGTTTTTTTCTTTCGTATAGAAATAATGTTTAGTCCAGAAGCAAAATAAAAAAATGCTTAAAGCAAATCTTGTTTAGCTGCGAAGACGGCATCAACCAGCATGGCTCGTTGATGCCGTCGCTCGTTAGGAAGATTTGAATAACAGTACACCTTTTTTAAATAGCAATCTCTTCAAGACCTGTTTAAAAATATATTACAGTGTGCTATTCTCGTGAACATGACATCATTAAAAAACTAGAAGATAGTGCGGGTATTCGGCTTAACTCGTCCATTTGCTGGAGCTGACTGTGAACGAACGATAAGACAATGAGGAGAATGCACACCAGTCATTCAGACTACCTTCTTTTTTGTGTGATGTGAGTACACCAAAGAAGAGAAAGTACAAACGCTACACATAGTTTGAAAATATTATAGTACTGTAGTACCTATTCTGCAAATAAGAAAGGCTGCACTCACCGTTCTGATAACTTTTGTTCTCCACTTATAAGTATCATTTCTACCTTCTTTTCGTTAGTGTACATTGCACTCAATCAACCTTCAACGCGGTTGCGTGCGCTCAATGACTGTGCTCGACAAATGGTTGGTTGAACGGTTTGTTTGCAGGAAATATTTGGGACATTAGTAGTAACTACTTCCATTAGCGTAGACATTTTCGTAAGGAATTTGGAGATCTGGTAGGTTTTTGCGAGGACTTCTTTTAAATTACAGCATATTGTTTATCTGGATTACCCTAAACATGTCCTTACATCTACAAATTCAGCATCTTTTGAGTAGTTTTCTTTTTTTGGGAAGGGGTGGGGTGGGGGGTAATATGAGAAAGAAATTTCTGTGAATGAACGTCTGGAGCATAGTACTGTACGAAAGCGAATCATGGGATATGGGAAAACCAGAAAAGAGAATCAAAGCATTTGGGACGTTGTGTTACGCGACTGATACGGTCGCAGGTTCGAATCCTGCCTCGGGCATGGATGTGTGTGATGTCCTTAGGTTAGTTAGGTTTAAGTAGTTCTAAGTTCTAGGGGACTGATGACCTCAGAAGTTAAGTCCCATAGTGCTCAGAGCCATTTGAACCATTTTTTTGTGTGTGTTACGGAAGGATACTAAAAGTGAAGTGGACTCTTAAGATTAAAAAAAAAAAATAAAATAAACGCCGCAGAATCAAAGGCGAAGAATAAATGGAAAGCACTAACACAGGGGTCGTAAAACTTTCTTGCTCAAGAGCCAATACTGACATTGTGGGGCGGCACCTTGGGCCACACGTGTACCAATGCTATTATTAATCGGTACCTGCATAAATTAGTATATTATCAGCCCCTAATAGACTAGGTATAGCAGGGGCAGCCAATATTTCTGCCCCGCGAGCCATGATCGTGCCAGAGCTTTCAGCCTCACTTCATATCTCCCCCCCCCCCCCCCTCCCATCAGCCGTGTCAAGCTGTCTGAGCGCGAGGAGGCGGAAGAGTGGAAAACTGCCAACGCACCCCATTTTAAGTTGAAATTCAGTGACATTACGTACGATGTGATTTTATATTTGGCATTTCCCAACACCAGAGGTCACAAACAAAACGAATTTTCAGTATTATTATTTAATTATTTTTGGGACAGTGAAGACACAAGCTAATTTTTATTTAATTAAAACTGGCGGCATACGGACAGACGCAGACAATTTCACAGAGTTTCGCTCTCAGGTTGCCGCGTAACCGTGACGTATTTAGTTTCATAATCGGAAAAAGGCCTTTCAGATAAATATGTCGATCGAAATACCTTACCACTTTTGCAACGTCATTATAAAGACTTGGAAATTCTATCTGAGAAAGCAATGTAGTAGTACAGAACAGTTTTTTGTCATTAAAACCGGAATTACCTTCCAGGTCAATCAGTTACATCGGTAGATGCACAGGAGCGCTTTCAACTTAAATGGAAAGAGGTTTCATAAAAAGAGCGGAAACAAATGTAAGATTGATACTGTCTTCAAAATCTTTATAGTACTATCCTTTTAATTCTTTCAGGGCCACAACGAATTCTCCAAACCTCGCGTTTTCTTTGACGGCAGTGAGCCCAGGATGTGAACTTGCCCGCCGCTGTGGCCGAGCCTTCTAGGTGCTTCAGTCCGGAACCGCGCTGCTGCTACGGTCGCAGGTTCGAATCCTGCCTCGGACATGGATGTGTGTCACGTCCTTATGGTAGTTAGGTTTAAGTAGTTCTAAGTCTAAGGGACTGATGACGTCAGATGCTAAGTCCCATAGTGCTTCGAGCGATTTGAATTTGAAGTGAACTTTTTTCAGAATATGTCCGTTATACTACACGATTTTCTTTTTAAATGCATCCCTGTCAAATCAGAAAGAAGTTACCTTGTAACGTCTTACTATGGGCAGTGTACTGTCAAGTTCACTTGAAATGCGAAGTCTGCAATCCATTTCGGTTGATCCAATTTTTGTTTCTGCACCCCTTTTTCCTTCGTAAATTGAACAATAGCGAGTTTTAAATTGAAAAATAGTTCCAGGCATGCCCCTTGAGTTAACCAACATACTTTGCAGTACTCTGCCTCGTGATGACTGGGTGGTGTGTGATGTCCTTAGGTTAGTTAGGTTTAAGTAGTTCTAAGTTCTAGGGGACTGATGTTTTGCAGTAATATATGAAGTCTTCATAATCTTCGTTAACAGTCGCGACTGATGATGGAATAACGCGTGCCACCTCAGACATTTACTACTCGTCTGGCCAATTTCTTCACATGCTCCAGGCCTACAAATGCAGCACAAAGTGCTTTTTAAAAACAGAGCACTGAATCCCGTCTGTTGATAGTTGCAATTGTTTGCTCTTTCATTGTCAACTGAATCTTTAAACTCCCCCCTGGATAGTACTGTAATATCGTTTCATAGGAAAGGCGCAGTACCTGTTTCTATGCGAGCTGAGAAGCCTCACCCCTCTCGTCTGTCATCCCTAGTCATTTTAAAAAACTGCGACGATAGCGGGCTAGGCTGCCTCTTTTTGTGGGAACAGCCACCGGTCCTTGAACGTCCTTCACACCATGAACGAACAACGAAGGTTAAACAGCGCTTACACGACTACTCTCCCGCACTCAGAACTCCGTTGCGCCGACCGAAAAATGCCGCACTACAATACTTAATGAAATGTCGCGCTGTTCCGTGTACTTCCGGGTAGAACCGAGCAGAGCCGAGCGACAGGTCGGGCCTTGGTCCGCCCGCGGCCCGCACACGCCGCACGCGTGTGAAGTTTGGCACGCCGTGGTCGGCCTTGAGTTATAGTAAAGGCGTGATACGTTGGCCGACAGCCAAATGATCCATAATAGTAGGCACCACTAGGAACGTTTCGTGCCGACTGTTTTCTGTTCCAGATTGCTGGCATCCTCGTTGACCCCAAAGTTGCGACACCGTAACTGCCTGACGAGGCGTTGTGTAGTCTGTGTGAACAGGTGACTAATTGATTAATAACGATCGTTGTACTTATATTTAAATGCATTATGCAGTATGAGACACGGTATTACTCTTAATTTAATTTCGTGTTCCTCGCTACAGATATGAATCGCAGTTGAAGATGGCTGTCTGTAATGCGCATTCACGAATCCACGTTTTTTCCTTGTCAAGATTTTCACCACAGCAGCTCATCGGTACGAGTCACGCACGCTGAGGGCTGTCAGTACTGGCAGACAAACAATAAAACATCACATCATCTAACCCCGCAGCGACCGTGCTTACTACCCCTCTGCCCCTGAGGCGAGCAGCCAACTTTACTTAGATCACGACAGAATTCATCACCTTCAAATAAAATTACGCGTATCTTAACACATTACTCTCTCTTTATTTTTGATTGGTACTCAGCAGAAAAACGATACTCCTCAGAAGCTATTAACGTTAGTTGACGTTTTCGATTTCGGCTGTTAACTGCTAGATGCGTATTATCATAAAATACGGCTGAGAACCGCGGGCCTCACAAATACTTAATTGGACAACATGTGGCCCACGAGCCGCTGTTTGACGACCACTGCACTAACATAATGCAAAGGTTGACTTCCTTTATGCATAGTCATCAAGAGAGAACGTGCCCGGTACTAGGGGGAGTCTTATGGGACAGAAGTTACAGAGACTGGTATTGGAATATTTCCGACAAATAACTGCAGTTCGTTGAGTATTAACCTAGTTGAAGATGAAGTGATTGCCACAGAGAAGGGCCTGGTAGCGTAACGCATTAAAACTGAAGGCTGTTCTCTCCCCTTAAGGGGGAGCCAGAACGATCCATCTCCTCCATGTTAATTTTACCAAATAGAAGGAACATTTTTTCTAAAACCATTAAACATATTGCTCTTAAGTTTGGACGACATGTTGTGAATATTTCTCTACAAAGTTATACTGCCATGTTAAAAAATATTTATTGGTTTTTGTTTTACAATTTTTTTAAACAGATGCTTATTTTTTTCTCTAAAATTTTGCACTTTTTCTTCTATAACTCTTGAATTATACACTATTTTTTACGATTTGGAAAAGAAGTAAACAGTATTGTGCATAAATATCATTGATACACTTTTAGCAGTTTTTGAGAAAATGTTCCTCAAAGATGAAAATTTTAAAGTTACGGGAAATGGCTTCCAAAGTTTGTTAATACATTCCTGCCCCATATGGTGGATTATCAGCATCCTCTTCTTTTTCCAGTTTTAGTTTCCTTTTCACTGGTCTTTTCTTCCCTTTTGCTGCATATTGTAGGCTTTTCTCTCTTCTTCCCGCATCTGTTAGTCTTTCTTCATCAACTAGGCGCATTGTGGAAATGGTGTTGTGTCCTGGTTGGAAACCTAAACGTTTCAGCACATCACATTTGATAATGTTTCCTTCATTGTATGTTGCCACTGCATCATAAACTCGAAACTGCAATATTTTTATCTGTACAAACACTCTTTTGGGAATCCTAATCCAAATTAAATTATTTACACTTTCATTTGGATTTTGTGTTTTACCATGTAAACACTTTTCCATTAAACTTGGCTGTGATAAATCTATGAATATGGGCTTAATTACATCAATTACAGTATTTGGCAAACTGTTTGTATGGGAATATTCCTTTCCTGATTGCTACTTCCACCATGAGTCATCACCTGTGGGTCACAGTGCATGTTTTGGTGCTCATTTGTTGGTGGGATATGAAAAAATTATGCCCATACTGCTCTCCCCACATGCTCAATGCTTCTTCTATTTTGCGTAATTGCCCCCCCCCCCCAAATACCTCTGCAATCTATCAATTGCTTCATCTGTCAGTCTTCCTCTTCCTCCAAGGGTCTTACCATCACTAAGCTTCTGGGATCCTAATGTCTGCTTTAGTTTCGGCAAGCGAGCCCCCATGCGCTTCTGCACAAGCCCAATGCGCTCCTGTTTTTTAATGTGAATTTCATTGCCATAAGGTTTGAGTTCCTCTACAGCTTTATATCCCTGAGAATCACCATCTCCTAGATAGTGTATCGTACATTATACCTATCCTGTGATCTGGAAAAAATTGCTTTCACTCCCTCTACTTCCATTGCTCCACTAGTGCCGTGAAAATTTGCTTCACAACTTTCATTATGTTCGTCCTTGGTATTGCCCTTACATCTACAATATTTTGAGAGAATAGCAACATGAATTAGTTTACAACTGTCTCCACTGGTAGTTGTCACAACTCCATTTAGAGATTTATGACCTGTACGTTGCCATGATCCATCTAAAGCAACAGTTAAATCTCTACAACTTGTAACGCCGGAAATGCATATCCTCCTATTTCCATCTATTGTACTATAACTTTTTTCCTTATTTTGTCACCTGAAGCTATGACATTTCTGTCTCTTTATATATTGTAATTGTTTTACTATATATATATATACACACATATATATATATATATATATATATATATATATATATATATATATATATATGCATTTATGTCGATGTATAATTGTTTTGTTTTGTGAATACTATTTATATTTTTATGCTGGGTCTTGCCTAGGAAAAACTATGCTATCGAACGAATACATCGATAGGTCGTGTGGAGAACCAAAGTGTTTAGGATCTTTGGTAGTTCAAAAATGGTTCAAATGGCTCTGAGCGCTATGAGACTCAACATCTTAGGTCATAAGTCCCCTAGAACCTAGAACTACTTAAACCTAACTAACCTAAGGACATCACACACACCCATGCCCGAGGCAGGATTCGAACCTGCGACCGTAGCAGTCCCGCGGTTCCGGACTGCAGCGCCAGAACCGCACGGCCACCACAGCCGGCGATCTTTGGTAGTGTTAACTTTGCCGCGTGGAGCGCGGGCAGAGCAGAGAGAGTGGCTGGGGTAGGACGGTGGAGCAGGTGTGTTTTGTTACGCTCCCGCAAGTTGCCGCGCTTTCAGGGTTTGCAGCATGTAATTGCGCTCGACTTGCTATGATAGTTTCTGACACGATGTCGCGGACGGGAAGCATTAGCTGGCGCATATCAAGAGCCCGTTTCACCTGGTGACCGTGTCGAGAAGAAGGCGCGCCAACATCCAGCTTCAGCGACGGCCGACAATGAGTGACTGTCGCCACCTCCTCGATCGACGGCTTCAAACCTTCAATCAACCAACAAGAAGACTGGAAGCACATTAAGTTTTAGAACTGTATGGCAGACCTCAGCTTTTAAAATTGTTGCATCACAAAATTACAGCAACTTAGCATGAACCTTTGTTGCTCATTGTCCCAATTGCATTACTAAGCAGGGTCCCTTCCTTTTCCGAAATGAACCCGAATGTCGTTGAAATTCAGACGCCAGCATTAAAGTAATATCATTCCATTTCACTTCTTTAATTTCAAAGTTCAGTTAAAGTATCCATAGCTGGCTACAATATTTAGATTACACAAGCACAAATTAAGAGTGCGAGTTTTGTTACCATATTTTAGCTTGGTACGTACTAAATTTTACTATTGTTAATTGTTCAGAATCATTTAATTCAAGTTCAAAGTTAAATCTCTTATTTCTAAATTGCGTAGATACAAGTAGCCTTTGAAATGATTGTTGAGGTAGCCCAAGACTAACCTTATTATTGAATTTCGTAGTGCTTCAGAAACAAAATTCACTATTAATTTCAGTCACTAAATTAACTTTCAATTTTCCGGTTTTATTAATTCTTTTGCTAAATTAAGTCAGAGTGTAGCGAAATTTATTACTTCTGACAAACTTTCAGTTTTCACACAACATGTGTCAACCTTCAGTTGCCACTCTTTCAGTGCTAATTATATGTGCAATAACCTTTCTTTTTCAGTTATTATAGTAGTTGTCCATAGGACTGGCGACCGTAATTTTCCTCAAATCTCAAATATCTAATTAACGCCTTGAAAGTCTTTTCGGGTTTGCTGCCGGATCCTAAAATCAACTTGACTCGATATTTCGGCGATCCAACTGTTCGCCATCTTCAGGGAATGCTGCTTCTGCTGATGAGTCCCGCTGAGAACTGACCCATAGTCGCCAATTTATTTATGGAGGACTTCGAGGCTATGGCACTGAGGACTTCAGCTTTGCAACCAACGTGCTTCTGGAGATACGTGGACGATACCTTCTTCGTATGGCCGCATGGACGTGATGCTCTTAACAGGTTTTTGGACCACTTCAACTGTCTTCATCCCCGTATCAAATTTACTATGGAGGTTGAAAATGATGGGATGCTTCCATTTTTAGACGTAATGGTTTATAAAAAACCAGATGGAACTTTGGGACATAGCGTTCACCGAAAGCCGACACACACAGATTTGTATCTGCACCCTAAGAGTTGTCATCCACCACACCAACGTAGTGGCGTCCTGAGGACTTTGGTACGGAGAGCATATGCCATTTCCGACGCAGACAGCTTAACCCAAGAACTTGAACATTTGACGACTGTTTTTAAGGAAAATGGATACACCGAGAGTCAGATTCG
This sequence comes from Schistocerca piceifrons, assembly GCF_021461385.2. Classification (NCBI taxonomy): domain Eukaryota; kingdom Metazoa; phylum Arthropoda; class Insecta; order Orthoptera; family Acrididae; genus Schistocerca; species Schistocerca piceifrons. The sequence continues at coordinate 719,227,533 of NC_060138.1, forward strand.
TCGGGCTATGGAATTTGGACCGTCTCCGGAGGTGTCCGAAGAGGAACATAGATCTGTGGCCTTTCTTCCTTATGCTGGAGGCTTATCGTTTAAGATTGGACGAATTTTAAGGAGTTTTAACATTAAGAGTGTGTTCCGTCCACCCTCTAAGATTAGGGCTCTGCTCGGCTCTGTGAAGGATGATTTGGGACTTAGAAAACCCGGGGTGTACAAAATCCCGTGTCAATGTGGGAAAGCTTACGTTGGTCGTTCTATTCGCACAGTGAATGATAGGTGTGTGGAACATCGCCGTCACACGAGGCTACAACAGCCGGAAAAATCGGCCGTAGCAGAACACTGTCTGAATGAGAGACACAAAATGAAATTTGAGGAAACTGTTGTAATTGCCAACATTTCCGGTTTTTGGAATAGCGTGTATAAAGAGGCGATCGAAATTAGGTTGGCTGATAATTTAATCAACAGGGACAATGGGTTTCCTCTTAGTAAAACGTGGAATCCTGTATTATCTCGCATTAAAACAGAACGTTCTTCGGTGCGGCCTTGATTGCGATATATCGTTGCCAGCAGTGTTTCACTAAGGGCGGCGCCACCTCCCTGTTTTGGAAGTCAGAAACCGTGATGGGCGGCGCATGCGCCGTGTACTGAACGGTGGCCTATATAGGACGTCGAATTGCAATCTTGCGTCAGTTCTCAGCGGGACTCATCAGCAGAAGCAGCATTCCCTGAAGATGGCGAACAGTTGGATCGCCGAAATATCGAGTCAAGTTGATTTTAGGATCCGGCAGCAAACCCGAAAAGACTTTCAAGACTTATTACGCCGGGAAAGCCTACGTAGTTACATCTAATTAACGCCAATTAGTTGTTATGTTACGACCGCACATTTACTTTCTTTATTAATTTTACCCTTTTCTCAAACTTAATTACCACCAATTTCATTTGCATTTTTCCTTTTATTTAGATGTAACCCTCTTTACCGACAGATTAACTTCGGTGACGATTGCTTTTCCCAAATTTCCATTAGGTACACGTGGTTTAATTTTTCACTGTCATTAAGGTCGATAATTGAGGGGCAGGTTACAAACTCCCATTATCTGTCACAGCTTCTTCAACTGCTTTCTTCATTGTTGCTTGAGCAATATCTTCAGCAGAAGATCCCACCAATTCATTATAAAATCCAGACTTGGTTGGTGTTTTTGTCAAGTTCATAATTCCACATAACATTGACCCTGCAGCACTGCCCTTGCCAGTGCAACGCAAGCCATACACTAGCGTAACATTTATACCATACACCCTCTTTCCACTATTACCACTACGAAGAATACTATTAGAATTAGAAAACGAAACTTCTGCAGCACATTTATTACACTTCAATAACATTTTACGTGCCAAACCAATGTGTGAAGTTATTTTCAATTCCAGTCCTCTTTCTCTGCAAACGTGTCATAATACGTTATGTTTCAAAATATTAGAGCGCAAGGAAATGTTAATTATTTCACTCACATCACTAGTGTCACTTTCATAGTTTTCAAATTTTTCTTTGCTGTCGCAAAGTTTCTTGCTGGAAGAAGTTCTATCACATTCATTTGGAGTAGTCGGTGAAGCAGTCTACGCAGCATCTCCCTTCGAAACAACAAAAGATTTCTTCTTCCACTCACTGTGCCTTTTCTTAAACACTCGATTGCTGAAACGGGGCATATTGATATCCACAAACCAAATACGTAAAACAGGTACGAGCAAAATTCGTAAAATACGCAAAATTGAACAGCTAAACAACACAAAGCAAACTCCACAAGTCAACACATACGGTATAGCGTTTATGTTTACCGATATGAACAGTCACTTGTCACAGAGGTAAAGCCATACAGCGTTGGAAAACAAAACACTGTCTAATTCCGCAAAGATACGGTGCCATGCTTGCAGCCAGCGAGCGGCGCCGTCAGAGGTGACATACCAAGTCGCTACAACCGTTTACGCGGTGCGTCAATTTTGCAGCGATAAAAAACGCACTTAGAATTCACCTCGAAGGGTGAAACTTGATATGTTTTATTCAGAAAACTCCAAATAATTTTATAATGAAAAAAAACAAAAAACATAAATTTTGTCATTTTCATCGTTCCGGCTCATCTTAAAAAATGTGATATGTATGGCAGGAATACAGTATTAAAATGTTAGTTAAAGCGTATCTGTAGTTTAAATACACACAAACACACACACACACATTCACACACACACACACACACACACACACACACACACACACAAGTCGATGTGTTGATAGACATACACACACACACAGAGAGAGAGAGAGAGAGAGAGAGAGAGAGAGATTTATACACACAAATAAAAAATGTGTAGGGAAATCTCAGACACGCTGCTAGATTCACGATACAGAGCAGGCCGAAACAATTGTATCTCGCAAATTCATAACTTACACACATTCTTCGCATTGCAATTAGTAATTTCCAACTTTATACAACTATGCATGCTTACTGTTGTATGGTGCAGTGTTGTGTTTAATGAGAAACTGAAACTAGTTTATGTGAGAACAAACGGAAGCGTTGTATGAGACGTCAAATGTGAGTAAACCTGTTACTAAGTACGAAAAGAAACATTAGAACAGTTTTAGTTTCCATTTAAACAATGCTGTAAACGAAATTTTAAACGCTACGTACAATTTTGTCAGTCCTTCAATCTCCGGGGTTTGGTTTTAGCGTAAAAAGTGGATCTCTTTTTAATTGGTTGCATACGTTCGTGACAGCAGAGTAAAAGCGGGTAATTTCCTTGCTACAGAAATGTTGCCACGTCAGCACTGCAAATGAGGGAGGCCTTCGCATATTACCAGCCCCTACTTCTCCATTTGGGAACGACCTTTTGTGTCTTAGGCAGCACGTAACAACTGGAGATAGTCATTTGCCTCACAAACCAAAGAGCAATTGTAAGCGTTCTGCGCAGTCATCCTTTCTGGAGTACAAATTGTCTTTATTTTGCTCCCAAGTGGGCAGATTAAGTGCTTTGGAAAGAACTACATGGGCTGCAGTCTGTAACTTGCTTCTACTATCTGTTGATACTTCCCTGCGGTCCATCAGTAGCTGATGGGCGTTGCGAGTACTCTTTTCTCAGTGTTTGGGCCAGGTCTCTGATGTATCACGGTGTGATCCCAATGTCCTTTGGCACCCTGGAGGTCGGAAACCACTGGGATGACGCCTATTACACGATGCTTCTGGCTGATAAATAGATGTTTCAACCTTCAACAGCCATCAGCAACCACGTGAACTAGTTGCAGCAATGGCAAGTCGCTCATCTCGACTGTTTAAAAACAGTGCCAGCGCAAATGGGTAATTAACACCATCCGCTTTCTGTTACGTCTGCATATGCAACAATGCACTCCCTATGACGGCGATGATTTTTCATAGACAGTAGGCGGACAAAAGCTGATGGCTAGCTGTAATCCTACAGAGGCCATCACTCAAGTCATCCGTTAGTTTCTAGATCCACGTAGCATGTGTGAAGCATCATGACGCTATGGTCAGCTATTTCAACGTTGGCCTCTCTCAGTGTGATCCTGCTTTGTAGAATGAGCCACGATATGTGAGAGGCCTCAGAAACTGAACACTGATAATTGTCAAGACAAAGCAACTAGTGTTGTCGATGCGTACGTTCTTGGTGACCGCATGGATCCGTAGTTGAGGCGGTGCACTAATGTTACTGTGACTGAGCTTTCATACAGAAATCAATTAGAAACCTGTATGACGGCATAGAAGCCTGGGCGACCTATGTGACAGTTAGCTGGAGGTGGATGTTGTCGTCGCCTCCATCCGAGTTTGTGGGTGTCGGCAGTGACAACATACACCTTAAATTCTATATCTGTTGAACCGATCTTCCATTGTATGGCGTTGATCTCACGACCAGAGATGAAAGTTGTTGCTGTTGCGTGTTGCCATCAAGTCTAATTTATTCGTTCTATAGCCTGGGAAGTGCCACTGTTTCTCGGGCATCTTTCCTTATTACATTGTATTTGCTTAAACGAGTGCTATTGTGTTTCGTCAATTTTCATTATATTTGCTCTTTTCTATTCATCATAAATTAGAGAATATACAGAAAATAATGATGCCGTTTTAATTTTCTTAACGAGATACAGCTAGTTTTATAAACTGGTTTACTGTCTGACGTGATTGTGTTAATTTGTCCGAACATCGACGTTGCTGAAGTAAATACTGTAACAATTTTATTTGAAAACTGACACGGTTGTGGATAATTACCCCTACAGGTTAACTCGAGGAGTCAAGCTGTTTTTCCAAAACTAGATCTCATGCTATCACTCCATTTGTCCATTTCCGACTATTTGTTTCGCAAATGAAATTCGGACAAAATCCATTGAGTACTTTTGCCTCTAATCCCCCACCCCCCCTCCCCCGTGAAGAGAACCACTGCAAAAGCAGCCGAAACGTCAGGAATTTAGATGCTTTAGTTTGATAATGACAGACGTAATACCCAAAATTATTTTATTCAACATTAAATCTTTCTGTACAGAATTAGACCTCACGGTGGTCAATTTGATACATCTGTCAATTTTTCACTCTTCGTATGGCTTTGAAAATTCGGACAAAAATCGATTGTGTAATTTTTAGGGAGTCTTGTTTCTGCTACAATGGAACATTTGAGCCGGCAGCTATGACCGAGTGGTACTAGGCGCTTCAGTCCGGAACCGCGCTGCTGCTACGGTCGTAGGTTCGAGTCCTGCCTCGAAAATAGATGTGTGTGATGTCCTTAGGTTAGTTAGGTTTAAGTACTTCTAAGTCTAGGCGATTGATGACCTCAGATGTTAAGTCCCATAGTGCTTAGAGCCATATTTTTTTTTTGAACATTTGATCAATAACATGATAAGAATAAAGTATGGACGCATGCGAAATTTCAGGCCAAGAACTTTTTTTAAATAGTTTTAAAAAGATTTGTTTCCCTGAAATTTTGCCTGCGTCCATACCTTATACCCTTTTCTTAAAAAAAAAAAAAAAAAAAAAAAACTAAAACAAATGGAAGCAATGTGTTCAGTATCATAAACAAGGGATGATCACTACTCAGATGAAATCATATGGTTTCCAGAGGCCTTTTCAATTCTCAAATATTTGTGATGTATATATGCAGACTGAAGCGACAAATGAAAATGCAATGCTGTTCGAGTTTAAGGGGAATTCCAGGTGGGCTGCCACGCGGGATTAGCCGAGCGGTCTAAGGCGCTGCAGTCATGGACTGTGCGGCTGGTCTCGGCGGAGGTTCGAGTCCTCCCTCGGGCATGGGTGTGTGTGTTTGTCCTTGGGATAATTTAGGCTAAGTAGTTTGTAAGTTTAGGGACTGATGACCTTAGTAGTTAAGTCCCATAAGATTTCACACACATTTTAACATTTGAACCAGGTGGGCTGAGCCGTGAATGGGAAATTGGACTGAAGAGGGGCGCGTGTTGTGGTAGTATGTTGTACAAAGCGATTTTGCCTGAGCAGCATCTGTCTAGTGAGCAGGAGACCCACGTTCGAATCCCGGCCTTCACATATTCATTCCTTGCTTCGGTCTGGGTACGTAAATCAGCGCTATGCTACAAATACACCGCAGTAAAAAAATTAACTTACGTAACGCACCACATGCACTACCAGAAGGCACATTCAGCCAAATGAATGATGTTTCAGTCGGGGACTCACGTACAGGGCACGAAGTACCAGGCACAGTCACTGATGGCGCACTCCAACAACAAGAGCTTGGAGACGCCGGGTACCGAACTGAGGACACGCTTCCCACCTGCACTGCCCTGTACAGTCGCCGGCGCCCCTCTTCTCGCTCCTCCTCCCGCTAAGCCGCCAGCTTTTTCCTCTGACCGACGTGACCCTCTCGTTCTGCTGCTTCCAGTGAGACCCACGTGGTCGCGCCGGTGGCCACCTCCTGGAGACTGGTGGCCCTAGCCTCGGCGTCCTTCATATGATAACCTCAGCGAGAAAACTACAACCGTTTTCGCGCCACCTGCTGAGCAGGATGGGTCCTCAGCGGTCCCACAATAATCACAGTGCAACTATTGACGAAACACAAAGCACACACCATGTGCTGCAGTTATGCTAGGCATGGCCGCGCTTCTTCAAGTATATTTTGTGAAAAACTGTGTATAATCTTATGTGTATTTGTCAGCTACTCGTGTTTTATTATATAACGTCGATTATAAATTGTTTTATTATATTTGTGGGCCGTTGTCACACTCCACAAAAAATCTCTTGGGCCCGAATAGTTAGTTAAAAAACCGTTGCCAATAACCATCCAGCCCACTTCTTCGTAGCGATCAGTGTGGCGTCAATGGTGAGTGGTCAATGAACCGACGCCCACGCACTGCCTCCTCACATCGTATGAAGATTTGAGATGAGTGCAGCTGAGAAATTTGCGAAATATTGTAATGACACAGTAAAGTCAAGGCATTAACGTACGTTCAAGATACACTTTAAGAAGAAAGACACAACATAATTGTCATTCAATTGTTTGTCAATTTCATTTAATACTGCGTTTCGATGTTATTTTGATGTACGCGCCAGTGTTCTATAAATGTGACATAAGGAGCTGTGTGTTTAAACATTTTCATTTCCATTCTGACCAGTGTTGTAACTGCAAAAAATGGTTCAAATGGCTCTAAGCACTATCGGACTTAAAATCTGAGGTCATCAGTGCCATAGACTTAAAACTACTTAAACCTGTCTAACCTAAGGACATTACACACATCCATGCCCTAGACAGAATTCGAACCCGCGACTGTAGCAGCAGCGCGGTTCTGGACTGAAGTGCCCAGAACCGCTCGGCCACATTAGCTGGCAGTTGTAACTGCAAATGCTAATATTTTTTGTGACACATTCTCCCAGAAGTTCAAATAACACATATACAGTAGAAGATATAGTCAGAAAAACGAAAGTGTATGTAAACATTTTTCATTACTGTGCTGATGTAAGCTGTCGCCAGCACACCGGTCGGCAAAGAGGTTGCGAGAAGTACGATAGTAGGCGCTGGAGCAAGTGCTTCTATCAGGAGAGCTGCCAAAGACAGAATCGCAAGTACCGCCCCGACAACGCCCTCTCGACCCTTAGTATTTTGATTTCCGCCGCGGACCGGAGGGCCAATCAGTCATTCAGTCAGCAGAGTCAGTCGCAGTGAGCTCAGTAACTAGCTCACTTACTAGTTGACGTCTGTCAGTTCACGTCACCGGCTACGAGAGCATAGCGTTTAAGCAGCAGGACTTTTATTTCTCCAGCAGTGAGGCTAAAGTGGACTATTACGGAAGAGCTTGAACCACAACAACTTGCCTAAAGATATGTAGCTTTCTGTTGTGTGAATAAAGAGCCCTATTAATACATGTGTGCAGTTCTGTTGTGAAAAGATACCTGCCACCAAATAACATCCTCTCCCTTGTTTCCCCTGGTACAAGACTCTACAGTGTCGACGACGACACAAAAATTACCTCTGTAAGAGAATTGCATTGATCAGGGAAAGACTTCATTTCTCGTAACAGTATCGAGTAATAATAGTCAGTGGCTGGTGGGCAGTGTGGCTTGGCGGTGTGTGTGCTTGAAATGCGATGGCACGAAACGTTGTATTTGGAAGTACAGCGAGGTTTGTTGTAACTGTGGAGGCGATGTGTTAAGGAGGGAAGAATAAAAGTATTTTCCTTGCCGACGAGATGTAAATTGGCCACAGAAATGCCTGAAAATACGCGACGTCCACGTCTACAATGCAACAATGCAGATAAGTTTTCAAACTTGTATTAGTGCAGTTTCTCAGTGACTCATTCCTTACGTCTTTCGCCACAAATTCATTGAAAGATAGAGTAATGAAACTGCTTTCTTCTATTCCACAACCTATCGTGATAAAGCACTATTATACAATATGTCATCATCAGGTAGTAGTGAGTGAGTTGGGCACTTAAAGTCGTATGAAATCGTGTAAGGTCGCTTCATGAAAATCTCTTAGCCGCTGCAGTAAAAATTATAGATTTCGTTGTATTAGTATCAACGTTGCTTAGAGCGTGATTACTGCTGCAGTTTGTATGAATGAATGATTGAGTACATGGTTTGTTTGTTTTGTTTTAGGCGCAAAAACAACTGCGGTCATACGCACCCACGTCAAAACTACAGAACACGAAAAAACGTCAAACCCAATTCACATACGAGGAGACAGCTAAAAAGAGGGACGTGGAGAAAGGCACCATACAGAAACAGTGATCCAGAACTAAAAATTAAATGGCCTTCGCCATATTGCTTTCACGGATAAAAAGTAAAACGCGGTCGACAGCCCGTGCGTCATTTGCCAAAACGGTCGATAACTCAGACGGCAAACCCAAGCGGGAACGTAAACGGTTAAAAGATGGAAATTCCATCAGAAAGTGGCGGACAGTTAAAACTACGGAGCAATGTTTACAAAATGGTGGGGTAGCGCCACTTATCAAATGACGATGGCTAAAAAGGCAGTGCCTAATACGCAACCTAGTTACAATGACCTCCTCCCGGCGGGAGGTCGTCCAAGCCTCTGGGAGAGGCTTAATAATCCCGAGCTTATTCCCATGAAGGGAGAACCAATGGCGATGCCAAACGGACACCACCTCCTGACAGACGGCAACACAGAGACCATTGGTAGGAATATAGAAACTAGTGGGCTGAGATAAGAGGACTGCAGCCTTGGCAGCAGCGTCAGCAGCCTCGTTTCCTGGCAGAGCGACATGACCAGGAACCCACATAAACATGACACTGGCTCCACCAAGAGTGAGCAAGTGATTGGCTTCCTAGACCCGCTGCACTAAGGGATGGGCGTTGTACAGCGCACACATACGTTGAAGGGCACTGAGAGAGTCTGAGCAGAGGACATACTCCGTGGCCCGATACAGGGCGAAGTGCTCTGCTGTAAATACTGAGCAGTGTGCCGGAAGCCGATATCTAAAGACGTTGGCACCAATGACGAAGGCACACCCGACCCCACCGTCAGTCGGAGAGCCATCAGTGTACACAAAGAAATTCCATGCGAAGGTATTGAAACTGAAGGCGATAGAGCGAGTTTGGAGTAGTGTCCTTAGGAAGCGAATGAAGGCCAAGGTTAACGCGGGCCACTTCACGAAGCCAACGTGGGGAAGGGTTCACACCCACCAGCAAAGTTGCAGGTAGTGTGAAGTTAAGCTGCCGAAGCAAACGTCGAAAGCGGCCTTCAGGAGCTAACAGAGAAGAGGGACGCGCCCCATAGAGGCGATCAAAGGAATCATAAAAGAAGGAGGTATAGGATGGGCGGCCACGCATGGCAGAGAAACAGCATGCATACCTGCTGAGGAGAAAGTCGCAGCGGTGGGACAGTGGTAGTTCAGCAGCTTCAGAATAGAGGCTCTCAACTGGGCTAGTATAAAAGGCGCTTGTGGCCAAAGGAATGCCACTTTGATGGATAGTGTTGAGATGGCGTAATTGGGATTGACGCGCAGACGCAAAAACAAAGCCCCCATAGTCGAGTTTCGAACGGACAAGGGACCGGTACAAACGGAGGAGGGTGATTCTATCGGCAGGCCAGAAAGTACCATTGAGGACACGTAGGACATTGAGAGACTGCATACAGCGGGCTGCCAGGTGACACATGGGCGGACCAAGAGAGTTTCCTATCGAGCATGAGCGCCAGGAATTCCGTAGTTTCAATGAACGGAAGGGAAACAGGCCCAAGATGTAAAGATGGTGGGAGAAACCATTTGCGCCGCCTGAATTTCATACAGACGGTTTTGTTAGTGGAAAAACGAAAGCCATTGTCGATGCTCCAGCAGTGAAGACGATCAAGACATCGCTGAAGACGGCGCTCAGTGAGACAGGTCCGTGGAGAACTGCAATAGATGGCAAAATCGTCAACAAAAGGGAGCTGAAGATGCTCGGATGGAGACAGTCCATTACAGGGTTAATGGCTATAGCAAAGATGACGACGCTCAGTATGGAAACCTGAGGCACACCGTTTTCCTGGGTAAAGGTGTCCGACAAGGCAGAACCCACATGCACCTTGAAAACACTGGGCGATTTCACAACCTCAGAGCTCCTTTTAAAAATTCAGAAGGAAGCAGGGCAGGTGGCCACGGAAGGCCCATGTATAAAGAGTGCGGAGGATACCATTTTTCCAGCAGGTGTCGTAGGCCTTCTCCAAGTCGAAAAACACGGCCACAGTTTGGGATTTCCGCAGAAACCCATTCATGACATGGGTGGACAAAGTAACTAGATGGTCAACTGCACAACAGTGCGCTCGAAATCCACACTGGGCAGTCGATAGTAAATTGCAAGACTCGAGCCACCACACCAGACAGGCATGAATTATTTGTTCTATCACCTTGCAAACGGAGCTGGTGAGAGAGATGGGGCAATAGCTCGAAGGAAGGTTTTTGTCCTCACTGGGATTAGGTATGGGTATTACGGTGGCTTCACGCCAATGTCTTGGAAATGTGCCCTCTACCCAGATGCGATTGTACGTATGTGTTAAGCAGAAAGTGCTTGCCTGCAAGAGAAAAGTGCTGCGATATCTGGAGTTGGACAGCGTCTGGCCCTGGGGTAGAGAATCCCTCATAGTAAAGGTTGTAGCACTCACGACTCTGAGAAGAGAAGGGTGTCGCCCGAGCCTCCTCCGCTCGTTTCCGATGGAGGATGGCAGGGTGATAGTGGGAAGAGCTTGAAATTTCCGCAAAATGGCGGCCCAAGATGTTGGAGATAGCAGTAGTGTCCACCATAACATCGTCTGCTACTGTCAGGCCAGAAACTGGCGAATGGATCTTGGTCCCAGAGAGCCATTGGAAGTTGGCCCACACGACAGAGGAAAGAGTGTAACTGTTAAAAGAACTAGAAATTAAATCAAACTAGTCTTTTTGCTATCCTGGAGAACACGACGACACTTTGCACGCATCTGTTTATAATGAATGCAGTTTGCCATCGTAGGGTGAAGGTTAAAAACGCGGAGAGCATGTCTCTGTGAGGGAATTGTCTCAGTCCACCAAGGGACTGGGACCTGGCGTGGTAAAGAGGAAGTGCGAGGAATGGAACGTTCTGCAGCAGTAGGGATAAAGTTTGTGAGATATTTCATCTGGTCATCACAACTGGGGAAGACCTGTTCTTCAAAGGTCGCCAGGGAGGAGTAAAGCCGCCAGTCAGGCATAGTAAGCTCCCACTTGGGCGTGCACACAGATGGGGTAGGAGTCAGCAAACGGGTAGCAAATGGGAAATGGTCGCTCGGCTAGGTGTCAGAAAGAACGAACCACTGAAGACGCTGGACAAGCTGACAAGCTAGGCAGTACAGAAGGATAGGTCCAAATGGGAATAGGTGTACGAGGAGTCAGAAAGGAATGTGGGTGCTCCAGTGTTAAGGCAGAAGAGGTTGGGTTGCTTAAGAAGATCAGCCATGGGGGCATCTCTCTGACAGGTTCTGAGAGAACTCCAAAGGGGATGATGCACATTAAAGTCACCGAGTAGCAGAAATGGAGACGGTAGCTGCCCAAAAAGCTGAAGGAGGTCTGCCCTGGTGACATCGAATGACGGAGGTACATAAATGGTATAGAGGGAAAAAGTCAAGTGGGGAAGGAAAAGGCGAACTGCAACATCTTGAAGATGGGTAGTCAGGGAGATGGGTTGACTATGAACGTCATCCCATATGAGCAGCATGATGCCCCCATGAGGTGGAATGCCGACCACAAGGGAAGATCATAACGAACTGAGAAGAAATATGAAAGCTCAAAGCAGTCATGGGAATGCAATTTCGTTTCCTAAGGGCAGAGTACAAGGGGACACTGTGATGCTAAAAGTACCGTAAATCCTCTTTGTGGGACCAAAGCCTGCGAATGTTCCATTGGAGGAGAGTCATGATGAGGAAGTGATAATAGGGTGTCACCTCGTTAGATGCCGTGTGACAGCCTGCGAAGAGTCACAGCTACAGGGCACAGAAGCAGAAGTATCGTGCTCCATGGGGTGCACAGAAGCATCGACTTGCTTGTGCTGTAGGTCTGTGGAGTCCAACGCAGAAAAACGGTTGATGGTGCGCACCAGCGACACTGAGGCTGGCCGGGCTAAGGTATCACGTGGCAAAACCGTCGAAGAGGATCTTCGAGTCGGTGAAGGAGAAGACCGTTTGCCTTTGGTGGACTTCTTCGAGCCTTTCCGGTTATCAGAGGAAGACTCGGGTGTAGTTTGGCTGGAAGGACAGCGGAAGTCCTCACAGGAATACTCCTTATGTCCTTTCCGGCCTACCATTTGTGTAGCGGTGGCTTCACCCCTTGAGGCGAGAGTTTGATGGTTTGTTACACAGCTGGGCGGGCGGATGGCGTTGCCACCTTGACACTGGACGATTTCACAACCTCAAAGCTAAATTTGAGGTCGAATATATGCGTGGCCAGCCCTTCATGGAGCGAGGCGTAACAAGAACAGAACTATAGGTGTCAGACGGGAGAACGCAGGGTTTTTCGATTACCCGGATCTCTTGGACAGCCCACTCATCAAGATACACGGGACAATCCCGAGAGGAGGCGGCATGGCCGCCATTGCAGTTGATACAGCGTGGAGAAGGAGGTGGACAATCGCCCTCGCGCGCATCCCTGCCACAGGTTACACATTTGGCTGGGTGTCGACAAGGCGTTCTAGAGTGGCTGAAACGATGACACTGGTAGCAGCGCATTGGGTTCAGACTGTATGGTTGTACTGTAATAATTTCATAGCCTGCTTTGATCTTGGATGGAAGCACTACACTATTAAAGGTGAGAAAAAAGAGTGCGGGTTGGCACTAAGGAGGAATCACCCGATGGATGGCAATGACTCCCTGATCAGAGAGGTAAGATTGGATTTTGACCTCTGGCTGACCATCGAGCAGCTTAGTGTAAATAACACCACGGGAAGAATTCAGAATTCTATGGGCCTCGACACGAACAGGATAGCTATGGAGAAGCGAGGTGGCAAGCAGTTGTTGTGCTTGAGAACCAGAAGAAGTCTACAAAAGCAAAGTGCCATTCTGGAAAAGAGAGCAGGATTTCACAAGGCCGGCAATTGCATCATCAGCTTTCTGAATAATAAAAGGATTTACCGTGGCGAATGACTGACCGTCTTCCGTGCGTGAAACCACTAGGACTGTGGTGCAGTTGGAAGGGTGTTTGAATCGTTAGCCTCATTACGTTTACGTTCCGTAGACGCTGACTGTGAAGATGATGGCTCATTGCGAGAAAATCCCCCATGATTGCCAGCGTCTCCGAGAGTGTGCTCCTTTCAACTGGGGGCCCCTTTCACAAGGGGGTGCACCCGCCTTAGGTGATTGTTCACACCTCAGGCCATACCTTCTGAACATCCATTAGAGGGACAAATCAGCAATTTGGGAAGGTTGCAGCCCAGGCAATCACCCGTCCCTGTTCCTGGCCTGTACCAGGGGCTACGTGCGAACCCTACCTGTCGACCCGGAGCTGGGAATTACGTGTTACTCAGTCACCTGTTACGCGTCAGACGCGTGAGCCGGCCTTCAGGAGCGCACAGGGAGGAAGAAGGAGAAGAGGAACTTCAAACGCCGAAGCGGAGGAACGACAGGAAAAGGGAAACAAAGAAAGGAAAAGTGAACGAAAAACAGTGGTGAGACTGTTCTTATGTCAGCGACAGGCAATGCCGAACGGACATATTCCCCAAGGGAGGGGAAATAGAATAGCAAGAAGATAGACATGCAGGACGGAAGGGAAAAGGTGCTGCAAAGGCTGCCAAGCACGAACCCGCCGAAGATTGGCGAGCACCAAGGGGGAGGTAGGGGGGGGGGGAGTTCAAAATGGTTCAAATGGCTCTGAGCACTATGAGAGGTCATCAGTGCCCTAGAACGTAGAACTACTTAAACCTAACTAACCTAAGGACATCACACACATCCATGCCCGAGGCGGCCGTAGCAGTCGCGCGGTTCCGGACTGAAGCGCCTAGAACCGCACGGCTACCGCGGCCGGCGGGGGGGGGGGGGCAGTAATTAGTGTTAGACTATTATCACGACGCCATATTCAATGCTACAGTATGTTACATCACTAGCTACAAACCCAGTATTGCCAGGGTATTCAATATTCCAATTTTCTATTACAAACGAAAACAAAACGTGATCCGTGTTTGTAGTGTCTTACCCCGCAGAATTTCTGTATTGTGGGCACAGCTGCTTCGCGAGTCTACAACGCGATTTTGCAAACGTCTCTGTGACAACGCCTCTTCATAGCTCTATAGAGGGAGACTGTTTTCGCCTGCGGCCATTTGTGCTTCACGGTTGAAAGCTGTCAAAAGTGCTGCCAAGTGTCAGGAATTTTCTTAAGTTGACTCGGCTGTAGGAGTGCCTTAGTAGTAAAGAAAGTATGTTTTAAAACTTCATGCATGCTAGGTATTTTTTCACGCTTCTCAGTGCTTATGACGTCACAACTCCTGAACTATGTGTGGTACCAGGATATAATTTTGTAGTTGTATTTAGCGGCGTATGTGCATAATGTCTGGAAAATTTATTACGAACACAGTTAGTAACACAGAAGTAATAAATTGAAACGTCATGGATGCTGAAGCAGTTTTCACGCATCTCATTGTTTATGATGTCTTAGCTCCTGAAGTATTAAAGTTAGGTGTTTCGTAACGCCACAGCGATTGTTGCCATTTGTGCTTTGGGATATATGTACCAAATTTGACCCACCAGGGTAGCCGAGAGCGCTAACGGGCTGCTTCCTGGACTCGGGTAGGGGCGCCGCCCCCGGATCGAAACCGCCCGGCGGATTAACGACGAGAGCAGTGTGCCGGCCAGCCTGGATGTGGTTTTTAGGCGTTTTTCCACATCCCGCTAGGTGAATACTGGGCTGGTCTCCACGTTCTGCCTCAGTTACAAGACTCGCAGACATCTGAAGACGCTCGCACTATTCCATTAATTACACTCGACGCAGACAGTAGGGTTACACTACTTCCGCCCCGGGGGGTTGGTTCAAATGGCTCTGAGCACTATGGGACTTAACTTCTAAGGTCATCAGTCCTCTAGAACTTAGAACTACTTAAACCTAACTAACCTAAGGACGTCACACACATCCATGCCCGAGGCAGGATTCGAACTTGCGACCGTAGCGGTCACGCGGTTCCAGACTGTAGCGCCTTCAACCGCTTGGCCACACTGGCCGGCCCGCCCCGGGGGGGGGTACGGGGTGGCGGCAGGAAAGGTATCCGGCCACCCCTTTCCACTAACCTTGTCAAATCCGTCCCTAACAATGCCGACCCTGCGTCACCGCAGAAATATATGTACCAAATTTGGCTAAAATCGGCCCATTGGTTTAGGAGGAGATGTGGAACAGGAACACACACACACATACACACACACAGTTTTGTAAGATGTATTGTTAGGATTACCGCTGTCGAACATCCAATATCGTCGATGTTTTTCCTTCTCTTTTAAAATTCCAGTTTTAAAATCCTGCAAACACAAGAAAAAGTGTGATTTTACAACTGTTGCTTGGACTATATTCGTTGTGACACGGGAATGGGTAGTCTGATACATTCACGGTCTAATTTTTTAATTAAGGGATAGTAAAATAGTAAATATCGGTGGTCATCATAATATGCTTGACGTGCGTTCTGTGAAGCACTGGTGGAACTGTAGAACTGCTGTGACCAGTCGCATTCTCATTCACGTGATTGGATCATGTTAGACGAAGTCTCACCTCTTGATCTTTACCGTTTTACAGATTTCCTCGAACAGATCGAATAACCGCCACGTCTTCAGTTGAGCATTATAAACCTAGATATAGAGAGTGAAGAGAAAATGCCGTACTTGGAGGTGGGCATGCGATTCCTCATCCAGACTCGTGACAAAAGCTTATCTAGCAAAATGAGATCGGGTGCATTCTGAAAACACGTGTATGAAATAGAGGAGCTGGCAGCACTGTCACATCGTGCAGCACATCGGAATGTACAGAGGAACGTGTGTCACCATGCACTACCGTACCTGTCGTCTTCGCTCACTGAGTAGGAAGGAGTCGCTGCCTGGTGCTCAACGTGTGTGGACGTGCGGTGCGGCGCTCCGTGTTGTAGCTGACTGGTTACGTAAACAAGTGTTACGTACGGTACGTGTATATTGCGTTCCTGGTGCAGCCACCCAACTTGTAAGTAGTGATACTTCTTGTTCATCGTCTTCATCGTCTTTGTGTATTGTAAGACTGGAGGCACAAGAACTGATTCCTTGAAGTTTGGTAAATTGCTTTAGCCGTACCACAGCCTAAGTGATACTCCAGTAATACCTGATCCCATGGTTTATGAAACTAAATAGCCGGGCGAGCAAGCAAAAACAAGTGAGTAGACTACTGCTGTCGTGACGGAAAAATAATTAACAAGCGGGTTTGTTTGACTCTTTTTTTATTACATTCTCTTGCTCATTTGTAAGCAATTTCAGAGAAGAATATGATGATAAACTAATTATTTTGTGTCATGTCTATTTTAGTGTACTCTGCCATTAATTTAAGCATTATCAAACGGCAGAAAACTTTAAGTTATGCCTGTAGTTCTGGTCTGAAACGGTAGAGGTACCACTACCTAATTTGTACCAGTGGAGAATTCGTTAATCGTACCGGTACGACTCAGGCATTGATGGAAATTACATACCGACAAAAAATTTTTGCTTCAGTTGATCATTATGACGAAGAGAGGGCACAAGTGAAAGCAAAAGAATGAGCCGTTTTGGCTCGTATCGATTGCGGTCTGTAGATTATATCTCTGGTTCGTTTTCCTCTGGTCTCCGGGTAGCAATCTTGAGCTGCGTCTTCCGGTTTGCGATGTTTGAGCCGGAACGGACACTCACCAGGATCGAGGAGGACGGAAGTCGGCTGGAGCAAACGTCTGTTGTTACGCTCCGGTGATTACGTTTGACCTTTTAAACACCTTGCTTTAAATTTTTCAGCTGTCTTAAAGCACCGTGTAATATTTTGGTCTGTACTCTAAAACCATTGTGTTAGCCTGATATCATTTTGCTATCATTGTGTTTGGTTATTGTTTCTTTTTTAAAAAGTTTGTTTAATAAATGTGAATCACTCGGCAAATATGATTGATGTTACAACCTGGGGTCAAGCGCTTCCATGAATTTCTGCTAACCTGGCTCGAAGGAGTATATGGAAACATTGGAATGGTTAAATTGGATTTAATGAAGCATGTAGAAGATATACCAAAGCCCACATTGGGTCGCCGTTTGAAGGGTTTAAATAAAACATCAAAATTTGGAAGACCGACTTATATGACTGCAGAGATGTAAGCTCAATTAGTACAGCATATAAGTAATTTGCAGTCTGGTTTCTTCGGAGTAACTGTTATTGAATTAATGAAACTTGCCCAACAACTTTCTGAGGAATATCATCCACCGCATTGCTTCAATAAAGAAAAAAGATAGCGGGCAAAAAATGACACTACGGTTTATGAAAGATCATCCCACTTGTCCTCGCGAGTTCCCGAAGCAATTCGATGGCATGAACGAAGTGGTTTAATAAAGAGCGTGTTTATGAGTTTTTTTTATAAATATCAGGAAATACTAGATAAAAATACTAGATAAAGATAAGTTTGCTGCTGACCAGATACACGACGTAGATGAAACCGCACTATCCACACTTCACAAACCGTCTCAAGTAATTGCCCAGGAAGGCAAACACCAAGTGAGCGCAACCTCAAGTGGAGGAAGGGGTCTTACAAGGACATGTGTATGTGCAGTTAATGCAACAGGGGAAATCATACCTCCTATGTTAATATTTAAGCGCAGCAGAACGAATGATGGCTTAAAAAGGAGATCTCCACCAAACACAGCATTAGGATGAAACTTCCTGGCAGATTAAAACTGTGTGCCGGACCGAGACTCGAACTCTGGACCTTTGACTTTCGCGGGCAAGTGCTCTACCGACTCTTATGTTTTTAATTTATCTCATTTTGTTCGTTTTTGTTCGTTGTATCTGCTCTGGGCGGACGTCGCAAGACACCCGTTTGAGTTCGTCGTTGATCCATTAACTCAGTTTTTTATTACAGAGGGCAGCTAACCCTCTGACCGAACACGCTGAGTTACCGTGCCGGCATACCTTCCAAACTTCACAGAAGCTCTCCTGCGAACCTTGCAGAACTAGTTTGGAAGGTAGGAGATGAGGTACTGGCGGAATTAAAGCTGTGAGGACGTGGCGTGAGTTGTGCTTGGGTAGCTCAGTCGGTAGAGCAATTGCCCGCGAAAAGGCAAAGGTCCCGAGTTCGAGTCTTGGTCCGGCACACAGTTTTAATCTGCCAGGACGTTTCATATCAGCACACACTCCGCTGTAGAGTGAAGGTTTCATTCTAACAGCACTTGGATGCTCGACAAATGGATGGATAACATCAGAACCATTCGTCCGATGGCTAGAGTATTTCATGAAATATACAAAAATAGAAAAATAGACGAGAAACAAATTTTTCTTTTATTGGATGGAGCCGGCCGGAGTGGCCAAGCGGTTTTAGGCGCTTCAGTCTGGAACCGCGCGACCGCTACGGTCGCAGGTTCGAATCCTGCTTCGGGCATGGCTGTGTGTGATCTCCTTAGGTTAGTTGGGTTCAAGTAGTTCTAAGTTCTAGGGGACTGATGACCTCAGCTGTTAAGTCCCATAGTGCTCAGAGCCATTTGAATCATTTTTGTTTTTATTGGATGGACATAGCACACACACCAAAGATTTAGAGGCTCATGATTATGATATAATTATATTACCATTTCCGGCTCATACGACTCCTTATTTACAACCATTGGACACATCATCACATCACGGCATCTTCGTCTCTACGTTCAAATCCAGGCAGCGTCTTATGACAAGCGTACGTTGCAGATCTGCTGGATAATGCATACCGCAGATCAGTTCGTATGGATATAGCACTAAATGGTTTTAAGGCAACAGGCTTGAGGCCATATGGCAGAAATGTCATCAAAGAAGACGACTTTGTAGCTGCTACTGTACATATTGTTGATCAATCAGAGCAAGAATCGGTTGGTGGAACTGAAGCAATAACGCGAAAACCTGGAAGGTTGCTTAACGTTGGAACATCACTCAATGAACAGTCTGTACCTTCTACAATATCTCACCAATGTGAACCCGAAAACAATACCGCAAAACTCATCGAAATTAATACCCAGAAAATAAAGTCTTACTTGAACACTTTATCTCATGTCCCGCGTTCCTGTGCACGAACCTGTAACAAAAGAGACACATAGATGAAAACTTTAACAAGAATAAAAAAATAGAGGGCAGATTGGACTGGTTATGTGAAACTATGTAAGGAAGATGGGAAGAACACTTGATTCAGTGTATGAAGTGTAAAGGTTGCGCTACTGTGGGAAGTAAAGTTAAGAAATATTTCTGTGCTCATATCAATTGACTTTCGATACGCCAATTTAAGCAGTTTAATTTGTGAAGGATTTATATTTTGTTTTCTGTGTGCAATTTCATTATGCGTAATTAAGGAAGTAACGTTACGTTGGCAGTTTATAGTGTGTTATTGTGACGTTTTGTTACATTATTCCCTGGATTTATTATGACGTCGCTTACTTCTTACCCTAAGTACGACTAAAGCTATAGGTCGTACGGATTAGGAAACCAGACAGAAAGTACAGGTTTCGGAAAGACTGAACACTCAGTTTGAGATAACATTTTTGCATTTGTGTAGACGCGTGGTTGATAACTAAAGAAATAAAGATTCAGTGTATGTAAAACAAACTGAGTGATTTAAATTACCCTACCAAATACAATTATTTTCCCTTAAAGAGTACTTTTTGAGCAGCCTTACTCTACTGCAACGGAATGCACCGAGAATACTCGCATGGAATCCATTGGCCTGCCCGCTAGTTTAGTTGAAGGGGAATTCCCACCCTTGAACAAAAGACCAGCAACAAATGAAGTACACTGGAACTCAGACAACGATCAAAAGATTGAAACAGATAAGAACGAGTCTGCAATTATTTTTCAGGAAATCAGCTACAGAGACCATGACATTTCAATTTAAGAGCAAGAAAACCAAACTGACAGGCAAAAACGAAAGTCTTTCTTGTCTTCATCGAAATCACAACAACAGGAAAAATGCCATTAGAAAAAGTCAGTACGAGATTCGAAGAAGACCGCGAAGAAAAATCAGCACAGATACCAAGGAAACAGAAGCCTGATAACGTTCCAGCAATACAGGGTGGATTCGAGATTGGGTGCAAACTCACATGGACACAGGTATTCTTTAACCATGACAACCATACGTGGCGAGCCCCTCGAGCAGTCCCCAGCAGGAAAGTAAACACCAACCACTGCAGGGAACAACAGGCCAGGCTACGACACGGGAACAGCTGGGTGAAACCACAGCAC
Source organism: Schistocerca piceifrons (assembly GCF_021461385.2). Taxonomy (NCBI): domain Eukaryota; kingdom Metazoa; phylum Arthropoda; class Insecta; order Orthoptera; family Acrididae; genus Schistocerca; species Schistocerca piceifrons. The sequence goes on from NC_060138.1 coordinate 719,247,898, forward strand.
TGTGACTGGAAAATGTAAACAGGAAAATGAGATAGAAGATTGTGCGGAAACAGCTTTCAGTGTCACCACACGATCCGCAAAACACACAATTGAGGCAGCAGGGGGAAGTATTTTGCAACCAGAAGGCTATAAAATCTCAAGGTGGTGAGAAGGCGCCGGGAGTGACAAGCCACACCAAACCTAAATGTTGCACGTCGGAAATATAAGAAAGATGCAGCAAGAGACTACCAAGACGACGAGAAAGAATAAATGGAAAGAGAACTTCCTGGAAGCGAATCAGGACGAGACAGGTAACAACGGATATATGAATGGACATGGAAACTGACAAATAGCTTGCAATGGACAATAGGAGGGTTCTTATTCTGCTCACGCTAAATATCTTGGGAATAACAAGTGAAAGAAAGGATGGGGATTCTAGGGAATTTTTTAAAAACCGATGACGTGGACATTTCCTTCCTTCGGCAAGTAGCTTGCGAGGGGATGAATCTCCAACAGCGATAAACTGTGTACAAAAATGGTGGTTCTAGCGGTAGGGATTGCTGCAATTTAGCCAGAATAAAAATGGAATTAGAGAACTTAGAAAAGCAACCGCATGGACTCGTTATCAAAGCCAAACAAAATGAAATAACAATATTAAACCTTTATACCTCATCAGGAACAAATTACAGGACTAGTAGAGAAGTTTTTCAGTGAAAGTATCCCAAATTTGGTGAGACCCGTAAAGAGTAAAGATTTTAATTATGCTGTAAGATCGGCGGACACAGCATATGCACCCCCAATTGCGGCCCCTGAAATAACATGACTGGAGGACTAAAGCTGATAAACGTCGAAGATTGAATGGCCATCAACTGATCCCACTATACGTACATATCTCCAATGTCAGCCTCGAACTGGACAGATTTTATACCGCAACAGGAATAAACGTACTGTACTATGAAGTAACCCTGTCGACTTCTCGGACCACCAAGCAGTTGTTAAAATAAAAGGCTTACCACGATCCACTGTAATGGGAAAGGGATACTAGCAGTTAAACTGCAGTCCGTTCAACGTTGACTGGGCAAAAACAGTACTCTGCGAATGTTATCGAACGTGGGTTCATCGGAAGCGGTACTTAAGTAGCTTTCTTGAATAGTGGGGTAAACTGGTGAGACCTGGAATTTGTAAACTGTTCATAGACGTAGCGTATAGGATCAGCGACACTAGAAGGGAAAACATCGTTTTCTATTATTTGACAGTTCGAGAACTCAAAGAAAATGTGGACGACAGAGAAGACTGATCTCGCAGATTGAATTACATTCAACTAGAGGAAAAAGAATTCTAAGGCAGAATAATCACTTGCAAACATAAGGAATACATTCCAGACGAACAATGGAGCTAACGTCTTCCGACGGAAACGCCACCGCTAACGTGGTAATATGGAGGATACTAAGGACCACTTCCGGAGAACAGCCATCAGACCCTACCAGGACCTCATGTTTGCTACAACACAGCATCGAAAAAGTGCAAAGAAGGGCAGCTCGTTTCGTGTTATCAAATAAATTGTTCAAATGGCTCTGAGCACTATGGGACTTAACTTCTGAGGTCATCAGTCCCCTAGAACTGAGAACTACTTAAACCTAACTAACCTAAGGACAGCACACACATCCATGCCCGAGGCAGGATTCGAACCTGCAACGGTAGCGATCGCGCAGTTCCAGGCTGTAGCGCCTAGAACCGCTCAGCCACTCCGGCCGACTTCGTGTCATCGCGCAATAGGGATGAGAGTGTCACTGATATGATACGCGATTTGGGGTGGCAGTCACTGAAACGAAGGCGGTTTTCTTTGCGGCGAGATCTATTTACGAAATCACCAACTTTCTCTTCCGAATGCGTAGATATTTTGTTGACACCCACCTTCGTAGGGAGAAATGATCATCATAATAAAATAAGAGAAATCAGAGCTCGAACGGAGAGATGTAGGTGTTCCTCCCCCCACCCCCTTCGAGAGTGGAATGGTAGAGAAGTAGTATGAAAATGGTTCGATGAACCCTCTGCCTGGCACTTAAGTGTGAGCTGCAGAGTAACCATGTAGATGTAGATGTAGACCAACGAAAATGCCACTGTGTTGATAGAGCCCATATGCGAAGAAGAAATTGAAGACATTATAAAGTACTTACCACGAAATAAGAGTCCGGGCACTGGCGACATACCGTAAAAATTTTCCATAGTCTTGTGGCCAATTTCCAGAGCGTTATTCACAGAGCTCATGAAAGAGAAACAAAGAATGCGTCAAATATATTCAGAACATGAACCAAGGATTATAGTCCTTTGTAAGACGTTGTGGTCTCCTGACCTTCATTGCTTATATATTCCGCCCTCACAATCATATTCCGCACATCAAGACGCTTCACTCAAACCCGAAATCGATAAGATAAAGTCAATGTTGTATGAATTCAAGTAAACGATATGCAAATAACAAGTTGAGTAGGCGCGCCTCTCAGCCATTCTGCCAAGTCAATAACAATCCAAAACTTTGTATAGAAATTTCATTATCAAATCCTATCCTTGAGAGATAACTTCACATTCCGAAAAGAACCAGGATATAACTTGTTCAATTCATAACTAAAAGTGCCATTGTGATTTCTCAGAATTTTTGTAAAATAAATAATAATTTTCATTAGTTTCGTGTTTTTCTTACACTAACTAGCACTACTCCAGTACCCAAGTATCCCACTAATTACGTAAGAAATTTTGTGAATTTTTGTGTCCCTTCTTTACAGCGGACGACTCCAGAAGATATTTATTGCTGAAAGTTTTTCAGGCATTTCTCTGTAGTAGTGTGGGGTTGGAAATTGCATCTTGCAGGAGCCACAGGGTAAAGGGTACATCTCAGATTAATCCGTTGCGCGGAATAACAGAATAGCAGAGCAACCCACACGCGCACACCTTGTACCCAAAACTTTGAAACCAAGAAGAATAACTGATTATACACCAATAACTTTGTTACGTCCCGACTCATAAACAATGGCACGCATAATAGCTGCAAGGCTAAAAGCGACGCTTACAGAGATAATCGGGTCTACCCAAACGTGTTGTGTTCCCAACAGGAATATCATTGATCGTCTTTGCTTTCCAAGAGACACGACCTTCTCTTCACGGATATATCAAACCGGAACTACAGGACCGTTGAACATCGACCTAGAAACTGCCTCTGACAAAATCAGTAACCAATATCTAAGGAATGAGTTGCACACTGTAACTTCTCACAGGTCAGAACAACCTGCAACTAGCAGACCGGTACCCAATGCTCTCCAAAATACAAATAAACGGCAACTGCAGGGGAGAATTCTTACTTCAGCGCTCAGTCTGGCAGGGATGCCTCTTATCCATGATATTATTTATGATTTCTTTGGTGATCTGCTCAGTCACCAACCAAATCTCTGGAATAAATGTTGGTGTTTATGCCGAGGATGTAACAATTGTTACTCACGCCGCAGCAGGATATTGGGAAGATATTAGAAATTATGGAATCTTATAAGGAAGCAGCAGGAGAATAATAAATAACAATAAAACCCGGATCTTTTGGTTGAACAAAACTTCACAATTCACGCCATATCCCCTCACAGAATGCGGCGTAATGGATGTGTTCAGCGTTGAACTGAACAAGAACATGAACGAATTGGTTGAAGATAATTCCACATCCATTATGGAGAAAGTAACAGACGCTTTAATAGCGAACAGTAGTAGGAACTTTGATCGTATTCAAAGGACACAATATGTCAGTATGCTAGCGCTTTCAAAAATGTGTTATATAACCGAAATAATATCCGTAGAGCGGCAATAAACTACTCAAATACAGAAGTATAAAGGATGGTTCACCTGGAAAAGGATGCTGCTCCGTGCAGCCAGATATCAGTTAACAAAACCGTCAAATGAATGTGGATTAGACGTAATAGATTGTGAGAAAAAAATCATCAGGCCTCATACTCAAAACTTTATAAAATCCTCGAAACAGCCAGCAAATCGCTCGGCTTTATCGAAGGCCGCATGCGGATTTACCACAAGAAGTGGGACTCAACGACGGGCACCCATGTATATTGCTCGCACTCTTAAAATCACAACGGGAATTGTAGAAATGCTCCCAAATGCAAAGAACTTCACCTCGAAAAAGGTTATGGGAAAATGAAACAGGACATACACCGGTACCCAAAGAAAACACACTTATCTTAACTGGAAAATTTGTGCCGGAACGGGACTCTAATACGGCTTTCCCGCTTTACACGAACAGTTGCCTGAACCATTTGGCTATCCGTGCACGGCCCATGGCCAGGCCAGACTTCCACATGTCGTCGTTCCTGCGTCACAAGTTTACTCGTATCCACGATATGTAGTTCCCATACAGGGAGAGACATTTTAATTGAAAGTCGCTGAACGGTATTGGTGGATAAATACGAGTACGATATTACGGTGCTTCTGTTATTAAGAAGAACGATGCATTGTTCCCAGGGAACATTGTATTGCTCCTCTTAACAACACTGGCTCTGCACTACCGTATCGAAACAGCTATTATTGGTTGAAACACAACCCACATGCCACCCTTGAACGTGGCTCTCAAGCACGCTTTGGTATAAACCTGTGTGCGGGAATCGTGGAAGGAGTGCCTTTGGGCCCATACCTATTGCCGCACAAGTTGCCTGCATTGTACGCGTCTTTGTGTGACACATTAGGAAACGTTCCACTTGGTTTTCGACGAGAGCTATGGTTTCAGCATGGTGGTGCATCGCCCTACTTCGGAATGAATTTGAGTAACTATTTACATGAAGCGTTTCCAAGGAAATGGCTTGGTCGTTGAGGTCCAAAGTTGTGGCCTCCACATTCCCCGGACCTTAATGCACTTAAAGGAACAAGTTTATGGTACTCCACCCTTAGATGACCATTGCTCACGTGCATGCCGCTTCGGCAACGGTGATTGCGTGTGTGTTGCGTAGGGTCCAGCAAAGTATGATCAAGCGAGTAACGAAGTGTTTGCAAATGGCAGGTGGTCACCTTGAACATCTTCGCTAAAGTGAACGTTGCTCGTACTTATATATACCGGCTCTGTGAAGAGAAGCCTGGACGCAAATGTACAGAATGGAACTATTGTGCGTAGTGCTGTATAATGTGCAATCTAACGTAACCTACCTATCTTTTTTTCTGTACCACATTGACTACAGAAGATGTTTCTGTATCCGATATTATTTTATATTGGCTTCATATACGTCATGGTCGAAACAAAGCGATCGTTTACGTCTGTAAGAAGTTCATGTTGCATCTTAATGTTTAAATAAAGGTAATAGTAACAGAATGAAATACAATAAATACTGCAGCGTGGAGGTGTAAATTGGATACTATTTGATTGTTTTAACTGAAAAAAAGAAATTTTGACGCGAATGCGACTCAAACAGCGACGATTCTGTATATACGTTCCTCTCGACATTGCTTCGTCTCACTGAGCTAATGGTACATCTGCGGCGTAGTGCAGAGTTCGTGCTACCTATTCTTGGCCATACTACACGCAGTTACAGCGTTGCCAGAGCGTTTCTATTAAATCTATTGGAGGGATTAGGTTTTGATAGATACACTTCTGTGTTGAACTGGGGTAAGGAAACACATGACGTCTGCTAAGTATGGTATTTCTTCTTCATCCTGTACGCTAAGATGCCGATGGTCGTCAAATAATCAGCCATCAATTGCCCATCAAGTTGCTCATAAGAAAAGACTCAGAGGCACGCGGATTCTCACTTCAAGTAGCCGGTTGTGGTGTGGAAAGCACAGGACTCCGATCCAACAGCCTATGTGAGTGGCTGTGCTTCCCGCCCGTTGGCCGCTAACCGCAGGCGTCCGGTTTCAGGGCGGTCACGGGTGAGCTCTAGCGTTACAGAGAGGACACGCGATACAATCACCAGGTGGAGAGCATTTAGCGAAACAGAAGTGGCCTCTGCAGAGGCTTGCTATCGCCGCCCGTGAAACACAACGCTACACAGACGGCTAAACTGCAGGCGCTCTCGGAGCAGGTGGCCGGGCTCCGGTTACGCGGCCGTGACTTCACCGCCCTTCCAGTGCACGTGGCCGCCTCGGGGCTTTCGTAAGAGACGGACCACTGCTGGGTCTCCGCCAAGGACCCTGCCTGTCTTACTCCAGGAAGCACGAATTGGAAGGAAATCGGTAGATGTGATGTACATGTATAGACAAATAAATGATTACAATCTCAAAAAAGTTGTATGGTTTATTCGAGAGAACAACAAATTGAGCAAATTAGCTAGCACTGATTGATGAGAGTTTTGGATACTAAAATGTAGACTTTCACGGCCGGAAACGTCATGTCCATTATAATTATCCGGGCTGTTGCGCCGTGGTCGGTTGATGAATTCTGTGTCAGTTCCCAACGTTTCGTCCCCGTCTGCGGAAGACATCTTCAAGGGGGGTCTGTAGCTCGATGTAAGGTCCAACACACCCCACTGGCTCGCTACTGACTGCCGCTAAATTCCGTGTCCGCGCGCTCCCGCGCCGCGGCGTGACGTCACGTGTTTTGGAAACGTCAGTGCAGTTGGCCGCTGTCCGCTGCCGTCGATCGCCTTTGCCATCACCCAGTAGTGGACGGGTGGTACACATCTTCTTTAACACCGGCATCCATATACCGTTTAATTTCACGCCCTCCTCCTTTTCGATTGAAATTATTAGAGTGTTTAGCGATTTCGATTGCCTTCCTGTAGAGCCTTTCGTAATATCCTCTTGTGGCCGCTAGTACTTGCGTCTCCTCGAAACGAATATGGTGGCTCCCTGGCTGGAAATCACATGTTGGGAACCCTTAGATGGTAGATGTACCCAATCGAATGGCAAAAACGAGTACTGCCTCACTCACACAATCTCAAATGGCTACACGACAGAATTCATTACACGGATATAGACAAAATCATCCAAGTTGAATTTCCCAGTCCACAAGAAGATCCGGAACTGTGCGACATAGTAGTGAAAAACATGATTCACGGATCATGTGAGCCATTAAACCCCAGTTCGTAATTTATGAGTGATGGTAAATGTTCAGAAAAATATCCGAAACCGTGGTTGGACGACACACAAACCGGAGTTGATGGCTATCCCAAATACAGAAGACGATCACTCAAAAACGGTTGCTTCACGGAAAAGTACGAATACGAGGCAGCGACGAACTGGAAATAGATAATCAATGGTTAGTACACTGCTTTCAAAAATGTTCTGAGCACACATATATGTAGAATACTGCAATTCAGTGATATCTATCAAATATGTCTGTAAGGATGTAAAGCCGGCCGCGGTGGTCTCGCGGTTCTAGGCGCGCAGTCCGGAACCGCGCGACTGCTACGGTCGCAGGTTCGAATCCTGCCTCGGGCATGGATGTGTGTGATCTCCTTAGGTTAGTTAGGTTTAAGTAGTTCTAAGTTCTAGGGGACTGATGACCACAGCTGTTAAGTCCCATAGTGCTCAGAGCCATTTGAACCATTTTTTTGTAAGGATGTAAACAAAGGCAGTGACATGGCAGTATTTCAAATAGCCAATAACAGGAACATCAAAACCGAAACGACGAGACCCTCATGCACCAAATGGGAAGATATGTCAAGAGTAACGAAGCAGCGTGGCGGGTTTTCTGTTTTCCCATACACGAACGCAAATCAACTGTGGGACATTTAGCAGCACATTTGGAGAATGGACAGACGGTTTATTTCACGAAAGACATCAACAGAAATATTGCAAGCGAACCACCTCTGAACAAAACGTTAACAGATTTATACCAACTGTGTCAAATGGATCCATTCGCGGAAACATTACTATATGTTAACATCCCTATCTATAGAACACAACAAGAAAAACTTTCAGCGACGAAAACAAGGAATTTCAGCAGATCATCCAGCAGTGGCGCATTAGGCAGAGTAAACACCGTACATCCGAACACCGCTGAATGTTTCCATCCCCGGATGTAGCTACACGAAACAGGGGCATCAACAAGTATCAAAGATCTCAAGACTTGACGGTTACCTCTGCCAGGCGTACAGAGAAGCATGTCAACGCACAAAAAGCCTCTCTCACACCTTCAGCTGAACAAATTAGCCATAATTCTTACAACATGTAACCCATCGAATCCAAAACAGCTATGGGACTCCTTCGAAGAAAGTATGAGTGATGAAGTATGTGACAAATCCTTAAAGCTCGTCCTGAGCTGATTATCGAATTCAACGACGACATCTTCAATGAAACACTCATTCGCTTAGAAGATGAATGTGTAAATGTTTAGCAATAAACAATCAGACTTTAATACAACTTAGGATTCGAACATCAAGAAAATACGCTATCCGTGAGATACATTTTCAAAATACAAAGGAAGAAACGCTACAACGTCAACGAACTACTTCAATACATTTCCCATAACAAATCATTCATCAATGACAATCAATAAGAAATTTACATCGTTATCATGGACCGGATCGACAACAACACTGGCGGAATTATTTACTTGGACGCACAAGGCGGCTCTGGGAAAAGGTTTCTAATAAATATATTGCTGGCGGAAATACATGATAAACAGCTCAAGCCCTTGCAATGGCACCATAGCCACACTTACAGACGAATTGCCCACCCTGTAACTACCACTGAATATAGTTTGAACAACTCAAGAGCATCTGGACGGGGTGAACTTCTTCAGCAAGCCAAACTTCTGTGACAAAGCACAATGGCACATAAAAAGCCCTGGAATCCATGGACAGAACATTACAAGACCTGCGAGGAAACAATCAAGTGATAAGAGGAGCTGTAGTATCACCTCTTTTCCATTTCGTTTCTTTTGTAAAAATGTTTGAAAGTAACCGCACAAATAATTTATTTGGCTCAAAGACTCATTACGATTGCGAGAGGCAGTTTATCTCTGACTCGTGATACAGAAACTATGTGGACAAAATGTGGAACATAACGCGTACAGTGGACTTACTTCCGATTTAGATTCACAGAGAGTAGGATCGCAGTGGAATTGTAATCAGCGACATTGTTGTAAGCTGCCATTGTGAATACCGAATGCAATCTGAATAATTACGATAACATTTCATCTCATACAAAAGGATATATACTCAAATGTAGCTAGAAAGATCATTTACGAAAAAATATAATTTCTTGAATGGAAAACATACGTTCACTTCTTTGGTTATTTTAACTTCTCTCTTGTCTGTAGCTAGGAACAATAATTGGTGTGTCGCAACTCGTAGGGAACTTTGTATCCTGCGAAATCAGAGGAGCCCGCACCATGGGCTCTATTTCAAGAGACTAAATTCTGAACTTTTCCGAAATTGATACACAACTAGGACACTGATTCCAATGTTGCAGAGTGAGAATGTCATAGCACCAAGACCGCTTCCCCACGGCTACGATTGTGCCTCTGCTGAGTTTAACAATTTTCAGAGATGACGATCGCCGGGATTCTGCAGAGCAAAAGAGATTTTATTCCCCATACTGTCTTCCATAACGAAGGCCAGACAGTATGATTATGAATTGCACTTCTAATAATTTTGTTTTATAGATCCGAGAATTCAAAATCCATGGAGGTATGGAAGGTAATTGTGTAAAAATACTGGAGAAACGACTTCCGTCGCCCAAACGTTTCCTTTCATGTAACGTAGATATTATTCAGTCATAATAATTAATAATAATAATAATAATTAATAATATTCAGTCGTAATAATAATTAATGGGGAAGGGAAGTTAAAGAGCTCTACTCATACTCTCAGGAGTTTTTGACAAGCGCTTCCTGTTGTACCCAAGTCAATATCAGCAGGCGAGATGAATGTATGCTTAAAAGAAACGTAATTATCTGGCCACACATACAAACACTGCGACTAACAGGAAATATGAGAGTTAAAGTATCGGAAAATGCAAAAAATAGCACATTTTGCTCATTAACTTTTACAAAGGTGAGGGCACGTATCCTACAGGCCAGACATTAAACTCAACACTGATTTCTGCAACGTAGCCACTGCTGAAAACGAACTCATCGATCAAAGTTATCGAAACATTGTTCACAACTATACCAGTCTGGACTAGTTATTTGAAAGGAGAATTTTGGCAACTAAAAATAATATTGTCGGCGATATCAACTTTAATATTCAAAAGAAAATTCCCGGTGAAGAGAGAATATACAAATCGGTCGACACTATTGAGAACGTTGAAGAAAGGTTGAACTTACCTACAGAATTTGGTAAACTATTTGCAAATACACTACTGGCCATTAAAATTGCTACACCAGGAAGAAATGCACATGATAAACGGGTATTCATTCGATAAATATATTATAGTAGAACTGACATGTGATTACATTTTCACGCAATTTGAGTGCATAGATCCTGAGAAATCAGTACCCAGAACAACCACCTCTGGCCGTAATAACGGCCTTGGGTACGCCTGGGCATTGAGTCAAACAGAGCTTGGATGGCGTGTACAGGTACAGCTGTCCATGCAGCTTCAACACTATACCACAGTTCATCAACAGAAGTGACTGGCGCATTGTGACGAGCCAGTTGCTCGGCCATCATTGACCAGACGTTTTCAGTTGGTGAGAGATCTGGAGAATGTGCTGGCCAGGGCAGCAGTCGAACATTTTCTGTATCCATAAAGGCCCGTACAGGACCTGCAACATGCGGTCGTGCATTATCCTGCTGAAATGTAGGGTTTCGCAGGGATCGAATAAAGGGTAGAGCCATGGCTCATAACACATCTGAAATGTAACGTCCACTGTTCAAAGTGCCGTTAATGCGAGCAAGAGGTGACCGAGAAGTGTAACCAATGGCACGCCCTACCATCACGCCGGGTGATACGACAGGTTCATCGTTGTGTACATCATCGCAGGCGATCCTGTCTGTGATGCAGCGTCAAGGGTAACCGCAGCCGTGGTCTCCGAGCTGATAGTCCATGCTGCTGCAAACGTCGTCGAACTGTTTGTGCAGATGGTTGTTGTCTTGCAAACGTCCCCATCTGTTGACTCAGAGATCGAGACGTGGCTGCACGATTCGTTACAGGCGTGCGGATAAGATGCCTGCCATCTCGACTGCTAGTTATACGAGGCCTTTGGGACCCAGAAAGGCGTTCCGTATTACTCTCCTGAACCGATCGATTCCATATTCTGCTAACAGTCATTGGATCTCGACCAACGCGAGCAGCAATGTCGCGATACGATAAACCGTAATCGCGATAGGCTACGATCCGACCTTTATCAAAGTCGGAAATGTGATGGTACATCTTTCTTCTCCTTACACGAGGCATCACAACAGTGTTTCACCAGGCAACGCCGGTCAACTGCTGTTTGTGTATGAGAAATCGGTTTGAAACTTTCCTGATGTCAGCACGTTGTAGGTGTCACCACCGGCGCCAACCTTGTGTGAATTCTCTGAAAAGCTAATCATTTGCATATTACAGCATCTTGTTCCTGTCGGTTAAAGTTCGTATCTGTAGCACGTCATCTTCGTGGTGTAGCAATTTTAATGGGCAGTGGTGTAACAGTAATGGCACTACACTGCTTTCGACATAAAATTGGATCTCTGATCGTAATACTCAGAAATCTCAACTCACCAAAACTATGTAATGAAACAAGTGTGATCGTCAAACAGCTATCGCATAACGTCATCGAAGACGAACTTATGACTGGAAAGTACAGAGGACACACACTATTTACGTCCAGAATACCACTGACCTCTATTGAACTGTATTCCAATTTGATAGCCTGCAATTTCCAATCAAATTAACCTACAGTTTTACAATTAACAAAGAGCAAGAACAAACGTTATAATATTGCGGTATCAACCTCAAAGACTCCTGCTTCTCTCATGATCAAACAATACATAGCTTGCTGTGGAATAGGAAATTCGAAAATTTTTTTAGAGATATACCCCGGATAACAAAATGAAAAATGTTGTTTATAAACAAGTATTGTAAATGGTTTAAAAATTTTAATGAATTTTTACCCTCTTATACTTTAAAGTTTATCCTTTTATTTCAATTACCACAGAATCTCATATAGATTACCTGAGCGAAGACGGGTCCACAGCTGGTAAATTACATCAAACGGCTTGATCTCCTCCGGCTTCTGAGTGTGCAGTGAGAGTTAAATGTTCTCAGCATGGTGCAGCAGGGGCAGAGGTGACATATATTTTCAGCTCTAATTTTTTATCTTTTTTTTCTTTTTTGTAGCTACTTGTAGCACAATAACGTTACTCAAGTGGCAGTTCGACCAGAAGAATAATTTTCTTTATACGATGAATCATGTTGACTCCCTTTCCTCTTACACACTGCCCGCTTCGTCAACGTATGTTCGTAGCCGCTGTATAGCGGGGCGTGGTGGTGGTGGTGGCGCGATGGGGGAAGCGAGGCGTTGCCGCGGGAGCATTGAGCTGGGACCGGTGATGATTGGGTGCCGCCGCCCTCTCTCTCGGTGTCGAGGGATCACGTGGCTCGAATTTGGGGCGAAGCGTATTGACTTAGAAAGAGTGCGCGTGGGCACACAGCCGTTTTCTTTGTGTAGAGTTCACCCAAGTGTTCCGGAGCTGATTAATTTGCCATGTGGTAATCTAGATGCGCATGGTAGCTGATTCGTGAGAGCAGAATAAGTCCCTTGTTACTTGTCCATTTAGAGTGAATTTTGGCTCCGAGAAACCCAAGTCTTGTTTGAAATGGGAGATTAACCTTTTATAGTGAGAGTGAATGTTCTGGCCGTGTAAGAGTCTCATTGTCCCGTCTGTCTCGCTCCCAGTGTCTTTGTAAATCAGGGAGGAGCGAAGTTGGGCTGCAGAATTCTGGCTGGATAGGTTTCGTAGTTCATGTTCAGCAGCACTTCTGAAATTATTTTCTTTTGAGATGCCCACAGTGCGTGTGTACTATAATGATCACTCAGCCTCAGCCATAACGCTGAGCGCCGTAACTGCGGCAGTGTTGAGAGTACAGTGGTGGGTGACCTGTACTTAGACGCGCCTTTAGTCAGTTCCACCGTCACGGACAGTACGGCAGGTCGCCTTATGGGACTACTGGACCGTAGTGCCTTCACAGCTGTGCTTCTACACGCCTAGCTGGCCTGCATCATCTTCGTCGAGGAGGTCGCTGCTAGCCAAGTTATGTAACTGTAATCTATTAACCGTTTCATGTAACTGCTGTTTTCTTCATTCTAAAGGCCGAAGCAGTCAGTGGAGTTCGCCACTCGCTAACTTACGTAATTCTAATCTAGTAACTCTTTTATGCAACTGGTGTTTCTTATCATTCTAAGGGCGTAAACCGCCAGTTATTCTGTGCCAGTTTGGTCCCTCTTGTTTCAACAGTGTAATGTGTTTTTAAACTTGGACAAGCTTTTAATGACTATTGGAAGCTATTCTCATTGTAAACTTTTCATTTTTTTGTTTAATAGTTTATTTTCACTACTGGCCATTAAAATTGCTACACCACTAAGATGACGTGCTACAGACGTGAAATTTAACCGACAGGAACAAGATGCTGTGATATGCAAATGATTAGCTTTTCAGAGCATTCAGGCAAGGTTGGCGCCGGTGGCGACACCTACAACGTGCTGAAATGAGGAAAGTTTCAAACCGATTTCTCATACACAAACAGCAGTTGACCGGCGTTGCCTGGTGAAACGTTGTTGTGATGCCTCGTGTAAGGAGGAGAAATGCGAACCATCAAGTTTCCGACTTTAATAAAGGTCGGATTGTAGCCTATCGCGATTGCGGTTTATCGTATCGCGACATTGCTGCTCGAGTTGGTCGAGATCCAATGACTGTTAGCAGAATATGGAATCGGTCGGTTCAGGAGGGTAATACGGAACGCCGTGATGGATCCCAAAGGCCTCGTATCACTAGCAGTTGAGATGACAGGCATCTTATCCGTATGGCTGTAGCGGATAGTGCAGCCACGTCTCGATCCCTGAGTCAACAGATGGGGACGTTTACAAGACAACAACCATCTGCACGAACAGTTCGACGACGTTTGCAGCAGCATGGACTATCAGCTCGGAGACCATGGCTGCGGTTACCCTTGACGCTGCATCACAGACAGGAGCGCCTGCAATGGTGTACTCGACGACGAAGCTGGGTGCACGAATGGCAAATCGTCATTTTTTCGGATGAATCCAGGTTCTGTTTACAGCATCATGATGGTCGCATCCGTGTTTGGCGACATCACGGTGATCGCACATCGGAAGTGTGTATTCGTCATCGCCATACTGGAGTATCACCCGGCGTGATGGTATGGGGTGCCATTGGTTACACGTCTCGGTCACCTCTTGTTCGCATTAACGGCACTTTGAACAGTGGACGTTACATTTCAAATGTGTTACTACCCGTGGCTCTACCCTACATTCGGTCCCTGTGAAACCCTACATCTGAGCAGGATAATGCACTACTGCAAGTTGCTGGTCCTGTACGGGACTTTCTGGGTACAGAGAATGTTCGACTGCTGCCCTGGCCAGCACATTCTCCAGATCTCTCACCAATTGAAAACGTCTGGTAAATGGTGGCCGAGCAACTGGCTCGTCACAATGCGCCAGTCACTTCTGTTGATGAACTGTGGTATCGTGTTGAAGCTGCATGGACAGCTGTACCTGTACACGCCATCCAAGCTCTGTTTGACTCAATGCCCAGGCGTATCAAGGCCGTTATTACGGTCAGAGGTGGTTGTTCTGGGTACTGATTTCTCAGGATCTATGCACCCAAATTGCGTGAAAATGTAATCACATGTCAGTTCTAGTATAATATATTTGTCCAATGAATACCCGTTTATCGTCTGCATTTCTTCTTGGTGTAGCAATTTTAATGGCCAGTAGTGTAATTTAGCAGCCCTCCCCCCTTGTCTTGTAGTATCTGGGGCTGTAACGGCTCTGGGTTTCTGGACGTTGCGCTTGGTTTAGCCACAACTGACTGTGCTTGGTAGGTGCTAAGATGCAAACAGATTGGTTCTAGTTATTCCTTGTTTTGTCATGTCATCGCCTGTTGGGTTCTATTTATCGTGTTTGGTGTCACCATTCAAATGTAGTAACAGAAAAAGCATGTAATCTGCCTATCGTGACTTAAACCTAGTGCTTAAGGGGCTTCTCTCTGCCGAACATTCTGGTCGTGCGTTATTAAATGTGTGCGGGGTATGCTTCTTTGATACTTAAATGGGCGAAAAAGGGAAAATAAAAGGCCACACCACCAAATATTAATTTATTTCTTCACTCACTGAGTTCTAAGGTTAGTTACGACGTTGGAATTTGTTTCTCGTTGGAGATAGAGATAGCGCCTATTTTAAAAAAAAATTCTATAATTCTAAGTTTCATGGTTTTTTTAAATATTGGGCCGACCCGGAGAGGCAAGACTGTAGCTTCTTGTCAAAAGTAATGGAAAATTGACTCATTTGCGCCCGTTAGTTTTCTCCCAAGCTGCGTAATTTGTTAAAATATATACAGTCTGTAGTGTAAATGGCAACATTTGGTCGTAATTTGACACTAAAGCTTCCCGTTTATGGGCATCTCTATAAGGAACTACAATTTGATAAAATGCTTGTTTCATTTTAAAATTGTTTTTGGTATCCAAGCTGTTGTTCGCTTTGATTTTTTTTTTACCCGCTGTTTAACGTATTTGTTGCTGATCTAAGAAATTGTTAGTCTTAGTGTTCTTTTAGTGGTAATAAAGTTTGTAAAATCTTGATTAATGTGTGCTTATAATCCTGGTTTAGTCTTTTTCCGTGTTTGATTTTGGTTAAGCCCCACTCTGAAAGGTGGCATTTCAATGATCGTTCAGAGCATGGTTTTCTGGGTTAAGATAGAGAATTTTCTCTACTGACCATTCAGCATTTCCTGGGTTATTACTTTTAGTCATTTTATTATGCTGTATTAGCTTATTGTAATTCATTGTTGTAATTGGTTCTGTATTATTTGCAGGAGTATTGCCAGGCGTGGCGTCACGTCGTTGTCCTGGAATTTTCCTTCTTAAGAAAGATCATTTGGCCTGTGAGGCCAGGAAACAACTCCCTTCTGACGGAAGTGTCACTAAAATACTGACTCGTTTGCGTGCAGCCTTGGACAGCACCGTGGACGCCGTAGGCGAGGCAGGTAGCTGCTTGCGCTGCTACCGTTTCGGCCTTTTTTCTTGAAACTAGTCAGACCACCCGTAAACAAGTGTATAAGATCCAAGTCCAACTAATTCCCTGTATCTACTGTTTGAGTGACGTTCAGCAGTTTAAACTTAGTTCGGAACAGGGTCAACTCGCTCAAGATTTGCACGCGCAGGTGCGGGATTTACAGGTTTGTGTAAGCAGTTTTGGTTTAGAGGGGAACGGTCAGTGTTTCGTCTTGGAAGGTGCTGATCATAACAACGTCTCTTTTGTCTATCCACTTCATAACCGTCTGCTTGCCTCTGTACCCTGTATGTAGTTTCCTTTCTTCAGTTTTTCCTTTTTTACGAAGTCAGGGAACCCCTTCCTTTCTTGCCACATTGTGCCGACAACGTCGGTGTTATTGCTGATTGGTATGTCTATCAAATCTGGACTGGTGTACCAGCTAAAAGGTAAATGCAGTGACCTTTCTCAGGTAGATAATGTGTGTAAGCCCCAAAACAAGACCGAGCGAGGTGACACAGTGGTTAGCACACTGGACTCGCAATAGGGAGGACGACTGTTCAAACCTGTCTCCGGCCATCCTGATTTAGGTTTTCCGTCATTTCCCTAAATAGTTTCAGGCAAATACCGGGATGGTTCCTGTGAAAGGCACGGTCGATTTACTTCTCCATCTTTCTCTAAGCCGAGCTTGTGCTCCGTCTCTAATGACCTCGATGTCGACGAGACGTTAAACGCTACTATCCTCCTCCTCCTCCTCCAAAAGAATGAGAGGTTAGTGTTTCTTCCAGATAGTGGCGTCCTTTCCAGCGTTAAGAATAAAGTCCCAAACATACACGGAGCTGCTTTCCCAGAGCTCGTAAAATATTGATGCCGAATCTGCTGCGCTTCGATGGAATAAATTGCTCATTCAAACCGTCCTTTCTAAAGCAATAACGATTCGTCAACAGTCATGTTTCTTTCTGGCGTATATAATGATATGAATTTACTTCGCAAATGCTCCACAATCGTATGAATTTTGAGTAGTTTTCTGCTGATAGTGCCTAGCAGATCACACAAGACATTGTTAGCAAAGTGGAGGATTTTCAATAAAAGATAAAACGGCTTTTCACTCATCAATTTCCTGAAGAAAGGTGTGTCAACTGATTCTCTCTTTGAAAAGTACATATTGTCTTATGGTTTGTCAAGAGTTCACTGAAGCATGAGCATTCCAATAAATGTTTTTGCCCCATCCCTTGTAGCATCCTGCCAAATGCGAACCATTGTGTGGGTTGCTCAATTGTGATAATCTATGAACTGTTGTGGATATATTACTTTACACAAAGCATCATTCACAAAACAAATAAAACAACTCATTACATTATATTGTTTTAGAGGAACAACTGTACCACTACTACCATTGAACAAATGTTTATCGCGAACTGAACTAGCACGCACAAATGCGTTAGGTACCACCTGCTGCACTAGCGTCTCGTCGTCAGGTGTTTCTGAATCGGTCATTTTCAATAGCCTCAACATCCTTATCTTGAAAACTGTCTCTGAATTTTCTAAAAGCAGCTGCTCTGTCACCGAAACTGATAAGACTTCTTTTCGCCATTGCGAAAGATCACTGACTAACACGGCTGTAAAAGCAGACGCTTTTGCGGCTGCTTCACAGGACATATATTGCCGACGCGCGCTTGAGTGGAAAATGTTATAACTAGCCTGAGAGAGATACCGTGTAGTGGATGAAGCTCAACTGACACCACAGTTTCAACTGCAGGCCGATAATTCGTCATCCCATCAGCTACTAGCCATAGAATGCAGCGGACGGATATATCTGTCCAACAACAGTGAATTTACAGAGCGTGGGCGTATACATCCGTCATGTCCACTTAAAAGATTAATAACCTTCGTAAGAAAGGGATTGTTTTCCATTAGGACAAGAGTCATCAGGCATACTTTGAGGCGGTTAGATGCCATTAGTAATTCCTCCGTTTTGGCTATTCCCCATTTTGAGCACCAGATTGTTATCCAAGCGGATGCTTCTACTTGTGAAATTGCGGCCGTTCTTCTGCAAGAACAAAACGGGGAGCAGCGTTCCATAGCTTACGCTTCTAGGACGTTGTTGTCTCCTGAAAGTGAATGTTCCGTGTACGCACGGGAAGCATTGGTAGTCCTCTTTGCTCTTGAGAAATTGAAATTTTATCTCGGGCACACGGAATTTCCCATAGAAGTGGATAACAAGCCCCGAGTTGGGTTCTGGCACGTACCTGGAAGACTTGGCAAATAACCTCTGGGGGATTCTGATGTCCACCATTCGTTTTACGGTCAGTCATATAAGGTTCCCCGACAATCAGATGGCGAATTCCTCAAGCCGCATGTTCGAAGGCAGGCTCAAGAATCACTAGGATCAGGGGAGGGGGAGGAGTCTTCGAAGGACTGGGCAACAGGGGCGTTGACGGGGGTCCGTGAACTTTTCACTGATTTGAAGATGGAAGCGAGGCAAGATCTTAACTCTAGAACTGTTAAACGGAGATATCTGGGCGAAGCCTGGACAATGGTCTACTTTGTTATAGCCGCCGCGAGCACGAACCTAATATTTGTTTGCCCATGTAACTTTTCGATCCTGTATTCCGCTACTTTCACGATACTGTGACGGGTGGCGAGTTGGGTATTCGTAGAACCATTGCTAAGTTTAAGGAACATGTTACTTGGCCTGCCATTTATAAAGATGTCCGGAGGTTGGTGGGGGAGTGTGAAAGCTGCAAGAGTGCTAAGCCCAATTCTAACTCACTTAAAGAGCTTTAGCATTCGACTAGGGACGACCGTTCTATGGAGAAACTTTTTATTGATTATATAGGATCCCTCCTTCACACTCCTCCTGGTAACAGGTACGTTCTGGTGGTTGTTGATGTTTTTCCCGTTTCTGCTGGTTGATTCCAAGCAGCAAGGTTACGGCTCCTTTGAACATTCGCCACCTAAGTATTTTTTTCCATCTATGGACCACATAGGGCACTTGAGTGACAATTCTACAGTTTTCACTTTCAAAGTGTTTAAAAGATTTCTTTTGAGAATGCCGTTAACCATATCATCACCACTCCATACCATCCGCGACACTTTCTTGTGGAGCGAGTGAGTCGTAATTTGAAGGCAACACTGATCGTTTTTCATGGGAGTTCTCAAAGAAAGTGGGATCTTGCGATAACCTTGCTTAATTTTGCGTTCAATATGTCCCAATATGAGCCTCATACGACCTTCCCCGTCCTTACTCATATTTGCTATTCAGGTTAACTCCCCTTTATCTAACTTACTGTCTATTAACGATCTTATTCTGGAGCAGGTTAGTCTGGAAATTATTCAGCAGAATAGAGAATAACCCTAACAGCATAAGTAACTGAACGTCTAGCATATTATCAATATTTTTGATCCAGTTAATCTCTTACCAGCTCATACACCCAAAAATTTTGAATATTCTGCCTTCGTATAAAAATATGTATTCATTGTTGGTGTTATGCCATTCACTCTAGAAACCGTATATGTTGTGTTTTATCAAACTTTGCGCCAATTTGTAGAGAACCACTTAACAATTTTCTGAAAGGAATTATTTACAATTTCTTCATTCAGTTCTTGTTTATGATGTGTGATCATCAAAAAGAACAATCTTTGCAGGTCATTAGTATATATTAAGAACAATAAGAGACCCACGATTGAATCCTGTTGGACCCCATTCTTGTGCCTCCCCAATTTGAGAAATTTTCTGATTTTTGTGTGCCATGTGAACTGTTGCTTTCAACCTTCTGCACTTTTAGAGTTTAATATGAATTAAACTATTTGTGAACTGTCCCCACTTGTATAACAACATTTAAGATTATGTAGAAGTATTATGTGATTTACACTACGAAAAGTCTTGGAAAGATGACAAAAAAATCCCAATGAGTGACGTCCAGTTATTCAGAGCATTTAATATTTGATCAGCGATAGCTTATATAGGATTTTATGCTGTAAAGCCTCTCTGAAAACGAAATTAACATTTTGTTAGTACCTTATTTTTGCAAATATATGAAGCTGCTCGTGAAGACACTTCTTTGTCAAGATTTTTGGATAACGCCATCATACGTGAGATTGGCCAGCAGTTGTTGGCATAATAAGTATCCCCCTTTTTATGCAATGGTATAATAATATTTCAGTCTGCCAGGAAAAATGCCATATATCTGTGAGCTACTATATACATACCAGAGAATCCTACTGATCCGTTGTGAACAAGCTTTTAATACTCTGTTGGAAATGTCATCAATTCCATGTAAGCTTTTACTTTTGTATGAGTTTGTTTTCCTAATTTCAGAAGGAGAGGTGGGTATAATTTGAATTTTATTCAATTTCATAGACATTGCCTCTTCCACATATACCCTTTCCTTTCCTAATGATCATCTGGATCCTGTTTTCTCAGCAACATTTAAAAAATAATTAAAAATGTTTTCAACTTCTCACTTTTTGTTAATAAACTTCACATTAATCATGGTGGTAATACAGTCTTTCTGTGTTCTCCAGTGCCCTGTTTCCCTTTAAACAATATTCCAAATTGTTTTAAATTTATCATCAGATAAATTTATCATCATATCAGATATAATTCACATTCTTCTGAACTATTTAATAACTTCCTGTAATATAATACCGTAGGCTCTGTAGTATTTGATTTTCTGGGTCATTTCTCTTTTTTGATATTAGATACATATCCCTTTTCCAGTTACAAGATGTCACTGTTTCCTTATGGGAACTATTTGCAAATATACTCCCCAGTGTATAAGGAAATGACTTACATGTCAAACTAGGGTTAGGTTCCTGGTACACCTCATCTTCAGCTAACTGCTGCAGATTTTCCTTAAAATTTGCAATTGTTAAATCATTAACTGGATACACCATTTTGGAGGACTGTTTTGTACTACTGTATGGAGATGTGCCACACCATAAGTAACTATCCATGATGGTTAGAAAGATTATTCTTAATAGGATAAATATTTATTTGATTAAATTTATCTTGGTCTATGAAAATATTATCTAGAAGTGTGCTGCTTTCCTGTACTATCCGAGTAGCAAAATTAACTGATGTCAAATTGCTAAAACCGAGTAGTACTTCAAAGTCGTTCATTCTCTCAGACACTTTCAGAAAATCTACACTGAAATCCCCAATAATAATAATATACTTCCCTTTGTTTGAGAAATAGTACATAAAGGAATCCACGTTTTTCAGAAATACCTGATACTTTCCCAGTGGGGACCTATACGCAATTACAGTTATAAAAGTAGCTTTATTTAATTTAATCTCACAAGCACAAGCTTCAATATGTTGCTTTATACAATATAAGTTTCGATAATTTACACAGTATGATAGCTTTGAGCAGTGATAATACCGCTCTAGAAGTTTATATATGCGAGTGACGTCCAGAAACTATAACCATAAATGGAAACATCGAGAAATATAATGTAGAGGTTCTAATGTTACTGGTTGAACAACGCAATGAAGCAGTTTGGCGGCGGTAGCTTATACAGAGTTCTGGTGGCATTGCTGTACTAACAACTGGATGAGCCTGTAGATTCAGCAAGCGAGGATATTCTCTCATAGTATGCGAAGACAGAATCGGTATTTAATACGTATTCGTATCCCAAAATTTGTTCTGCCTCCTCAAAACCATGCTGGTAGGCGTCTCTACATCCGGCTCTCTCCACGATAACTTCTCGAGAACTTCTGGTGTGTAGACTCTTCAACTGATAAATGACTTTCCTGGCAGCGGACATTTAAGGGCTACAGGCTTTTTGCGTTACAGTTAGTGTAACAATAAGCTGTAGCTTTGCAGCAGACTTCGACAGATGACAAAAACACACAGCTCTGGGCGCAGCACACTGAGTACTTAATTTGTACTTGAATACATCAAAAGGTAATTCGATGGTTGATTTATGTCAGTTGTTCTCTACACATCTGGCTCCCTGCCTTTGCTGCCATTACTGCAGTCAACGATTTAACGATTGCAAACTTCAGGGAAAGGCTACAGCAGTTAGACTGGGATGAGGTGTACTGTGAACCTGATGCCAATTTAAAATATAATTTATTTCATGACACTTTTGTAAATGCATTTGAAAACTGCTTCCCCAAGAAAATAATTAAGTAGACTTGTAAGAAACCATGTAACAAACCATGGCTTGCTAAGGGTGCAAAAATATCTTGTAATGGGAAATGTATAAAAACTACTGTGCTATATTAAGAAAAGTTATTAAAAAATCCAGAAGTATGTGTATCATGTCTGAAATCAGCAACTCTGATAATAAAATTAAAACAATTTGGAATACTATTAAAAGAGAAACAGGCCAACCAAGAGCACAGGAAGACAGTATTACCATCAAATTGAATGGAAACTTTATGAACAAAAAGTCAGAAGTTGAAAATAATTTTAATAATCATTTTCTAAATGTTGTGGATATAGTAGGATCCAGGTTTCATTAGAAGATGCTAGGCTGTTAATGGAAGAGGCCATACCTATTCAATCTGATACAATTGAAATCTTACCCACTTCTCCCTCTGAAATTAGAAAAATAATAAACTTGCTTAAAAGCAAAAACTCACTTGAAATTGCTGGCATTTCCAGCAAAATACTAAAAGCTTGTTCTCAACAAATAAGTAAGATTCTCAGCCACCTGTGTAATAGCTCTCTGGAACAGGGCATTTTCCCTGATAGACTGAAATATATTATTGTTACACCTTTGCATAAAAAAGGGGATAGATCTGATGTCAACAATTACTGTCCAATCTCCCTTCTAACAGCTTTATCCAAAATTTTGAGAAAGTAATGTATTCAAGAGTAGCTTCACAAATCTGTAAAAATGAAGTACTAACAAAATGTCAGTTTGGTTTCCAGAACAGAAAATGCCATATATGCTTTCACCAATCAAATTTTGAATTATCTGAATAACCAAACACCACCCATTGGGATTTTTTGTGATCTCTCAAAGGCTTTTGATTGTGTAAATCATGAAATTCTGCTAGACAAGCTCAAGTATTGTGGCATGAGTGGGACAGTGCGCACACGGTTTAATTCGTACCTAACTGGAAGAGACAGTTGAAATAAGCCGTTCTCATAATATGCAAAGATCAGCACATTCCTCAAACTGGGGAACTATCAAGAATGGGGTTCCACAAGGATTGGTCTTGGGTTCTTTGTTGTTCTCAATATATATTAATGAGCTGCCGTTCTATATTCATGAAGATGCAAAGTTAGTTCTCTTTGCTGATGATACAAGTATAGTAATCACACCTGACAAACAAGAATTAACTGATGAGATTGTCAATAATGTCTTTCAGAAAATTACTAAGTGGTTCCTTGTAAACGGACTCTCACTGAATTTTGATAAGACACAGTACATACAGTTCTGTACAGTAAATGGTATGAAGCCATTAATAAATATAGGCCTTAATCAGAAGCATATAGCTAAGGTAGAATATTCAAAATTTTTAGGTGTGTCTGTTGATGAGAGATTAAATTGGAAGAAACACATTGATGATCTGCTGTAACGTTTGAGTTCAGCTACTTCTTATGCAATAAGGGTCATTGCATATTTTGGTGATAAACATCTTAGCAAATTAGCTTACTACGCCTGTTTTCACTCATTGCTTGCATATGGCATCATACACTCCTGGAAATTGAAATAAGAACACCGTGAATTCATTGTCCCAGGAAGGGGAAACTTTATTGACACATTCCTGGGGTCAGATACATCACATGATCACACTGACAGAACCACAGGCACATAGACACAGGCAACAGAGCATGCACAATGTCGGCACTAGTACAGTGTATATCCACCTTTCGCAGCAATGCAGGCTGCTATTCTCCCATGGAGACGATCGTAGAGATGCTGGATGTAGTCCTGTGGAACGGCTGGCCATGCCATTTCCACCTGGCTCCTCAGTTGGACGAGCGTTCGTGCTGGACGTGCAGACCGCGTGACACGACGCTTCATCCAGTCCCAAACATGCTCAATGGGGGACAGATCCGGAGATCTTGCTGGCCAGGGTAGTTGACTTACACCTTCTAGAGCACGTTGGGTGGCACGGGATACATGCGGACGTGCATTGTCCTGTTGGAACAGCAAGTTCCCTTGCCGGTCTAGGAATGGTAGAACGATGGGTTCGATGACGGTTTGGATGTACCGTGCACTATTCAGTGTCCCCTCGACGATCACCAGTGGTGTACGGCCAGTGTAGGAGATCGCTCCCCACACCATGATGCCGGGTGTTGGCCCTGTGTGCCTCGGTCGTATGCAGTCCTGATTGTGGCGCTCACCTGCACGGCGCCAAACACGCATACGACCATCATTGGCACCAAGGCAGAAGCGACTCTCATCGCTGAAGACGACACGTCTCCATTCGTCCCTCCATTCACGCCTGTCGCGACACCACTGGAGGCGGGCTGCACGATGTCGGGGCGTGAGCGGAAAACGGCCTAACGGTGTGCGGGACCGTAGCCCAGCTTCATGGAGACGGTTGCGAATGGTCCTCGCCGATACCCCAGGAGCAACAGTGTCCTTAATTTGCTGGGAAGTGGCGGTGCGGTCCCCTACGGCACTGCGTAGGATCCTACGGTCTTGGCGTGCATCCGTGTGTCGCTGCGGTCCGGTCCCAGGTCGACGGGCACGTGCACCTTCCGCCGACCACTGGCGACAACATCGATGTACTGTGGAGACCTCACGCCCCACGTGTTGAGCAATTCGGCGGTACGTCCACCCGGCCTCCCGCATGCCCACTATACGCCCTCGCTCAAAGTCCGTCAGCTGCACATACGGTTCACGTCCACGTTGTCGCGGCATGCTACCAGTGTTAAAGACTGCGATGGAGCTCCGTATGCCACGGCAAACTGGCTGATACTGACGGCGGCGGTGCACAAATGCTGCGCAGCTAGCGCCATTCGACGGCCAACACCGCGGTTCCTGGTGTGTCCGCTGTGCCGTGCGTGTGATCATTGCTTGTACAGCCCTCTCGCTGTGTCCGGAGCAAGTATGGTGGGTCTGACACACCGGTGTCAATGTGTTCTTTTTTCCATTTCCAGGAGTGTATTTTGGGGTAATTCATCACTGAGGAATAAAGTATTTATTGCACAAAAGCATGTAGTCAGAATAATAGGTCGAGTTCACCCAAGATCATCCTGCAGACATTTATTTAAGGATCTAGGGATATTCACAGTAGCTTCTCAGTAGATATACTCTCTTATGAAATTTGTTATTAACAACCAAACCCAATTCAGAAGTAATAGCAGTGTGGATTACTACAATAATAGGAGAAAGGATGATGTACACTATTCAAGATTAAATCTAACTTTGGCACAGAAAGGGGTGAATTATACTGCCAGTAAAGTCTTTGGACACTTACCAAATAGTATCAAAAGTCTGACAGATAACCAACAAGTATTTAAGAAGAAATTAAAAGAATTTCTGAATGACAACTCCTTCTACTCCATAGAGGACTATTTAGATACACATTGAGAAAAAAAAGAATAAAAACCGAACAAAAAAAGTTGTTATATTAACTTAATTATGTTGTTAAATTCACTTAATTATGTCATGTAATGGAAAATTTGACTCGTTCCACATCTTTACGAAATATCGTATTCATGAGCCATGGAACTAGTATTAATCTAATCTAATCACGCGTATTTCTTCCCAAAATATTATATTAACGCTAAATTTTGGCCCTACAGACTTCAAAAGAGTGGTGGAAAGTGACACGCTAATTTTGTGACCAGGTGAGATACGTATGTAATGAAAGTCAAAGTTACCATAAGTTCAAGTGTTTTCAGTAAATTCTCCCATAAAACGAGTTCTGTAGTTACACTGAACTATAACGTGAAGATGTTTAATAACATCATATTTGTAAGTAGGCTGTTTAGGTTTCTATGTAAGTAGGCTGTTTAGGTTTTTATGTTGGTAACGCCATATAGCGCTCTATATGAAAATCACTGGCTGTGCTGTGTGCAGTCTGTGGCTGGTTTGCATTGTTGTTTGCTATGGTAGTGTTGGGCAGCTGGATGTTAACAGCGCGTAGCCTTGTGAAGTTGGAGGTGAGCCGCCAGCAGTGGTGGATGTAGGGATTGAGATGGCGGAGTTTCGAGAGTAAATTTGTAGGACTGGATGTCATATATATATATATATATATATATATATATATATATATATATATATATATATAATGACTTTTGAACACTATTAAGGTAAATACGTTGCTTGTTCTCTATCAAAACCTTTCATTTGCTAACTATGCCTCTCAGTAGTTAGTGCCTTCAGTAGTTAGAATCTTTTATTTAGCTGGCAGTATTGGTGCTCGCTGTATTGCAGTAGTTCGAGTAACGAAGTTTTTTGTGAGGTAAGAATTCATGAAAGGTATAGGATATTGTTAGTCAGGGCCATTCTTTTGTAGGGATTACTGAAAGTCAGACTGCATTGCGCTAAAAAATATTGTGTCACTTTAATGAATGTCTGAGTACATTCAGTTTTGCTTAGCTGTTTGAAAAGCAAATAATGTAAGAGGTTTATCAGCATAGTAATTCATTAATTTTTCTAAGGGGACGTTACATATGTCGACCCTTAGCCGAGGATACCTCACTGGAATCTTCTGATTTTTTTTTCTAGTTTGTGTAATTAGTGTAGCCATTGTTTATTGCTAGCGCATAATTGTAGAGAGAATTTGCTTTGTAGTTGTAGTTTTCATTGTTGTACAGTAAAACAGTTGTGACATGCATGTAGATTTGCACTAAGTATTTTGCAGCTGCGCTTGCAATTAACTAGATATTATTTTCAGTGCTATGTTAATGTGTTCTCTTATTTTACTCTTCCAATTGTGCTTTTCTGTGTAATCGTGTGAAACATTGTGACAATTATGGCGTGTGAAAAATGAAATATTAAGCTCAAAAGTGAACTGAGAAATGACGGTGAAGACGATAGCAGTGTATCAGCATCACCTTGTAATGAATTAACTAATAGTCAACATAGTAATTTGGTAATTGTGCATAGGGAAATGGAGCGGGTGGCAAATAATGGTGTAGACTGGGAAACAATTAGTGAACAGTGAAGCATTATCAATCGGGAATGACAGGACACAATCTTGCAAATACTGCAGATTCAGGTTCTGGGTCCTCACCGTTTTCTCAAATAAATCAAGACACAATTTTCTGCTTGTCAAAATGTGAATGTGCAAATGCAAATGCATTGCCGAAAAGCATAGAGGAACATATTCCAGACACAAATACATTATTATTGTAATTAATGCAACAAATGGAACAAAATCA
The DNA here is from genome assembly GCF_021461385.2 of Schistocerca piceifrons. Classification (NCBI taxonomy): domain Eukaryota; kingdom Metazoa; phylum Arthropoda; class Insecta; order Orthoptera; family Acrididae; genus Schistocerca; species Schistocerca piceifrons. The sequence continues at coordinate 719,275,311 of NC_060138.1, forward strand.
GTGACAAACACAGCAACTGTTAGACACAATGGATCAATATCTTCAAAAGTTAGACACAATGGAACAAAGTCTTCAAAGGTTAGACACTACGCTTGAACAAACACGTGAAGATTTAACTACTGAGTTACATAACATCGAATCTAAGTGCCAAAAAGTCTGTAATGACGTAAAAACACAAATTTGTGAGCATTTTCAACCTATTTTTACGCGGCATGAAAATGCATTACAGAATCACGAAGCAGCCATGAAAGAACTGCAAACCATTGTTCATGAAAATCACGAGACCTTGTGGGCTAAAATTGACTCAGTTACATCTACCGATTCGATTACGCTACTTGCAAAAACTCAGGAAAACTTAAAGGACACAGCAGACACTCTGAAAATTGGTTCTGAAAGACACATGGAGAAAATTAGTTCATTATCTTCATTATCAGAGATAGTAGTCGAACTTTCGGATCAGCTAAATAATTTATCTACGAAGGTGGATGATAATCTGAATGACACAAGACCAGTAGTCTTTCATGATACAGAAGAATACGAACAAATTAGGAAATTCAAACAAAATCAGAATCAAATTAATATGCAACACCAAAGAAAATCCGGGAAGTACAAGATCAGTTGACACAGGTAATACAAGAATTACATATTTCAGAGGACACTCACGCTCCAATATGGGAAGAGGGACACAGAAATATGGGACAGCCACAAAATAGTGACACAGGGCACTTCGGAAATTATGAAAGAAATTGGCAAGGTACACCGAATTTGTGATTGTGTTCCTCCCAACTGGTCATTGGAGCACAGGTTAGAATTTATGTGTGGCTACTTAGAGAATGAACCAGCTGTAAGAATGCGATCGGTCATTCACGATTGTCACAGTGAAGGAGAATTTTATCATGTCTTCCTCTCAGAATATTGGTCTCAAGCTACACAAGACCGAGTAAAACATAGCATCATAATGATGAAACATTTCGAACAATCTGAATTTTCCAGTCTTGTGAAATATTTTGAAGACATGTTGCACAAGAATCAATACCTGTCAAACCCATACAGCTCTTCAGAACTTATCAAATTGCCTGAACATTTACGACATATTATTTTGGCAGGACGTTGCAAAGATGACATTGAAGCTTCTCAGGGACTCTTACAAGAATTAGAAATTGACACTGATAATCGCGGGATGCGAAAAGAGAAACACAGCAATTACAGATCACATCCGTCACAATTCCGTGATGACAGAAATAATGACTGGACACGACAAGGCTATTCTTACAATGTAAATCATGACCAAAACAGACACTACCCATATGACAACCGTTCGCAGAGTAGTAATAAATACAGAGAAAGATCGCATTTCCATAGTAATGAATGTGACAGAGACAACCAAAGAAACAGACAATATGGGAACCAAAACAATTATTATCAAGGGAGACAGAATAACTTCAGACACAACGATCCACCGTGCAGTGATAATTCAGGGAGAAATTCTCCACCACTTACCCTACAGGAAAAAAATTACAGAAACTACCGACATGACGATAGACGATATAATCGTAACGATAGATCAGAATGCAATCAGAATTGGCGGGATTCAAACAGAGCAGGGCACTCTCGGCAAGGTGAATTTATAGAAGTTAGACCTCCAAATCCCAATAACGACGCATGCCAACAAAGAGACAGACAATGACTCGCACCACAGGCAGCCACGAGCGCCGGCTAGCTCAGAGAAAATAACATAGATGTTAACGTTGAGAAAAATTTTAGCATTCCTTACCGAAGTATACAACATGATAATTGCTTTGAAGTTGAAACTCTGCATGCTAGGAAGAGTAAAGGATTGCACCACATTTCACATGTAAAACCGTTTATTGAAAGATAATCTGGTTTTTAACTTAGTCTTTGCCATAAAATTTTTCACTTCACGCTACTAGTACATGTTGTCACACTTAGAAATTGTTATCATGCAACAATGTTTTGAAGCTAACTATCCAATCTAGAACCTATGGAACATATTTAGAGAGTAATTACCACTGCATTGTGATAGTGAACAGAGGACACAGTGTTACTGTGTGTGTACATTCTTGTTTGTTAGTTGCACGATTACGTAACGACTATAAGGCTTACATACTTGTAACATATACTGCTAATGAGATTTTAATGCAACATTTTGGTTTACTTGAAAAGATATTCTTTATTTGAAGTACTTTCTGTGAGATTAAAGATGACTTAGTATTTGGTTTCTTTGAAAGCTACATAATTACATCACGACGCTACTAATGTGTGACTCAATTTACATTGTTGCTTTTGTGCTGTATCTGCTTTATATCTGCACAGTTTTTCTGAATTCTTCTGGAAAGTAAAACATGTTTTAGTAGTAACTTTTGTGGTATAGCTACAATGAGACAGCCTTTTTTGTAGCACAACATTTTTGCTTACAGACGACGATAATTACGACACTTGTCACACTTTTTACCCTTAAGTAATGACAGAGATTGTCTTACAACAAGACGCACAGTTTAGCGCTACAGTACACGTATTTGAGTGACTGATTTTGTACTTAAAACATTTATGTTTAAAGATTTTTGAATTACAATGATACAAAGAAAGTTTTCCATGATACATTTCATAGGGTATAAATACATTAACCTTCAGGTGGTTACACGCTTACTTTATGTACCATGTGTTTGGCAAGCACAAGGAGCCCTAGCTAATATGGTATTTGCTTATACAACTTTACACGTCAGTACCATATTTCTGTAAGACAGAATTACACAGCTATCTGATCATTTAACTGAGAGAGACAAACATTTTTTTCTACGTCAGTGACACATGTTTACGCAATTACACAGTTGGATGACTTCACACATATGAAATTGTATTTTGTCTGTACTTTGTGAACTGTTCATATTTTTTTGGAACCATTGTGGTTCTATAAGAGCTTTGAATGATGTATTTCGTGTGGGATCATGATTTTTAAAGTACGTTTGAGGTAGATGACACTATTGAAATGAGCAGAGAAATCTTTTTAGGTTTTGAAATTATTGCAGAAAGCTACGACGATTTTGAGATTTGACTGAGGTGTTATGATGTTATTATTATTATGACGATGTGTATTATGCTGTTGAGGTATGTTTATGATCAATAAGCTGATGCTATATGAGGAATTTGATTATGCTACGTATTTATTATGATGAAATATTGAAGAAGTGTCGACGAATATGTATATGTGTAATAAGTTAAGGAATAATGAGTAGTGGTTAGGGACTCTGATTTATGAAAAGGATGTTGGAAACCAAGAATCGTACTTTAAGAGTTATGAAATGTGTGTAAATGCGTGAATTTATCACAATGCCGGCGAAAATTTTATGGACACTGTTATATTTATAGGACTTTGTTTATACACATTTGTAACGCCAATTCTCCACCTGTGGAATTTTTATATGAGACTGTCACTGTAGCGCAAACTGCTGTCGTAAATCTTTCGGTAAGGAAGCTAAGTGACCCAAGTGGCGCCCAGGTGTGCCAGTCGCCTGGAGAAAAAGTCATTAGGTGAAAAAAAAGGGAGACCATTAACATTGACATTCCTTTCTGGAAAGCATCGCAAATACGACACGCTCATTACTTGGAAAGATACTTACATCTGCACACCTGATTATGACAAGCGTCTTTCTACGAGAGTTGAGAGAATTTCTACTAACTTATGAAATGCTACATGACCATCGAATGATATTTTTATGCTTGAATTTGTACATATTTGCTTATTTCATTTGATATCTGGTTTCCAGCTGTGATGCAGCATTGGTTTTGTAAAATAAAATTCACTGCATTTGCTAATATGAATACTTTCTGTCAACAGATCTATTAAATAATAATTTTATGATCCACATTCTTCGAAAAAGGAGCACTTGGAAAGGAAAGAACAATAAGAAGGGACTAATAACAGTAACTGCATACATAATTTTCTTTTCAAGTACTTGGTAATATTTTTTGTAGAATAAGTTGTGGTGCACCACTTTAATTACATAGACATTAAGATGTGAATAGACATTTCCCTTATCTGCATTGTTGTCTTTAGTGTACTATTTTTTTGCTTGTGGCTTTGTCATGATTAGATATAAGTTATTGCATTTGCTGCTGCTGTTTGCCAGGCATAGTGTTACTGAATTTCACTTTGTATTACTCTGTTAAGCCAGTTTTACTACTGATGTATTTTTCTTGTTTGCTGGACAGTGCCTTGTATTAGTTGTTATATTGCAATTGCTTTGCTAATTTAGATTTACTGCTGCTAGCTTTGCCAATTTGTATTTTTTGTCATTGCTGTTTGTGTTAATTTGTTGTGTGTTGCTGCATTGCCTCGTCCCTTAGTATATATATCTGAGCTCAGTAGATTTAAGTTAGCTTAAGAGGGAGTAGACTATATAAGAAACTAACTATGAAGAATAGGGAAAGAATGCATTGAGAAGTTATATGAAAGAGATTTGGGCAAAAAATGAGTATTGTACACTGAGAAATAATTATTTTGAAAGAAATCTGACTAGAAACTGAAAGCAGGTATAGATAGGACTTTTTGGGAATAATGATGAATGAAGGGAGATCTCGAAGAAATAAAGAAAGTTTTGTTTGCAAAATACTGTAGTAAAACAAACCCTGTCCTTTCCTTTTGTATTATTCCGCTATATGTTTGTGTACCCTTGTGTATTTGTATTCTTCCTGTCTTTATGTGTTTATCTGATATGATTTATGTTGTAGAATTTTTCTAATACTCAGCTACATTCACTATGATGAGGAATACTGTTATCCTCAAGTACAATTTGCATTAATAATATGTTATTTACTTTGTAAAGATGTTTAGACGTTATTAATTCTGTTCTGTTTCAATGCTCATGTGTGAAATTAATGTTTCGAAAACTATTCTCATTATTTTATATATTTTTTTATGTCGTAATTCCTGTAACACTGATGTATATGTTTATATCTATTCTTTTGTAAAGCCTGTATTACTACAAATGTTATCTGTATTATTATGTTTTTAATGAATTTTCTGTATCTTTGTAATTGTATTCTCATGTTATAAAATTGTAATTGACACCAGTTCATCAAATTAAGTAACTTGTAAGCATTCATTTCAGTGCACACATTTATGTTGGTCATAGTATATGCACAATATGTGACAAGTTGGGACTGTTAGTGTTTGCACATGTGTTAATAATTCAGCAAGGGACTGGTTAACAACACTGCTGGTTCTAAGGACAGGACAACTCCAAAAACTTTGTGAGTGCACAAGTGGTGGTTTAGGGACTTGCTATATTGTCTGCAAGGCTCTTCGATGGTGATTGTGCACCTGCACAGTCGCGACAGATGGCTGCTGGCCGCCTCTACAAGGACTGTAGTGGGTCTGCACCTTTGATGACCCACCAATACCATTACTTCTACAAGGACTGCAGTGGATCTGCACCTCTGGTGGCCCACCAATACCGTACTCTCTACCAGGACTACAGTGGGTCTGCTCTGTGATGACCTACCTACCAATATTCTCCAACTTCGACTGACTCTGCTGTGGGTTTGCTCTATTGTGGCCCATTCCCTGTCTGCATGTCAAGAGTCAGCACCGTCTTTCTGTTGGAAGGACAAGACTACTTGTTCAAGACTGCATGGAAATCCACTACTTCTATGTACATTCTCTTTTACTGCTCAGACTTTGAGAAAAAAAAAACACTGAAATTTTACTGTGATGAATGATCAGGACTGTCTTTATAGACTATGAGAAAATTTTAGCTTTTGACAACATTGGATCAATAAGTGTGTGCATTTGATATCTTTGTTATTGTAATTATGGAAAATTTTATCAAATCATTATTGGCCACTGCCCAAAACAATTTGTAAAATTTTTTGTGGGGAGCATGGGAGCTATGTAAGTAGGCTGTTTAGGTTTCTATGTAAGTAGGCTGTTTAGGTTTTTATGTTGATGACGCCATATAGCGCTCTATATGAAAATCACTGGCTGTGCTGTGTGCAGTCTGTGGCTGGTTTGCATTGTTGTTTTCTATGGTAGTGTTGGGCAGCTGGATGTTAACAGCGCGTAGCCTTGTGAAGTTGGAGGTGAGCCGCCAGCAGTGGTGGATGTAGGGATTGAGATAGCGGAGTTTCGAGAGTGGATGATCTGGACAGAGACAGTAAATTTGTAAGACTGGATGTCATATATATATATATATATATATATATATATATATATATATATATATATATATAATGACTTTTGAACACTATTAAGGTAAATACATTGTTTGTTCTCTATCAGAATCTTTCATTTGCTAACTATGCCTCTCAGTAGTTAGTGCCTTCAGTAGTTACAATCTTTTATTTAGCTGGCAGTATTGGCGCTCGCTGTATTGCTAGTAGTTCGAGTAACGAAGATTTTTGTGAGGTAAGAATTCATGAAAGGTATAGGTTATTGTTAGTCAGGGCCATTCTTTTGTAGGGATTACTGAAAGTCAGATTGTGTTGCGCTAAAAAATATTGTGTGTCACTTTAGTGAATGTCTGAGTACGTTTAGTTTTGCTCAGTTGTTTGAAAAGCAAATAATGTAAGAGGTTTATCAGCATAGTAATTCATTAATTTTTCTAAGGGGACGTTACATATTCTATGAGAAATTACCACAAGAAAATGAAACAGTTAAAAGTAACTAAGGTTGACAGATTCAAAAGAAGGAACCAATAGGTAGGTTACTAAATTATTGGCACACTCATCCGTTTCCACTATCTGACGACAGTGCTTGCCAAAATTTGAGTTTGTAAAATTATGCACGCCACACGGCTGTGCTTCTCCTCCTCATTAATAGAATATTGTATTCTTAGTACATACACGCCTAAGCCGACTGGAGATATCGTCTTTCCCACACTCATGCTCGTATATTAGCGATAGTGCTGATACATGATGAAACAACGCTGTGGTAGGCGGTTTGCGGGTTTAAATTACCTCAGGGTATGACCATGCGGTGCATTTGACCTGCTGTCGACGAAAGGTGGTGCTGGCAGCAGTCCACATACGCAGAGGTGTGTTGGTGCATGTCAGAGTACGGTGTAGCGAGTAAGTGTGCAGACGTTTTCAGAAGTGCTAATGGAGACTGTGTGTTGAAAATGGCTCAAAGAACACATATTGATGAGGTTATGAGAAGTAGAATACTAGGGCGACTGGAGGCTGGTAAAACACAGCAGGTCGTAGCACGGGCCCTCCGTGCCACAAAGTGCGATCTCAAGTTTATGGCAACGATTACAGCAGACAGGAAACGTGTCCAGGTGCTACAGTACGGGACGTCCACAGCACCACAAGAAGACCGATATCTCACCATCAGCGCCAGCAAACGACCATGTAGTACTGCAGGTAGCCTTGCTTGGGACGTTACCGCAGCCACTGGAACAGTTGTCTCCAGACACACAGTCTACAGACGGCTGAGCAGACACCTGCAAGGTGCATTCCACTGACCACTGGTCACAGGACAGTACATGGTCATTGGAACAGTGGTCCCAGGTTATGTTCACGGACGAGTCCGAGTATACTCTGAACAGTGAGTCTCGCCGGGTTTTAATCTGGCGTGAACCAGAAACCAGATACCAACCCATTAATGTCCTTGAAAGGAACCTGTATGGAAGTCGTGGTTTGATGGTGTGAGGTGGGATTGTGATTGGTGCACGTACACCCCTGCATGGCTTTGACAGAGGAAGTGTAACAGGTCAGATGTATTGGGACGTCATTTTGCACCAGTATGTCCACCTTTTCAGGGGTGCAGTGCGTCCCACCTTCCTCCTGATGGATGATAACGCACGGCACCACCAAGCTGCCATCGTGGAGGAGTACCTTGAAACAGAAGATATCAGGCGAATGGAGTGGCCTGCCTGTTCTCCAGACCTAAACCCCATCGAGCTCATCTGGTATGCTCTCGGTCGATGTATCGCTGCACGTCTTCAAACCCCTAGGACACTTCAGGAGCTCCGACAGGCACTAGTGCAAGAATGGCAGGCTGTACCCCAGCAGCAGCTCAACCACCTGATCCAGAGTATGCAAACCCGTTGTGCGGCCTGTGTACGTGTGCATGGTGATAATATCCAATATTGATGTCGGGGTACATGCGCAGGAAACAGTGGCATTTTGTAGCAAATGTTTTTCGGTACGGTTTTCTCAACTTATCACCAATACCATGGACTTACAGATCCGTGTTGTGTGGAGTGCCACGTTGTGTGGCACCACATTCTGCAATTATCCTTAATTTATGAGCATGAATGTATAACAGCGTCCTTGTTTTATCTGGCAGTGCTGCTGTCGGTGGCCGCCATGTCGGACGATGCCTGTGAACCCTGAAAAGCGACATAACGCAAACTTTACATCATGCTCCAGTTGGAGCTGCAAAGTGAAATGACTGTTTCTCACACCATTCTGCGAGCAAGTTTCGAAGTGGTTCTCACTAGCAGTATACGAAGTGTCACCTTAGTTCCTCCTGTCCTCCCTCATAACATTTGCCTCTTCTTAGAGTGTCAGCCCTAGCCTCTCACGAGAAGTCATCCACTGACAAGTGTCAGTTCTCCTGCAACATCTTCCCACTTCTCAATAATTTTCCAAAATTACCACGTAAGACCAGACTGACTAATGAAATTCCTGCATTTTCGTGCCCAGAGGCCTGCAGCTGAACAAAGGAGCATAGAGCCATAAATGCCTGTAGCTTTCACAGAGCCTGCATAGTGTCCACCGGCGTATTGCACTCCTGTCAGCAGACTGGCTCCGTCTTCTCTGCATTTTCCACCCAAGGCTCACTGTTGCCCACTTTCAGGGACCTTTACTGTACTTTACAACGCTTTAGGAACGAGAAAGCGGCGGTCATCTCATCCAGGATTCCAACGACTTCTCAGCCGCCGTCTGGACGGTCCCGGCATTAACTACTGTCTACAGCGTGTTGCTCAAGACAGGAGTCCCCTCGTCCTCTCCAGTAGACACAACCACCTTCCGCGAACACTGTCGTGTCTGGCGTTGGCATCACCTTTTACAACCTGCGCTAAGCTGTTATTGTGTCCTTTGGCCCGCTATGATTTGCTGTGAAATTGCCACCCGAACCAAATATAATCTCAAGAAATAAAACACCAGTACTTCATGTTCTGGCCATGTTCTGGCCATCACTATCGGATAATCTTTAATGAAAATAAAAGAATGCGCCATTTTCAGACACGTTCAGAGTACCAGGTAGAAGGACTGGTGGCGCGCGTAAACACGTTCAGAGCACACAGGACAGGTACAAAGGCGCGCGCGTTAACACGTCCAGAGCAGTTAAAGGGTTAATGCGATCTGCATGACGCTCTGTACAATTTGCACCTCAAATATTGACAATGTAAAAGTTTTTCCATCTTTCAGTACAGCTTTTTCAACTTGTATTTGTTTGATGAAGAAACTAATGCGAAGCCACCTACAAATTAGAGCTGAAAGTCGAAAAAACATTTTCGTCCGTTTTACCAACAATAATTTAAACATTGAGCTGGTTTTCACTACTCCGGTGATGTTTGATTATGTCTAAAAGTACCTGAAGTATTGTGTGACCTGTAAACACTGCTCAGTCAGTAGCATGATTCAGAAGCCATGGGTGAGTCGTGTAGAATGTATAGCAAGTGTACCTTTACAAGGATTTTTGATTTTGTACTCTCTTGCTATGTTGTTTTGTACACAAGATCCAAATTCCCCGCTCATTGACTATAATTATCAGAGTGTTAAAAGTCTCATATCACGTAAGCATCATATCTTATTACGACCAATTATTGCTCGAGTTTCCAAGTGAGGGACTGGAAGACACCGTCCGGAGGACATGGGGAATGCTTAGCTGGCGCAGAGTTTAACTTCCACCATTGTTGGATTCCATCTGCCGTTCTGATTTCCGTTGGCGTGATTTTTTACTATTTGGCGTAGGCACTCGTGACTTTTCCGCAGCAGCCTTATTTTACGTAGTAGCTAATTAGATGAGGTGTTGGTCGAAGTGACAGCTTTGCTGAAAAACAGTCTTGATCATTTTGTGCTTCAAATCTGAGTTATATTAGTAGGAACAATCACAGCTGTGTTTAGGCACGATTATTATGTCACAAACGATTTCCTTCAATGAACATCAGGTGGCACTGAAAATTCAACAGCAGTCTTCGTAACTAATTCTCGATTTTTATCAACTTTTCAGAGCTACGTGGTAATATTCATTAGAGTTGATGACATATGCTGAAGTGAAAACAAAAAATACTGTTTCAGTGGAAACTCAGGTGCTAGATTTTGTATGACTCTTTTATTTACTGTCGTTATCAAGCTACCGGAGATTCAGAGAATGTTGGAAGAAGCTAGTGGGAAGGTAGTAAAGACTCGTCGTGGCATATTGCTTTCGTACTAGTGGCAGCTTCAGGGGTGCGCGTGAGTTAAGATAGATAAAGGGCTTAAAAAAGTGGTGTCGTAGAAATGATTCTTTGACCTTGTCTCGCGGGACAAATTGAGGGTGTTGACAATTACATAAAAAAATTTATGGGATCGCGAGTGTGTGAAATGTTATTTTAGAAACCAGTGGCGTAAGTTGCTAGCATAACGGAAGCACACATCGTCTGCAGCGTAAGATTGGCTGCAGCCTGAATATCTTTTGCGTCTTCGTAACAGGGAGAGGAATATTTCGCTGTGTTACATAACGTGCTTCGCGTGTCACTATATGCAGCAGAGTGTTAGCGGCAAGTAGACGGATCTACTTGAATATCGCTGAAGAACGTGCAAATCGCGGAGACATGACCACAAAGTGACATAACTACGTCAGAAATGTTCTTTTTCCCAGACAAGTGCTGCCAAATGCAATTATATAGTGGGGGAATAGCGTGATTAAAGTTGTCGACTGTGCCTGAACGTGGGTATACATTCCTTGCAATAACCGCAGAATAGCTTTAGTGTCTGACAGTATTCGTGCTACGTTAAAAAGAATTCTGCATGCGGTAAAGACGACAGTTAACAAACCGAAAAGATCTACCTCTACATGTACATCCACGTAAATACTCCGCAAGCTACTGTGTGGTGCAAGATGGAGGGTACCTTTTACCTCTACTTGTTTCCTTTCCTGTTCCACTCGCAAATGGAGAGAGGGAAAAACTCTTGTCTATATGGCTGCGTATGAGCCCTAATCGCTCTTTTATCTACGTGGTCCTTATACGAAATGTACTCCGGTAGAATCATTCTCCAGTCAGTTTCAAAAGCCGGTTTTCTAAATTTTCCCAAAAGGGTTTTGCGAAATTAACGTCATCTTACCCCGGGGGATTTCCACTAGCGTTCACGAAGCATCTACGCAATGCTTTCGTGTTGACTGAACCTATCTGTAACAAATCAAGCAGCTCGCCTCCGAATTGATTTGAACCCTTTCATCTGCCGCCTCAGTAGCGTAGCGGTAGCCTTACCACCTACCAGTCAGGGGGACCGGGTTCGATTCCCAGCAGGGGACTGGGTGATGTATGCCCTTCATCATCATTGACTCCCAAGTGGCGTCAACTAAAAAGGACTTGCAATACGACGGCCGAACTCCCCCGAATGGGGGTCTTCCGGCGAAAGAACGCCATACGATCATTCCCATTTTTTTTTTTTTTTTTTTTTTTGACCTGATGGGGATCCCAAACATGCACGACTGGGTCACACTTGCGTTATATAGGCGGTCTCCTTTATAGATGAGCTACACTTTCCTAACATTCTCCCGATAAACCGAAGTCGATCATATCAGCGTCCTCGCGTGCTCGTTCCGTTTCAAATCGCTTTGCAACGCTACGACCAGGTACTTACTCGATGTCACGGTGTCAAGAAGCACAGTGCTACCGCTGTATTCTAACTTTAAGAGATTTTTTTCCTTTTCATTTGCATATACTTACATTTTTTAAAATTTAGATCAAGCTGCCATTAATTGTTCAAATTATAAACTTCGTCTAAGTCTACTCATATACTCCCATAGTCAATGAACGACAACACCTTCCCGTGCAAACAGCCGCAGATAACTGTTCAACCGGTCCGTCAGATTATTTATATGAGTAGAGAATAACAATGGTCGTGTCACACTTCCCCGGGACGCGCCTGACGATACCTTTGTCTCTAATCAACACTCGTCGTCGAAGGCAACGCACTGGGTCCTATTGCACAAGTCTTCAAGCCACTCACATATCTGGGAACCTTTTTCGTATGTTCGCACCTTCGTTAACAGCCTTTCCGGAAATGCTTTCCGGAAATCTAGGAATATGAGATCTGCCTGTTACCCTCTATTCGTGGTTAGCAGGATGTCGTGTGAGAAAAGAGTAAGTTGAGCTTCGCACGAACGATGCTTTCTAGATCCGTGCTGATTTGAGGACAGAAGTTTTCCCGTGTCAAGGAAATTTGTTATATTCTAACTGAGAATATATTCAAGAACTCTGCCACAAATTCGTGTTAAGGTTGTTGGTCGGTAATTTTGCGGGTCCGTTATTTGGCCCTTTTATATACAAGACTTATCTGCGCTTTTTTTTCACACGTTTGTGACTTTGCGCTAGGCAAGAGATTCGAGATCACAGCAGGACTCGATTCCAGTGAGCAATTTATTGATCAAAATAAATGTTCCTAAAGTGCTAGTCGGAAATAAAGCTCTCAGTATAACAGTTCAGCAAAGCGTGTTTCAGCCTCATATCATGTGATTCTCAATTATAACATTCTGTTAACTCTAGAATTAGTCTACCAATAAAGTTTTCCGCTAATTATTTTTGTTGCTCGGTGTTCTGAGAAAGGATTCATACTGACCAAATTATTTAAATTTGTCTGATACCTGGATCTTTCCTCTTCCTTTCGTGATCTCTATCACGAATAACCTCTGTGACATGTGGGTATATTTGTTTGCATTGTCACCAGTAAAAATAAGACCAATTTTCTTTCTTTTCTGGGAATTTTTCATTGAGTCCTGCTTCAAACTAGCCCTGGAACCTGATGTCTAGAACACGGGACGTCTTGCCTTTTTAGCGTCTTGCGATTGGTCAAGCACCCACCGTCGTGCAAATCATTAGTTGAATTCTGTTTAAAATTTTGTCAGGTAAATGGGCATGGTACAGTAGAACGATCTCCCACCTTTTCCAGAGTTCCTGCCATTGAGCAAGCATCCGGAACTTCTCAGCCTTTCCCAGATTGGTCCGCTACAAATAATGGTTTTCCTTGGTCTTTAGCTCTTACTTCAGTTCCTCACCAAACGAGTACATCACCATATTAACTGAATAATGAATGATTGTCTTTGCAGGACCATTATTTATGTGTGTAAATGGTCTTATTATAATTGTCCATTGCATATTGAAACGTTGGTCTTCCGAGTCGAATCACGTGGCTGTGTCTTAATTAATAAAGAGTTGCACTGTAAATTGTAAAAATACACTAAAAAGCGACATATGACGAAGGAATTATCTGAATGGGACGGGAATCGGTAGATGTGATTTAAACCTACAGACAAAAAAATGACTACAATTTCAGAAAAATGTGATGATTTATTCAAGAGAAAGAGCTTAACAAATTGAGTAAGTCACTATCGCCTTTGTCCACCTCTGGCCCTTATGCAAGCAGTTAGTCGGCTTGGCATTGATTGATAATTGTTAGATGGCCTCCAGATGGATATCGTTCCAAATTCTGTCCAATTTGCGAGTCAGATCACAGACGTCTCGCGCTAGTGGAGGGTCCTGCCCATGATGCTCCAAACGTTCTCAGTCGGGGAGAGAACCGGAGGCCTAGCTGGTTAAGGTAGGGTCTGTAAAGCATGAAGACTAGCAGGAGAAACTCTTGTCGTATGTAGGCGGTCATTATGTTGCTGAAACGTAGGCCCAGGATGGCTTGCCATTAAGGGCAACAAAACGGGTAATAGGAGATCGTCAACGTACCGCTGTACGGCAAGGGTGCCGTTGATGACAGAGAGGGCGTACTATGAAATGGACTTTCTTTTCTTTGAGTGTATTACAAATATTTCAACTCTTATACAAAAGGACATGAATATCCACGAGATTTTTCTCATTGCATGCTTTGCATCAGGAGAGTGATAGAGATATAGCATCACATTTTAGCAAGACGCCGAGAGTGAACCATGGACAACGTATCAGAGTGCTACACAGGGTGGTCTATTGATCGTGACCGGGCCAAATATCTCACGAAATAAGCGTCAAACGAAAAAACTACAGAGAACGAAACTTGTCTAGCTTGAAGGGGGAAACCAGGTGTCGCTATGGTTGGCCCGCTAGATGGCACTGCCATAGATCAAACGGATATAAACTGCGTTTTTTAAAAATAAGAGCCCCCATTTTTATTACATGTTCGTGCAGTACGTAAAGAAATATGAATGTTTTAGTTGGACCACTTTTTTCGCTTTTTGATACATGGTGCTGTAATAGGCACAAACGTATGGCTCACAATTTTAGACGAACAGTTGGTAACAGGTAGGTCTTTTAAATTAAAATACAGAACGTAGGTACGTTAGAACATTTTATTTCGGTTGTTCCAATGTGATACATGTACCTTTGTGAACTTATCATTTCTGAGAACGCATGCTGTTACAGCCTGATTACCTGTAAATACTACATTAATGCAATAAATGCTCAAAATGATGTCCGTCAACCTCAATGCATTTGGCAATATGTGTAACGACATTCCTCTCAACAGCGAGTAGTTCGCCTTCCGATTTATTTATTTATTTAGCGTATGGCTCATAACATCACAGTAAAAATTACAGAAACAACACGATTAAAAAAAAAATCACATATATATAAACAGAGCAATAAATAACAGTTTGTATATAAGGACACCGCCAATTGTAAATTCCGAAATGTTCGCACATGCATTGACATTGCGCTGACGCATGTTGTCAGGCGTTGTCGGTGAATCACGATAGCAAATATCCTTCAACTTTCCCCACAGAAAGAAATCCGAGGACATCAGTTACGGTGAACGTGCGGGCCATGGTATGGTATGCAGGCTGAGTTGGCATCCCTTCGCTCACAGCTTCAGGCAGTGTTGGCTTCGGTCACACAGCTTGAGGCTGTTGCCAATGGGCATCACTGTGGGGGTCCGGATGGGGGTTTGTCGGGGATGGCCAGCTCGTCCCACGCATCCCCTGATCGGACTAAGACTGTGGTTGCCCGGGATACTGCCCGCATTGAGGCTGATCCCTCACCTGTGGTAGAGTGGGAGGTCGTTTCAAGGTGTGGCAGGGGGCGAAAGACATTCCGGAGGGCTGAACGGAAAGCCTCTCCAGTTTGTCTGACGAACCGGTTTCAGGCTCTGTCCCAGGCTGATACTGATCTTCGGCCTGACACGGCTGCTTGTCCTGTTCCAGAGGTTGCCCCTCAGTCTGCAAGATCTGGGCAGTTGCAGAGGGTGGGCTTACTGGTAGTTGGGAGCTCCAACGTCAGGCGCGTAATGGGGCCCCTTAGGGAAATGGCAGCAAGAGAGGGGAAGAAAACCAATGTGCACTCCGTGTGCATACCGGGGGGAGTCATTCCAGATGTGGAAAGGGTGCTTCCGGATGCCATGAAGGGTACAGGGTGCACCCATCTGCAGGTGGTCGCTCATGTCGGCACCAATGATGTGTGTCGCTATGGATCGGAGGAAAGCCTCTCTGGCTTCCGGCGGCTATCTGATTTGGTGAAGACTGCCAGTCTCGCTAGCGGGATGAAAGCAGAGCTCACCATCTGCAGCATCGTCGACAGGACTGACTGCGGACCTTTGGTACAGAGCCGAGTTGAGGGTCTGAATCAGAGGCTGAGACGGTTCTGCGACCGTGTGGGCTGCAGATTCCTCGACTTGCGCCATAGGGTGGTGGGGTTTCGGGTTCCGCTGGATAGATCAGGAGTCCACTACACGCAACAAGCGGCTACACGGGTAGCAGGGGTTGTGTGGCGTGGGCTGGGCGGTTTTTTAGGTTAGATGGCCTTGGGCAAGTACAGAAAGGGCAACAGCCTCAACGGGTGCGGGGCAAAGTCAGGACATGCGGGGACCAAGCAGCAATCGGTATTGTAATTGTCAACTGTCGAAGCTGCGTTGGTAAAGTACCGGAACTTCAAGCGCTGATAGAAAGCACCGAAGCTGAAATCGTTATATGTACAGAAAGCTGGCTTAAGCCAGAGATAAATTCTGCCGAAATTTTTACAAAGGTACAGACGGTGTTTAGAAAGGATAGATTGCATGCAACCGGTGGTGGAGTGTTCGTCGCTGTTAGTAGTAGTTTATCCTGTAGTGAAGTAGAAGTGGATAGTTCCTGTGAATTATTATGGGTGGAGGTTACACTAAACAACCGAACTAGGTTAATAATTGGCTCCTTTTACCGACCTCCCGACTCAGCAGCATTAGTGGCAGAACAACTGAGAGAAAATTTGGAATACATTTCACATAAATTTTCCCAGCGTGTTATAGTCTTAGGTAGAGATTTCAATTTACCAGATATAGACTGGGACACTCAGATGTTTAGGACGGGTGGTAGGGACAGAGCATCGAGTGACATTATACTGAGTGCACTATCCAAAAATTACCTCGAGCAATTAAACAGAGAACCGACTCGTGGAGATAACATCTTGGACCTACTGATAACAAACAGACCCGAAATTTTCGACTCTGTATGTACAGAACAGGGAATCAGTGATCATAAGGCCGTTGCAGCATCCCTGAATATGGAAGTTAATAGGAATATAAAAAAAGGGAGGAAGGTTTATCTGTTTAGCAAGAGTAATAGAAGGCAGATTTCAGACTACCTAACAGATCAAAACGAAAATTTCTGTTCCGACTCTGACAATGTTGAGTGTTTATGGAAAAAGTTCAAGGCAATCGTAAAATGCGTTTTAGACAGGTACGTGCCGAGTAAAACTGTGAGGGACGGGAAAAGCCCACCGTGGTACAACAACAATGTTAGGAAACTACTGCGAAAGCAAAGAGAGCTCCACTCCAAGTTTAAACGCAGCCAAAACCTCTCAGACAAACAGAAGCTAAACGATGTCAAAGTTAGTGTAAGGAGGGCTATGCGTGAAGCGTTCATTGAATTCGAAAGTAAAATTCTATGTACCGACTTGACAGAAAATCCTAGGAAGTTCTGGTCTTACGTTAAATCAGTAATTGGCTCGAAACAGCATATCCAGACACTACGGGATGATGATGGCATTGAAACAGAGGATGACACGCGTAAAGCTGAAATACTAAACACCTTTTTCCAAAGCTGTTTCACAGAGGAAGACCGCACTGCAGTTCCTTCTCTAAATCCTCGCACAAACGAAAAAATGGCTGACATCGAAATAAGTGTCCAAGGAATAGAAAAGCAACTGGAATCACTCAATAGAGGAAAGTCCACTGGACCTGACGGGATACCAATTCGATTCTACACAGAGTACGCGAAAGAACTTGCCCCCTTTCTAACAGCCGTGTACCGCAAGTCTCTAGAGGAACGGAGAGTTCCAAATGATTGGAAAAGAGCACAGATAGTCCCAGTCTTCAAGAAGGGTCGTCGAGCAGATGCGCAAAACTATAGACCTATATCTCCTACGTCGATCTCTTGTAGAATTTTAGAACATGTTTTTTGCTCGCGTATCATGTCATTTCTGGAAACCCAGAATCTACTATATAGGAATCAACATGGATTCCGGAAACAGCGATCGTGTGAGACCCAACTCGCCTTATTTGTTCATGAGACCCAGAAAATATTAGATACAGGCTCCCAGGTAGATGCTATTTTTCTTGACTTCCGGAAGGCGTTCGATACAGTTCCGCACTGTCGCCTGATAAACAAAGTAAAAGCCTACGGAATATCAGACCAGCTGTGTGGCTGGATTGAAGAGTTTTTAGCAAACAGAACACAGCATGTTGTTATCAATGGAGAGACGTCTACAGACGTTAAAGTAACCTCTGGCGTGCCACAGGGGAGTGTTATGGGACCATTGCTTTTCACAATATATATAAATGACTTAGTAGATAGTGTCGGAAGTTCCATGCGGCTTTTCGCGGATGATGCTGTAGTATACAGAGAAGTTGCAGCATTAGAAAATTGTAGCGAAATGCAGGAAGATCTGCAGCGGATAGGCACTTGGTGCAGGGAGTGGCAACTGACCCTTAACATAGACAAATGTAATGTATTGCGAATACATAGAAAGAAGGATCCTTTATTGTATGATTATATGATAGCGGAACAAACACTGGTAGCAGTTACTTCTGTAAAATATCTGGGAGTATGCGTGCGGAACGATTTGAAGTGGAATGATCATATAAAATTAATTGTTGGTAAGGCGGGTACCAGGTTGAGATTCATTGGGAGAGTGCTTAGAAAATGTAGTCCATCAACAAAGGAGGTGGCTTACAAAACACTCGTTCGACCTATACTTGAGTATTGCTCATCAGTGTGGGATCCGTACCAGATCGGTCTGACGGAGGAGATAGAGAAGATCCAAAGAAGAGCGGCGCGTTTCGTCACAGGGTTATTTGGTAACCGTGATAGCGTTACGGAGATGTTTAATAAACTCAAGTGGCAGACTCTGCAAGAGAGGCGCTCTGCATCGCGGTGTAGCTTGCTCGCCAGGTTTCGAGAGGGTGCGTTTCTGGATGAGGTATCGAATATATTGCTTCCCCCTACTTATACCTCCCGAGGAGATCACGAATGTAAAATTAGAGAGATTAGAGCGCCCACGGAGGCTTTCAGACAGTCGTTCTTCCCGCGAACCATACGCGACTGGAACAGGAAAGGGAGGTAATGACAGTGGCACTTAAAGTGCCCTCCGCCACACACCGTTGGGTGGCTTGCGGAGTATCAATGTAGATGTAGATGTAGATGGTGTTTCGACGACCAATCCACCTGTCATGAAATACGCTATTCAATACCGCTTCAACCGCACGCGAGCTATGTGCCGGACATCTATCATGTTGGAAGTACATCGCCATTCTGTCATGCAGTGAAACATCTTGTAGTAACATCGGTAGAGCATTACGTGGGAAATCAGCATACATTGCACCATTTAGATTGCCATTGATAAAATGGGGGCCAGTTATCCTTCCTCCCATAATGCCGCACCATACATAAACCCGCCAAGGTCGCTGATGTTCAACTTGTGGCAGCCATCGTAGATTTTCCGTTGCCCAATAGTGCATATTATGCCTGTTTACGTTACTGCTGTTGGTGAATAACGCTTCGTCGCTAAATAGAACGCGTGAAAAAAATCTGTCATCGTCCCGTAATTTCTTTTGTTCCCAGTGACAGAGCTGTACACGACGTTCAAAGTCGTCGCCATGCAATTCCTCGTGCATAGAAATATGGTACGGGTCCAATCGATGTTGATGTAGCATTCTCAACACCGACGTTTTCGACATTCCCGATTCTCGCGAAATTTGTCTGCTACTGATGTGCGGATTAGCCCCCACAGCAGCTAAAACACCTAATTGGGCATCATCATTTGTTGCAGATCGTGGTTGACGTTTCACATGTGGCTGAGCACTTCCTGTTTCATTAAATAACGAAACTATCCGGCGAACGGTCCGGACACTTGGATGATGTCCAGGATACCGAGCAGCATACAGAGCACACGCCCGTTGGGCATTTGGTTCACAATAGCCATACATCAACACGATATCGACCTTTTCCGCAATTGGTAAACGGTCCATTTTAACACGGGTAATGTATCACGAAGCAAATACCGTCCGCACTGGCGGAATGTTACGTGATACCACGTACTTATATGTTTGTGACTATTACAGCGCCATCTATCACAAAGCGAAAAAAGCGGTCCAACTAAAACATTCATATTTCTTTACGTACTACACGAATATGTAATTAAAATGGGGGTTGATAGTTAAAAAAAACGCAGCTGATATCCGTTTGACCTATGGCAGCACCATCTAGCGGGGAACCATAGCGCCATCTGGTTTCCCCCTTCAGGCTAGACGAGTTTCGTTCTTTGTAGTTTTTTCGTTTGATGCCCGGTTTGATGCCCGGTCACTATCAATGGACCACCCTGTATACACTCCCTAAGTCACTTTCTAACACCTGCTTGCTGGTAAGTCGCTAATCCGTTGCGCGACATTAGCTTATCTGTGCTGTAATTTAATTGTTAGTCATAATTGTTAGAGGAACAGGCAAGGAAGCTCACTTGGGAGATAATGCGGAGGCAATGCGACATTTCTCTAACTTCTGCGTTGTATTTTGCTATCTACTACGAGGACGAAGTTCTATTAGTCTGAGCTAAACCTAACGTTCCACAATGTTTTTCTTAGATTCTTAATTCTTATTTCAGATTGGCTTCGTCTCTGAATCGAGATGCTCTTGCTTTCAGCGCGCACAGAGCTGGGGAGGATAGTGAGAATCCGCACGTAGGTGCCCCCTGGTATTCCTGCATTCCTAATTTTCTATCGGACTGACCTCGGAACAGGACTTGGAGTAACGGCAAGCCCAAAGCACCGTCCCTCCCAACAACGAAACTGATTGTAAGGGGAGTGCGGTTGGGACACCAGTGGAAATCATGCAGAGCCTCCTCCGCCTGTGGCCAGACGACTGAAGTACCATCAGTGTACCAGAGCGAATGTGACGGCGATAAACGCGGGAAACACGCTTCCTAAAATTGCGCCAGTGCACCACAGCGTGCGGCCACTTCCCGGAAGGAGGCGCCAGCAAGAAGGTCGAAACATCGACTTCGAAGATCGTGGCAACAACGACGCGGTATCGGAACCCAAGCACTGATAACATCGAACGCAGGAAACGGCATGTGAACGAAGGTTGTGCTACGACCAGGCAACGGTAGGCGGAGGTGAGCTAAAGCTGAGGGCCGGAAACCGGCCGGGGTGGCCAAGCGGTTCTAGGCGCTACAGTCTGGAACCGCGCGACCGCTACGGTCGCAGGTTCGAATCCTGCCTCGGGCATGGATGTGTGTGATGTCCTTAGGTTAGTTAGGTTTAAGTAGTTCTAAGTTCTAGGGAACTGATGACCTCAGAAGTTAAGTCCCATAGTGCTCAGAGCCATTTGAACCATTTTTTTTTGAGGGCCGGAAATGTGCTGCACGCACGGAGATACCTCAGCCCGCCACCGACCTGCTGCGGGACGTTCGATCCAGAGATAAAGGCGGACCCATTCGCCTCAGTCCTCTTCTGCAGATTAAGTTGTTTGCCTGGCTGCAGCGTGGACTTTCTCTGTAAGTTTCTAAAGGCTCCGAGTTTTGGATACTTAAGCATGAGTTTGGAAGCCAGAGTATCAAGTAAAGAGACATAGGAAGAGACAAAGACGAAAACAAAAGCGAGGAAAATCATGAAAGATAAGCTCGTGTTAATAACGCGTACAGAAAGGCTGCGACTGTTGCCACTACAGCTTAAATTATAAGTTGAAAACAAAGTCAGGAGATATGTAAGGAAAATGTTCGGGTTGGGAGTTAAAGGGGCACTTGCATGTTTAAGATTAGTGAGGTAGTCTTATACGAGGGATGCTATTTTCCGATAGTTTAAATAGTGAGAAGACTGGTACAATCATAAAGTAACCACATGCTAATAGATACGTTTTTTCACGTATGATGCTTTTTGTTTTTAATTAGAGTAAGTATTGCATAAAAATCCCGTAAGAAACTTTCCCATTACTGTACAATAGCTCCGCGTTTCGACCCTGACAAACCTCTGTGTCAAACAGCCAGCGTGTCATCCTCTGCAAATGGCGTAATACGGACGTGGCATTGAAGGGCATGGGGTCACCACAACGCTCTTCCAACCAGACATCGAAGCAGCTACTTCACTCAAGCAGCTCCTCAGTTGACATCAACAGGTTGAGTGCTCTCCGATCTAGACCTCCGACAAGGAATTATTCCTGGTGGTCCCGAGAATTGAACCGGATTATTCTGCTTGACAGACTGCTCACGACTCAATTACAGGAGCAAAAAGCTCGCACATGATGTATAAATCTATTTTCCTGTTTTTCTAAATTTCAAATACTGTAATGCTGAATTAAAGATGGTTCCGCCTTTTTGCAAGTCACAATTATTGTTTTGCTTTAGTAACCAAACATGATTCACCACAGTTGTAATTCATTATTTTTCTGCAAGCACGGGAACGGAGCTCAAAATTGATGGTACAAACGCTATTTTTACGATGAGATGCCCAGTCTTGGCGAATACAGTAATAAGTGTCTAACAGAAGTGACGGGTAATGGGTCGGAGATACGACTGCAGATATCTCTTTGCAGTCCAACAACACTCTCTTTGATCTAATTCCTTATCAGTACAATTTTAAACATGGTCAGCTTGGCAGATTAATTGAAATTCGTAACATTGTCAATGTAGCGGTGCCTACTGCCTATGTTAGTGATATCTTGTGTTTCTGTTCTTTTTGTGAATTGTTAGGCATATCGTGACTGTTTCCACTGGGATTGCGATGAGTTGTGATCTGGAGAAGCAAACGATTCTGGACCCTCGGTGGATCTTTCGACGTCAAGATTGGAGCAGACTGTTCTCCAAATTTTTATCCCACCTAAAGGGTAGCAGAAAGAATGAAAGACAGTAGGGCTGTTCATCGTATTTAGACATCTCTAACCATTAAACTGTGGCAGCAATCCAACGAACTCATTAAATGAGATATTCGCAATGCTGCCGTGTACAAGTGAGTCGCAGCAGACTCAGCTTACTGGGGTGCTCGCTTTTTGCACTGAGCCTGCTTGTTATGGAAAGAGATAGCGGGAATGAGTTAAGGAAGATCAGGTTTGGCCATTGGACTACACATCTTCCTGGGCCCAAATGATGCGTAACTCGAAAGAAGCGGTGGTTCACATTACTGACCCTGAAAGAACTTGTGCTGACGGACAGAATCACTACGCATTGTGCGATTTTTCTGACGTACGCTGAATTTTTTGAATGTACTTCCATTTCCAACCTCTGTATTTGTTTCTAAATCAAGAATTTTTTCCCCGGCAAAAAAGAAACAGTCACTTTAAGTAAAAGTGTCATGTAGGAAATTGGCGGAGAAACATGCAGCCCGACTGACGTATTCCCCGATGTTTTAATGACAATATTTTTGGCAGGGTTGTCTGGAACATATTCTTTGAAAAGGTGAGAGTAGCAGGGGTTGAATGGTAATTTACAACTTCCACAGAAACGAGACTGCAGTTACGAGGCCAAGGGCACGACAGGGAAGCAGAAGTTGGAAACGGACTGAGACAAGATTGCAGCCTATCCACGATGTTATTCATTCTGTATATTCAATCTATGAACGAACCACGGAGAAATTTGGAAAGGGAATAAAAGTTTAGGGAAAATAAACTGAAACATTGATGTTTGGCGATGACGCAGTAGTTGTCAGATGAAAGAGGACTCTGAAGAGAAATTAAACGGAAGTGATAGTGTCTTGAGTAGAAATTGTAGACAAAAATCAACAAAAATAAAACAAAGGTAATAAAATGTAGTCGAATTACGTCTTCCGGTGCTGAGGGAGGTAGGTTAAGAGAATAGACGATGAAGTGGTAGAAGAATTCTGTTATTTGAGAAGCAAAATAATTGATAATGGCCGATATAAAGAGGATATAAATGTAGATTATCAGTAATAAGAAAGGCATTCCTGAAAAAGAAATTCCCTTTGTCATTCTTACAGGTGTTTTCTAACATTTGTTGCCTCCCTGCATTTTGTTTCCAACTCCAGCTGTCCTAGTACTCTGTACACAGAATCATCTGCAGCCGGGAAGGTGGATGTGAGTAGGAGTAGGGGAGTACTTCCTTGTTCCTAGTGTTTCTAAGTTTCTAATACTGGTAGGGTTTGTTATCATGCAATCTGCGACATGTTTTCCTAGTTATGTCTCCATTTGGCCTTATCTGACGAAATGGTATGTACAATAACACTCTCCGAGATCACTCTCTTCTCTGTCAACTAAATTTTCAAAATCATCCTCCTCGCCCCCTCCCCTCCCCTCCCCCAGATCCTACTAGACTGTTTCTTTACTTCATCAAAAAGTGGTTCAAATGGCTCTGAGCACTATGGGACTTAACTTCTAAGGTCATCAGTCCCCTAGAACTTAGAACTACTTAAACCTAACTAACCTAATGACATCACACACATCCATGCCCGAGGCAGGATTCAAACCTGCGACCGTAGCGGTCACGCGGTTCGAGACTGTAGCGCCTACAACCGCACGGTCACCCCGGCCGGCCTTTACTTCATCCACCTGTGGTTAAAACAGCACAAGGTAAGCTCCTCCTGTCTTAATCAAAATGTTCGTATTGCATACTCTTCAATTCTAGCAGAAGGCATCTTTGTGTCGAAGTGATCGCCCCCCAGCAACAAGTGATACTATTCCACTTAAGATTCACAATAAATCCCGCTACCGACCACCGTACGACATCTTCTACACTTTCGATTTACAATCGAAGATTTCGATAAATCAGTGGTATGAGATCCACGAATTCTATAAAATACGTGATTATGCTAGATGAGTGACATTCATTAGGAAAGAGACTATAGACAAGTATTAATAATACGTGTGTTCTCTTTTCTGTACTTCTGTGCAGCTTTGGAGGTGATGTGATAGTAGTGTACTTAATTAATTTTAAAGGAAATTTTGGTAAAGGGTACATACTATTCGGTTTTCCAGATTTCGTAGGTCAGAGCAGTAGACTTAGGTCGGCAAAACAGATTTTTAAATGTCGAGATATATTTTCTGAAATGAATTTCGGAACATCCGATGTAATTTCATGTGGGAACAATAGATACTAACACTTATGTTCGCTACGAAACTATTCACTCTTTAATATCTTCTACTAGCGAACTACAAATTCATTCTGCATCTCACTTAGTAGGCTCATTAAAATCAAGATTTTTCTGTGTGCATCGCTCTGTTTTGCTATGGTAAGTGTTTGCGCTTCGATGGCCCACAACACAAAAATTTGTTTTAGGTTAATGTGTTCGTCGTCAAGTGATCGTCCTTGATACATAAGCTCATTTTTAAGATACTGATCCATTTGGTGAACATTTTTTGGCACAGTTTGTGATATAAGGCAAAATAGAGGAGATCTGACTAAAAGACTCCATTTTCATGTAGAAGAGGGTCTTAAGTCAACGAGGTCGACTCGAACGCTAGATCTTTCTTCTTTGCCGTGTCACAGTGATTAGTTTCCGCAATGCCTTCTTCACTCCTAGGAGAAACGAGATAACAGATCGAAATAAATTGGGGTTTCGAAAAGTATTCCCTTAGACCAACAAATCACCTCCAAACGTAAAATGCAAAAATTTCAGGCATCTACAAATGCACTTTGGCTGTTATCATGCGGTGCGCCTTCAAGTAATGACAGAGTGTTACAGAGTGGTTGCCCCGTCACGGTGGCGAGACGTGCAGCTGCTCGGCGCTGTCGGAAGTCGCCAGCCGGCTGCGGCGCGCGGCCATCGCAAGTCCGCGCTGGGTTCGCTGCCCGCCGCGCTGAGTTGGCCGCGCCGAGCTGCCGCGTGCCCGCCGTGACGTCAGCGGCGGGGGCGATGCTGCGCTTACCTAACGTTCACGTGGCGCACGGCAGCACGCCCAGCTGTCTCCCAAACGCCGCTAGCTGAAGCGGAGGTTCTCTCATCTACACTACTGGCCACTAAAATTGCTAAACCAAGAAGAAATGCAGATGATGAACGGGTATTCATTGGACAAATATATTTGATTACATTTTCACGCAATTTGGGTGCATAGATCATGAGAAATCAGTACCCAGAACAACCACCTCTGGCCGTAATAACGGCCTTGATACGCCTGGGCATTGAATCAGATCCTGGATGGCGTGTACAGGTACGGCTGCTCATGTAGCTTCAACCCGACACCACAGTTCATCAAGAGTAGTGACTGGCGTATTGTGACGAGCCAGTTGCTCGGCCACCATTGACCAGACATTTTCAATTGGTGAGATAATCTGGAGAATGTGCTGGCCAGGGCAGCAGTTGAATTTTTTCTGTATCCAGAAAGGCCCGTACAGGACATGATGCGGTCGTGCATTATCCTGCTGAAATGCAGGGTTTCACAGGGATCGAATGAAGGGTAGAGCCACGGGTCGTAACGCATCTGAAATGTAACGTCCACTGTTCAAAGTGCCGTCAATGCGAACAAGAGATGACCGAGACGTGTAACCAATGGCACACCATACCATCACGCCGGGTGATACGCCAGTATGGCGACGACGAATACACGCTTCCAATGTGCGTTCACCACGATGTCACCAAACACGGATGCGACCATCATGATGCTGTAAACACAACTTGGATTCATCCGAAAAATGGCGTTTTGCCATTCGTGCACCCAGGTTCGTCGTTGAGTACACCATCGCAGGCGCTCCTGTCTGTGATGCAGCGTCAAGGGTAACCGCGACCATGATCTCCGAGCCGATAGTCCATGCTGCTGCAAGCGTCGTCGAACTGTTCGTGCAGATCGTTGTTGTCTTGCAATCGTCCCCTTCTGTTGACTCAGGGATCGAGACGTGGCTGCACGATCCGTTACAGCCATGCGGATAAGATGCCTGTCATCTCGACTGCTAGTGATACGAGGCCGTTGGGATCCAGCACGGCGTTCCGTATTACCCTCCTGAACCTACCGATTCCATATTCTGTTAACAGTCATTGGATCTCGACCAACGCGAGCAGCAATGTCGCGATACGATAAACCACAATCGCGATAGGCTACAATCCGACCTTTATCAAAGTCGGAAACGTGATGGTACGCATTTCTCCTCCTTACACGAGGCATCACAACAACGTTTCACCAAGCAACGCCGGTCAACTGCTGTTTGTGTATGAGGAATCGGTTGGAAACTTTCCTCATGTCAGCACGTTGTAGGTGTCGCCACCGGCGCCAACCTTGTGTGAATACTCTCAAAATCTAATCATTTGCGTATCACAGCATTTTCTTCCTGTCGGTTAAAATTCACGTCTGTAGCACGTCATCTTCGTGGTGTAGCAAATTTAATGGCCAATAGTGCACATTCCAGCTCTAAGAAGTTACCAGAAAATACTGGAGAATCTCATCAAGCACCTCTGAGAGCTGATGACCGAAACAACGAGAATGGTGTTTGTTTGAGACTTCAGATTTATGAGTGAGTGCCTAAATTTCTTTCTTAAGGAAAAATTCCCGAAATAACTTTTCGACAAGGGTTCTAGACGAAAATTTATCGGTTTGACAGTTGATGGCTATGCACTCACTTTTAATCGAAATCGATTTTCAAGTCGATGTACTCCGACTAATTTTCCACTGTACGGTTCTGTCTGTAAATTGCGATTCTGGAAAGTGTACAGAACACCCATTTGAAACTACAGGACATCTACATTGCACTCAGACAGTAGGCTCTTCAGATTTTGTGTAAGTCTGGATGAATATATATGTTTCAAATCAGGTTTCCAATCGCCAGAGCATCTAGGCGAATGTATAGAGGATAGGCAAAAATATGGAAACAGTACAAATTCAATGGACTACTACGCCTAATACGGTGCAGGAAACCCGTTGGCACTCAAAATGGCTTTCAGCCGTCTCGGAATGGATAAATATACGTCCTGTAGGATTTTCAACGGATTCCTGCAAAATAGTGGCCAGGTCTGGTAACGATGATGGAGGTGAATGGCGATCACGTACCCTTCTCTCCACAGTAGACCACAAAGGCTCAAAATATTGAGATCTGGTAATTTGATGGCCTGGGGAGAAGCGACAATTCATCATTATACTCACAAAACCAGTCCTACACGATGAGACATGTGTGAACAAGGGCCGGTCGCTGTGACCGAGCGTTTCTAGGTTCTTCAGTCCAGAACCATGCCGGCCAGGTTGGCCGAGCGGTTCTAGGCTCTACAGTCTGGAACCGCGCGACCGCTACAGTCGCAGGTTCGAATCCTGCCTCCGGCATGGATGTGTGTGATGTCCTTAGGTTAGTTAGGTTTAAGTAGTTCTAAGTTCTAGGGGACTGATGACCTCAGATGTTAAGTCCCATAGTGCTCAGAGCCATTTGAACCATTCTGAGTGAACAACTTCGTCCTGGAACACAGCATCACCACTGGAGAACAAAAATTCTACCACGGAATGTACCTCATCAGCCAAAATGGTCAAATAATCCATGCCAGCAATGTGACCGTGCAGAGTAACCATGGGGCTCATAGAATATTACGATAAGGCTGCTCAAATCATCACCGAACCCCTACCGTGTTTCAGAAACTGGAAACAGTGTGAAACAACTCATCTGGCTAAATGACATTTTCCCATTGCTCCTTAGTACAGGTTTTATGGCTTCAGCACCACGTTTTCCCGTTATGAGCATTCGCCTTACTGATGAGTTTATATTAAAAATTATGAAATTCCTCCAGCTGTATTTAAGGTGTCGATTTTATTTTGGCAACTAGTTTCAACGTTGTAACAACGTCATCTTCAGGCCCTATAAAATATACCATACATACAACAACGAATGTCACATCGGTAATCTATGAGTTATTAAAAAAAACAAATATTTTATATACATATTACATAATGGACGAATTCAATAAAATTAATTAAGTTTTGGCAGTTTTCATTGAATGAAATGATCCTGGAAATTAACAAGTTATGTGGTACCAATAAGTACAAATGAAATTATATATACATTATCGTTTTATTACAGATAAATGTCAAGAATTAAATGAAATGGGAGTATATATAAAAAACCTAGGTGACACGCCGTTACGCTTACGGATAATAAACAGTGCTAAAAAGAAGATGCAAGTCGGGAAAGGTAGAAATAGAGTTATTTTTGCATAACACTGCATCATACTAAAGTGACAGTGAAGCAAGTTACTGAAACCACGTCTATCATAACGTCGCAAAACGAATAATAAGAAACCGGAAAACGAGTATGGAACCTAGTTAATGAAAGGTAGTCTGTGGTGTAAAATACATCGTAATCAATCTAAAACCTACTCTTTCGAATAAAAATGTAAGTTAACATGCCGCTGAAAAACATTTTTCAACGTCTTTGTCTCATCGGCAACAGTAACCTTGATCACAAGTAGTGTAATTGTAGTATGCTTACATGGTCAATAGAACGATGAAGTTCATAGCAATATTAATATATATTATTTATTTATTTAACCTGATCAGATTAGGGCCATCAGGCCCTCTCTTACATCAGACCAGTGTTCCACACATGCAGCATTTCACACATCAGAGTTACATCATGACCATAGTTTAAATGAGAAAATTAGCTTACTCTAGTGACAATATGAATAAAGAGTAGTGACTAAGACATAATAAAGTAAATGCGGCAGTATTTTTACAACAGGTGCTATACATACAGATTATGATAAAAGCAATAATAATAACAGTAAAAAAAATCAAATAGTAATGATAAACATGACTAAGACCTAATAAAGTAAATGTTGGCAGTATTTTTACAAAAGGTGTTGTACATACAGATTATGATAAAAGCAATAACAATAACAGTAAAAAAATCAAATGATAATGACAAACATGAGAATGATTGGCAATAGTAATGATAGTTTGTGCAGATGTACATTAATATCTTGGTGTGTAAAGTAGATGTTTACTAGTATAGCGAGTTTTGGGGAAAGGAGATTTAAGGAGGGGGAAAGAGGGAAAGTAATGAGGTGAAGTGCATTCATGTATAGAGGAAGGCATTACTGTTGCTTAATTAGATACGTCATTAACTGTTTTTTGAAGCCGGACATGTTTTTAAGTTCTCTAACATAACGAGGGAGGTTATTCCAGAGTCGGGTTCCCGCTACTGTAAAGGACTTGAAGAAGGTGACTGAGCGATGCAGCGGAACGGAGAGGGTTTTATTATAATGAGAACGTGTGTTTCTGTCATGTTGTTCCGACATGAGCTTTAGGGACGAGGAGAGATATGAGGGACAGTGTACTTTTATAAGGCAGTAGATGAGACAGAGTGTATGGAAATATCTGCGTTTGTCTGCACGCAGCCAGGACACTTTTGCATATGCTGGTGAAATGTGATCAAAAAGTCGAACGTCACAGATATATCGGACGCAGGCATTCATGACCAGTTCTAGACGTCGGGAATTTTCTTGAGAGAGGCCTTGTAGGATAATATTGCTGTACTCAATGATTGGGAGTATAACCGTTTGTACTAATTTCTTTTTCAGATCGAAAGGGAAGCGTTTTTTATATTTTTGTAGGACATGAAGGGATGCTTATGCTTTTTTGCACACTGCAGTTACGTGCTCTGTCCAATTTAGATTTTCATGTATTATTACTCCCAAACTCTTTGCTGAGGGAGAGAAGTTAATATTTGTTCCATTTAGGATAAGAGGTGGTACGGATTCCCGATGTTTTGGGCTAATGAGCTTAGAGTGACCAACAAGTACTGCTTGGGTTTTAGATGGGTTTAGTTTTAGACCTATATCCTGTGCCCATTTAGACAGTGCATCGAGGTCAGTATTGATATTTTCAATAGCTTTCTTGAGATTGCTTGGTTTCGCACTTACATACAACTGAAGGTCATCAGCATACAAATGATATTTGCAATAGGTCAGAACCGATGACACCTCATTGACATACAGAGCGAAGAGTATAGGACCTAATACTGAGCCTTGGGGAACGCCTGACACTACCTGCCGCCATTGTGATTTTACATTCCCAGACAGGACGCGTTGCTGACGAGACGTCATGTATGACCGAAACCATTGCACTGCACTTGGTGAGAAATTTAGACCGCTAAGTTTGGCTCGTAAGATGTCGAAGTCGACAGTATCAAATGCTTTGCTGAAGTCTAAGAAGCGAATGATAGTCGCTTCTTGTCTGTCCATGGCAAGTTTCAGGTCATCTGTCACCTTTATCAGTGCGGATGTTGTGCTTCGATGTTTACGGAAACCTGATTGGTATTCGTCTAGCAGGTTGTTAGTAGTTAGGTAGTTGGTGAGCTGGTCACGAACTATATATTCTAAAGCCTTTGATAATGCAGGAAGAAGGCAGATGGGGTGGTAGTCAGAGGGTGCTGTGGCGATGTCCTTTTTAGGCAGTGGCTTAATTTGTCCCAGTTTCCAGGCCTCAGGGAAAATACTTGTGATTAATGAATCGTTGAAAATGTCTGTTATAGAGGGCAGTAGCTGGTCAATAATAAGTTTTACCATCTGGATAGTGATACCATCATGTCCAGTAGATGCTGATCTAATCCGCATTATGGCTTTCTTGACAGTAGTGCAAGTGACGTGCTGTAGATAGAATTTTTCTTTGTTACAGTACAGTCGTTCATCCCCATGAATTAATCAATGATTCTCTGTTTTTTTTGCGGTTCAATTTTGATTGTAGGTAATGTGAAGAATCGGTTTAGTTCTTCAGCTGGGACCATGGGATTTTCTGCAACTTTTATTTTGCCTAAACCGAGACTACGGAGATTTTTCCACAGGATAACTGGTCTACATCTATTGTCAGCTAATGTACGGGCATGTCTGAGCTTATCGTTTCTCACCGCTTGACTGACTTTGTTTCGTTTCTGCTTGTATACAGCATGATCTTCAGGTGTAGGGTGTATCTTGTATGCTCGATGTGCAGCATCTCTGAGGTTCATGAGCTGTTTTAGTTCATCAGTCAGCCAAGGTGCAGGTTGCCTTTTTATTTTTCTGGTCTTTATTGGAGCATATTTGTCATATAGTTGAGTAATTTTGTTAGTGAAATCCTGGAGTTTGTCGTTTATGTCCATGAGGGGAGTAGAGGTCATCCCCCAAACTATTTCTTGTGCGTTTCGAGTTCAGGCAAATTTATGCGTTTGAGGTCTCGGTATGTAGACAGTTTCTGTTTCTTTCTAGGGCATCCTAGTGAATACGTCATGGAAATGATGTCATGGGCAGACATGCCAGGCGCAGATATTTGAGAGGTGCGGATTATTCTGTTCGGAGATTTCGTTGCGAATATATCTATGAAAGTGTGACTGGTAGTCGTGTGATGAGTAGGTGCCAGCTGAAGTAGCGTCATATTTGAGGAATTAAAGCATCCTCTTAAATTTTCCAGTGGAAGGACTATTGCACAGAAAATTAATGTTAGTGTCACCTGCTATAATTACATGTTCATATGACGATTCGAGACTAGAGAGGGCAGTTTCGAAGCAGGCGAACCCACCTACTTTAGGAGGTTTGTAAAGGACACATATTAAACTCTTTCTGTTAAGTGATTTGATCTCTATGAACATATATTCCACTTGTTTAGCTACATTGTTGTCGGATGTGTGTAGTACTGTAGGTGACAAATCAGAACGTATATACGCCCCTACTCCGCCCCCTCGTCTGTTGCATCTGTCGTGCCTGAGAAAGATATAGCCATCTAGGTTTACGGAAGTTGTAGGAATACTTGGTTTGAGCCAAGTCTCTGAAAAAAGTATTACGTGTATATCAGCACTTTGAAATATATATTTGAACTCGTCGAAGTGAGCTGGCAGAGACTGGACATTTGCATGTGCAATATGCAGCTTGGTGCGTTCGGGTGTTGATTGCCCGACAGATGCTTGCGGGTCGTGGTTAGCGGTGACAAGAGGGTCTGGCATGAGGAAAGCTGAGAAGCGATCACAATTTCACAATTATTGTGATCGTTTCTCAGTTTTGGTTACTGATAACTAGATACCAGTGTCTATGAGTTTAATTTGTACACCACAGCACTGAATATGATCACTATGTGATTGAAAATCGATTTGCTATCAATAAAACATCAATATTACGCCCAACGCTGACCTTCCATTTAGTAGATCACGTTTTCTATGGAGAATGATGCCTTTACTTTTTAGTATGCTGCCTGTAGAACATCTACAGAGTTGAGTAATAAATAATTTTCGGGCGTAAAATACTATTTACTAACAAAGAATTAATCGACATCCTCTTCATCTATGGCGAATGCCATCAAAATGCATCAAGCAATAGAACTATAAGCAGTACAGTTCCCATGTCTGTGCTGCCCAACCCATTCTACCTTCCTCAGGACCATCGAAAGATTTATACCCTAAGGAAACGTTTACAAAGGAAGGCTGCTACCAAAGAAGCTGCAGAAGTAGCGGATCTTGCAGCTGCTGGAGTGAATCCGCCTGCCAATTCTCTACAAGTACAAAGAGATGTTGGTAGAGTTCTACGTATTCCTGACAGGTATAAATACCATTCGTTCCATATTTCTTTACATCAAGGGCAACATGATAGGAAAAAAGTTGTTAAGGGGCTCCGGAACGCCCTATACTTGCAATGTTACAATAACGCTTATAAATTACATCTTTCCTCACAAAGTATTTGAGGTAGGATGTTGAACTATTTACAGATTATTTATTGGAATATGGGCTACAACTTAACACAGGGATTTTACAAAATTTTAGTTCAGTTATTAAAGATGATTTTTTTTCAATTGTAATGAAAATTCACAACATTTTTTTGCAATTTTTTATTTATATATTCAAAAATATACAGTTTTTTGGAAAAAGGCTGTGTTAAATTATGCAGAAGGTACTGTGTAACATTTACTGAAAGTTTGAAACAAATATGTTTGGAAGATCCTTAGAAAACATGTAATTAGTATGAGAAAATAAAAGTTTTGGGAATCGAGCGACAAAGATTGGATTAACTTTTTAGTGCATTCCAGGTCCATAGGATGGATTATCTTCATCCTCTGCAAACTCCTCCTCCAGCTTCCTCTTGTTCCTCCTCCTGTTTACTCTTGCTTGTATTTCTAGACTCTTTACAGCCCTGTCTGCAGCCCGAAGGCGTTCCTTGTCTAAAGCAAGCATCGCTCGTTGTTGTGTTCGTAAATTTTGCTACCACTTTCTTCAGTTGCAGTTACTGCAACGCTGTTCCAAAAGGTGGTCATGTATGAACACTTATCACATTTCAGTTGTATTTCACTAGCAAGTCCTACGTGCTTTATTATGGAGAGTTCCAGACCAACTTCACTACAATGAATACATCTTACACAGTTTGAAAAAATTCCTTTGAGAACCGACATATCAAATACTTCATACACATCCGATTCACCCATAAAACATTCATAGTTTTCACTTATTGAACCAAGCTTCTTCTGTGAAGTATTTTCTTTCCCACTTTGACTGCTATGGGCAGGTGTACTTGAGAGGTTAGGCTCACTCACTTGGTTATCGTCTTTATTGACTACAGTAATAACACATACCTTTGGCTTTCCAACATTTCTCCTTTTCTTAAAAGCCTTCAGAGGATTTCTAATAACTTTACTTTTACTCATTATTATGCTTCAACAAAACAGAGACTCAAGAAACAGAATTAATTACGAATATTTTCGAGATAACGACAGAGTAAATAAACATGAAACAATCGACAATCACACCAGCGATATATATTGAACCATCACAGGTTAGCCACAACACATACTTTATCTCACACCACTAAAATGTACCTGATGAACACGGACGTTAATAATAACACCATTTGACAGCAGTTTAACAGCGCCATAGTGGGTCACACCCATGTAGAACACATTTCAAAAAAAATTTTAAAATAGTTGTAGTCTTCGGAATTGAATAAATTATATATCTATTAAAAGGTAATAGTCTGCAGATTCAGAAAATGCAAAAAAGTAAAAATTGAACTTTTCATGATTTTGAGCCTTTCCGGAGCCCCTTGAGGCTTTTGTGGCCATTTTTTGTCAAATTGGCTCTTGGCCTCTGTCTCGGGTTCTTCGGCTGATGTTTGTTTTATAATAATAAAGTAGGGGTAGTGAGCACGGAAAAGCCCTTGGACGTTGGCGCGCCAGGAACATACACGGAGGAGCCAAAGAAACTGGTACATCTGCCTAATATCGTGTAGGTGCCCCCCCCCCCCCCCAAGCAGAACTGCAGCAGCATTATGTGGTATGGACTCGACTAATGTCTGAAGTAGTGCTGTAAGGAACTGACACCATGAATCCTGCAGTACGAGGGGGTGGAGATGTCTTCTGAAGACCACGTTGCAAGACATCCCAGATATGCTCAATAATGTTCATGTCTGGGGAGATTGGTGGCCAGCGGAACTCAGAAGAGTATTCCTGGAGCCAACCTGTAGCTATTCTGGACGTGTGGCGCATCGCATTGTCCTGCTGGAATTGCCCAAGTCCGTCGGAATTCATAACAGACGTGAATGGATGCAGGTGATCTGACAGGATGATTACGTATGTATCACTTGTCAGAATCATATCTAGACGTATCAGTGGTCCCGTATCACTCCAATTCCACACGCCCCACACCATTACGGAGCCTCCACCACCTTGAACAGTCCTCTGCTGATATGCAGGGTCCGTGAATTCGTGAGGTTGTCTCCATACCCGTACTCATCCATCCGCTCGATACAATTTGAAACAATACTCGTCCAACTAGGCAACATGTTTCCAGTCATCAACAGTCCAATGTCTCTGTTGAGGCGTAAAGCTTTGTGTCAAACAGTCATCAAAGGTACACGAAAGCTCATATCGATGTTTTTTCATTGAATGGTTCGCACGCTGACACATGTTGATGACCCAGCGCTGAAATATGCAGAAATTTGCGGAAGGGTCACGTTGAAACATTCTCATCAGTCGTCTTTGGTCCCGTTCTTGCAGGACCTTTTTCCGGCCTCATCGATGTCAGAGATTTAATGTTTTACCGGATTCCTGATATTCACGGTACACTCGTGAATGGTCGTACAGGGAAATCCCCACGTCATCGCTACCTCGGAGATTCTATGTCACATCGCTTGTGCGCCGACAATAAAACCACATTCAAACTCACTTAAATCTTGATAACCTGCCAATGTAGCAGTAGTAATCGATCTAACATCTGCGCCAGCAGAAACTTATTGTCTTATATAAGCGTTGCCGATCGAAGCGCCATATTGTGCGTGTTTACATATCTCTGTATTTGAATACGCATGCCTGTACCAGTTTCTTTGGCGCTTCAGTGTATAATCTGCGGTCGCGACCTCGGATCCTGTCCACCGCCAGCAGTGGAGGGTAAAGCTTTGCCAATGACAACCACTCGTGCTGACGAAACTTCAGAAAAATTATCAAACGGACGTCTGCCGAAGAACCCGAGACAGAAGCCAACAGGCAATTTGTCAACGATAATTACGAGTACTTTACCGTTAATATTAGAAAATGTGCCCTTGAGATATGGCTCCAACATGATGGATGTCCTGCTCATAATTCTTCACCAGGAGATGCATTAAAGCTTTTATTTCCAAAGCAGTGTGTGGGAAGAGGGAGTCCTATTCTGATTTATCCAGCACAATCGTTTGACGCTGCCAAGCTGCTGCTTCTGGGCTCATTTAAAGGACGTGGTCTACAACGAAGTTACGACGACTGTGCGAAACACGAGTGGCCAAAGTGCTGCTGCATGTAAAGCAATTACTTCAGACACGATGACAGCAATGAGCTCATCAATGATGCAGCGTGTATGCAAAAGTTGTGATACAAATGGGTCTCACTTTGAAGATACTCTACAGATGGCGTAAAAATGCTACCAGGCGGCCATGTGACCACCGCAGGCTTACGTCACGGTAGTGACGTCGGTTATATCACATGAGCGCGGTAAAATGCGTCGATGTGGAGACGTGACAGTCACAGAAAGGAGCTATAGTGCTTGCAGGTTCCCATGAAAACACTGTAAATGAAATTGCTCGCTTCGTCAGTACGGACTGCCTGACATGTCTGTAAGTAATTGTGTACCACACCGAGCCGTGTAACATGGCGTTACAACAACGATCACAAAAAAAGATCCCAACACACACGTACCAGAGACGAGTGTCACGCCTTAGCGACAGTCGGTTTCAAACACGACAGGAACTGCAGCTGACGGTGACCATGAAGCAGGTTCAGAGAGAGCAGTAGGAAGGTAGTTATGTGCTACGGACTGCTGGAGTTGGTATCTCCTAAAAGGCCTCTGCTCAAAGTGGCATCCAAGGATAATGTAAATGTCGTGTGACTAGGGTCTCCCGTCTGGTAGACCGTTTGCCGGGTGCAAGTCTTTCGATTTGACGCCAGTTCGGCGACTTGCACGTCGACGGGGATGAAATGATGATGATTAGGACAACACAACACCCAGTCCCTGAGCGGAGAAAATCTTCGACACTGCCGGGAATCGAACCCGGGCCCTTAGGACTGACATTCTGTCGCGCTGACCACTCAGCTACCGTAGGCGGACAGGCAGCCGGAGATGTACGTCTTCAATGTGCCAAACATAGCAGAAACTGGAATTAGATGACTAGGGGCTTGTAGCGTAGTCCGATAGGTCAAGATTTGGGTTCTTTTCAGATGATATAAGGTGTCGAGTGCATCAGTAACCCGATGAGCAGTTGAGTGGAGGGAGTAGTTCACCGTGAAGATGAACAGGAAACTTTCTTCGGAAGCAAGAGCGTCCTTTTCTACTCCATGATCGACATGAACATACTGTTGACACTCCCGTCTTCTGTGGTGACGACAGCAATGAAGGGCAACGTTATTGGTTTGACAAACATCTAAAAACGATATCGCACTCCGATTGACCTGCTAAAACACCCTATCTTAATTCCATAGAAAATTTCGGAGGGTGTTTTGAACAGTACATGAATCGCGACGATCCTCATCCAAGCAGTTGAGTGATTCTACAAAATCAGTGTATGGCTTCAGCTGGCTATGGTGTGGCATACGTGAAGAAGAAGTCAGTGGCCTCTCTTCCTCGCCGGATTGTGCCCGTGAAGAATGTTAGCGACGATGTTACAGGGCAGTAGCGTAACGTGTCCTGGAGGTGACTAAGCTTTTGTCCAGTGTACTTCGGTTCACGTTCGAGACACATGGAACTTAAATCCTCCTCTGGCCCTCCACATTTTAGGTTTTACACATGATATAGTTGCCGTGGCGTGAAACTGAAAGATATTTTAATTTTCCATCATATCACGAAAAAGGGATACGCACTATCGATTCTGTACTTAACAAGGTCATCGATACACATCAACTATCGGTGTAAAGCTAGCACTTTCGGCTATCCCCCATTCCTACTTAAGCCGAGACCAATTGCTGTACATTGTTAGCCTTGCTTGAGCTCAGTTATTGTTTTGTTAATCAGTTCAGTTTTTACTTGCTGTTGAATTTAATGTAAGTGCTGCCTTTTGTGTGTTTGTGTGTGTGTGTGTGTGTGTGTGTGTGTGTGTGTATGTGTGTGTGTGTATATGAGTTTTGTTGTGATAGTTTATAATGACGGGTAAGTTCGTGGCAACAAAGAAGAGGAAAACCGATTCTGATTCGTCCATTAGCGTAATGGTAAGTTAAATGTATGTTAAATGTATGTACACATTAGTCAGATAGCCTAATTACCTATATACGACAGATTAATTTTACCACTGGAGTCATTTGGAGACGGGTAGAAATGTAGGGTGGCAATATTTCAATAGTTAAAAAGGCAGCGGAGCGGTATACATAATTACAAATAACATGAGACAGAAATCATTGCAAAAAATACACTTGATTTGATTGTGTCGTCCAAAAATTGCGTTGGTCAACAAAAATATCACCCAAGCGGCAATGGTTGCATTCCTTTAAAAAATGTATTATAAATTCTATCATTAATAGCTCAAATGGAAAATTATCGCCCAATCCGGTACCTGGGCGACACTCAATTACGAAAACCGGTTCCGTTGCGGGACGCCGGGAGGGGTTTGTGCACAGCGGAAGGATGGGATATATGATGACAGTACATTATGTGTTTTATTCGTCTCAAAATGATTTTTTCAGCAGGCTGCTTCAATTCTTCCGAACCGGCTGCGCTATGCATTAACTGACGCCAGGAATTCTACATACAATCAGATCGTCAAATACGCAATCATTCATGCATATCAGAGGGATAAACATGCACAGTTAAAGGGAAAACATGCCATATCATAATTCCATATTTTGTTGTGATGCATTTTATTTAATTTTAAATCAATGTACAAGAAACAATTTTTCCAAATTCTCCGCCATCTGGGGGAGCGCTGGTGTTGTGGTGTTGAGCTAGCAATAGGTGGGTTCGGGAGGGACAAGATGGTTCGAATTCATTCTCCGGCAGTCTTAAAAATTGTTTTCTGTGGCTTTCCACTTTCAGTTTATGAAAATGCCCGCGTTTGTCCCTTATTACAGGCCACAGTCAGTTCCATTCTTTCCTAACAGATTTCAATTCTCTTAAAGACGCAGCCTCTGGTTAAACACAAAAAACTGCATCGAAGGTGAGCCGAACACCTCTTCAGAGAATCATGGCACTGAAAGCCATACGATAAATGAATAAAAATCCATATTCTCATTTACGGTCATGCGTTTATCTGCTGGTGTATTGTTTAATACAGAATATAATCTTTCTACATTGCAAGAAATGACAGATGCAGACTTAAATGAAGCAATTTGGGAAAGGTTAAGGTTGAATAATTAGATCCTTTGCAGTTTTGCCACTAGAAATGATTCTAGCTTCTGTGTCGAATAGAACAATGTCAAATGTGTTTATTTCTTCAGCTCTGTTATTACCGACAGCTCTTTCGGTAATAATCAGTGTCCCAAAGAGCTGGGATCCTTTGGTGTGCTCAAGGAATCTGACTTCATTTCTGATGTCGTAAATTTAAATGCAAGATTGCATTAGGAGAAAGACAGCTATTGTCAAAAGAGATTTGATCCCACTGAACTTCATAAATTATTCAGTTTAACCTTGTGATTCTTTGCTCTGCGACAGTGTAAATCATACTAGAAGACTGACCTCTGTTTTGTTAATAAATGGGCAGTACATTATGATGATAGAATTTTAATTCGTTTGACAATGAAGAGTGAAATTACCATACAGCAAAATAAAATATTTAATTCTGTATTTGAGTATTTACTAGATTATATACATTACTTCTGAGAATATGCTTTTTTACGAAAAGCTTCTCTTGCTTAATTTTATAGACCAAATCCGATCACCATTAAGGTACGGAATATTTGAAAATAAGTAAATAAGTTTTCAGACAAAATGAAAAAACTTAAGCCTTTTTAAGATCCTCCTTAACCAATCTTACCCGCCTTTGACAAAATCCTAGCTACGTCCCTGTTGGGTGAATGAGCGACCAATTCAAAGCCCAATTCCTGCACTTTCGCCATTGTTATTGCTGATGGGTGGGTTGCTGCATTATTCTGGTGAAAGAGCACTTTTTTGCGTGCCAACCTTGGCTTTTTTCAGCCAAAGCAAGTTTCAAACTATCCAACAATGAAGCATAATAGGGTCCAGTCATGGTTCTGCCTTTTTTACAAGTAATGTATGAGGATTATCCCTTGGGAATCCCAAAAAAGAATGGCCATCGCCTTACCAGATGACGAAATGGTCTTTTTTTTCTTCGGTGCGCTTTCACCATCATTTGTCTATTGTTTTGACTGTCGTTTTGATTCTGGTATGTAATGATGGAACCAGGCTTCATCAACAGTCACAAATTGGCGTAAAAAGCATTGCAGGTTGCGATAAAACATCGCCAGACATTGCGTTGAAATGTTGTGCCGGATGGACGTTTGGTCTGCTGTGAGCAATCACGGCTCCCATCTCGTACACAGCTCTCGTACACGTTTCGACGTGCTCGGCAGAGATGCCTACAGTCTCAACCGTCTCACAGATTTTTATTCGGCGGCTTTGCATTTATGTACCATGGGTTTTGTCAATGGCTTCCTTCGTGGTGACGTCAACTGGACGGTCGGAACGTACTTCGTCCACAATACTTGCCCGACCACGTTGAAATTCATTAATCCAAAAGGAAATGGTCTTCAATGATGGTGCAGAGACCGCGAGAACTTCATCCAATACTGTTTTGATTTGTGCGGCAATCTAATAATCGAAAAAAATGTTCACATGTGTGTGAAATCTTATGGGACTTAACTGGTAAGTTCATCAGTACCTAAGCTTACACACTACTTAACATAAATGAGCCTAAGGACAAACACACACATCCATGCCCTAGGGAGGACTCGAACCTCCGTCGGGTCCAGCCGCACAGTCCATGACTGCACCGCCCCTGAGACCGCTCGGCTAATCCCGCGCGGCTAATACATCGAATAAAAGTGTATAATAACAGCATTAAATTCGGTTTTCTCCATTCTCAACCGCAGTTGACACACTGATCATTTCAGACGGCTGTCAGCATTGGACTGTACCCTGTGCATTGTTTGAGTTCTTTATGCGATCCTTGGTATAAAAACCGTGAAGGTGCAACAAAATGTTGCCTTGTTTCATGGAAATTTACCAGACTTATCAAATCACCTTGGTATATTCCTATTTTGATTACGAGGAATGCCGGTCATGTTCTAAAAAGACGTAGTCGACTTCCTTCGCTACCCTTATATTATCCGAAACATCTTTAGTGTGTCTTCGTTCCTTAAGACAAGACTTCGACAGTCGGCGCACCGCTCGTGGCGCTCGTCCAGTAGTCATCGCTACTGTGGTTTGGAGTAGGAAAGACAGTCTCTGGGAAGTTATTCTTCAGTAACATATTGAAGGTCTCCTAAACCTGATAACACAATGTATACAGGCTCTTACTACATTTTCATCTAATACTGGATTAGAGTGTGCAAGATTTTATTGACCTTTGTTTGTGTCACTATGGCGTTGTATGTGTCGTGAATTTCAGTGGCTTATAATACACTGAGGTGACAAGTAATGAGATACTTCTTAATGTCATGCCGTATCTCCTTTTTCCCGGCATAGTACAGTAACTCGACGTGGCATGGTGTCAAAGAGCCGTTGGAAGTCCTCTGCAGAAATACTGAGCCGTGCTCTCTCTATAGCAAAAGAGTTGCCATGCAGGCTTTTGTGCGTGAGCTGACATTTCGATTATGTGCGGCAAATGTTCAATGGGATCATGTTATGCGACGTTGGTGGCCAAATCATTTGCTCGAATTGTCCAGAATATTCTTCAAACCAGTCGCGAACAACTGCGGCGGATTGTCATACATAAAAGTTTCATCGTTGTTTTGGAACATGAAGCCCATAAATGGCTGCAAATGGTCTTCAAGTAGCAGCACATAATTTCCAGTCAATGATAGGTGCACTTGGAACAGAGGACTCACATCATTCCATATAAACAGAGCCCACACCGTTATGGAACCACCACGTTTGCACAGTGCCTCGTTGACAACTTGTGTCCGTGGCTCCGTGGAATCTGCGCCGCAATCGAACCCTACCATCAGCTCTGACCAACTGAAATGTGGACTCATCCGACCATGCAATGGTTTGCCAGTCGTTACGGTCCAGCCGATATGGTCATGAACCGAGGCGAGGCACTGCTGGTATCAGAGGCACTCGCATCGGTCGTCTGCTGACATACCCCACTGACGCCAAATTTGGACGCACTCCTCTATCGGATATGTCCCACATCGATTTCTGCTCTTATTTCACGCAGAGATGCTTGTCTGTTCGCACTGAGGACTCGGCGCAAACGGCGCTGCTCTCGGTCGTTAAGTGAAGGTTGACAGCTACGGCGTTGTCCGTGGTGGCAGGTAGTACCTGAAATTTGGTATTCTCGGAATACAGAATTCCACATCTATTTCCAAAGTGTAATGTCCCATGCACCTAGAACCTACTACCATTCCGCGTTCGAAGTCCGATAATTCCAGTCGTGCAGCCATAATCATATCGGAAACCTCTTCACTCTAATCACTTGAGTACAAGTGACAGCTCCGCCAACGGGCTGTTCTTTTATACTTTGTGTATTCGATACTACCGCCATCTGTGAATGTACATATCGCTACCCCATGACTTTTGTCTCCTCAGTGTTACTTCTTCATTACGTTACCATTTCACGTTTTACATTAGCTGCCAGTAAGAACGTTCCACAGTCCAAAGGAAGTAGCATTATCACGAAATCAAGAAATGTCATACCTATTCAAATGACGCATCATAGTCATTTTAATGTAAATGTCCTGTGACTAGGGCCTCCCGTCGGGTAGACCGTTCGCCGGGTGAAAGTCGTTCGATTTGACGCCACTTCTGCAACTTGCGCGTCGATGGGGATGAAATGATGATGATTAGGGCAACACAACACCCAGTCCCTGAGCGGAGAAAATCTCCGACCCAGCCGGGAATCGAACCTGGGCCCTTAGGATTGACATTCTGTCGCGCTGACCACTCAGCTACCGGGGACGAACATCATAGTCATGATATAATTCTACTAAATCTTTCTTTCATAACATACATTTTCATGCAGTAAAAATTGCTTCTGCTGTAACATATCAGACAATTTCGGCTACTAGATAAAATTTGCCTAAAATTATCGTTCAAAGTGGCGATGCACCAGTCATAACATAGGGAATAGAGATCGTTTGGAAAACAAACTTAAGATCGGCGATATGGAAAGAACAGAAAAGAATAAAGGCGATCTTCACGAAAAGGATCCTAGGCGTGGGAAAAGCAGCCGCGTCCCTCCTTATGTAGGAACTGATGAAAGAGATTTATCTCGTAGGACATCAGATTACAATAATCGCTACCTTGCGCAGGACCATACCAGAAATGGAACGATTTCATGGAACCGCAGAAACAAACAAAATCAGTGC
The DNA here is from genome assembly GCF_021461385.2 of Schistocerca piceifrons. Taxonomy (NCBI): domain Eukaryota; kingdom Metazoa; phylum Arthropoda; class Insecta; order Orthoptera; family Acrididae; genus Schistocerca; species Schistocerca piceifrons. Next base: position 719,318,785 of record NC_060138.1, read on the forward strand.
TCTACAGAACACTAACCGTGATGGATGACAGTTGTACCAGACACTGTAGGAACCAGAGGCATGTAACATTACTAGCAATACATGAGTGTCATCACAAAACAGGAGTCAACAGGAAATGCCATGAACCTAGTGAAGAATGTAAACGTGTGTTACGTGGACAAGGGTGTAAAAGATACCGTATTATAATATGTACAAAGAGAAATTTGCTGTAATGGACTATAATAAAGACTAAAGCAAAAAAGGAGCGACTGAAAAATTTTACAAGCCTGTATATTAATGCTGAATCTCAGCGTACTTTTCCCATTAATAAATAAAATCATGTATTTGTTTTCAACAACTCGTTTTAATTATACATCCTTTATGAGGTTTCTTCATGTAATTCAAGTTTTCGCATTTAGTTTCCCTTATAGAAATTATTCACAGCATTGCTGTCATTTATTGTAAGACAGAACCAATTCTAATTCGTCGTGACATAAGGTAGTTGGCTTCCATGAACTAATTCCACAGAGGCTGATGAGAGCGCTATTCAACTAATTTCTCAATACTTTCGTCGAAAAGCATTCTGAGGAAACTGAGGTATCACAGTCGATGTGAAAGATCAAAATAAAACAGTACAGTAATTTGTTTTAACTATATATGAGACTATTTCGTTTTCATTTTTATAGTTATTTTGTTTTTTGTAGGTTTTTAGCCCCTCTAACCCCGTGTCAGCAATGAAATTGTAATTGACAAAAATAATAACTGACCACTGAAAAGCTCCAGTAATCTCGTGTGTAAAACTTTGCTGAATGGACCCCCTTTGACTTGTTTTCCACAAGACTTTATACTCAAATTAAGAAGGATTAAGTATGAGCACGACTTTAAAGTACAAAGTGCGGTATACGAAGCTGCAAGCAACAGCACCTTAAGCACAAAAAAAAAAAGAAAATTTCTGCAACTAAATCAGAATAATAACTTATATCTTCACATCCATAATTACAAATTTCTCATTATAATGGCTATTTGTAGAATTCTTTTTGTGAATGTCTTTTTGTATTAATTTTTTAGGGAGCAGTGCTTTACACACTATCGTACAGAGATCACTGTTGAAAAATAAAATCCTGTTATAGTTTTAACCTGGAATTATGATGGTTATCTGCATCGCATACATCGCCCCATGTGTAGGTACTCAATAGGTATGTGAGTGAAACAACGTTCATCATGATCTGTCTCTTAAATGGAGAGAAAATAATGTTGATTTGTGCTTAGAATTTATACAGAAAATAATGTAAATCGAAATTGAAATATAGAATAACTTTTATCAACAATCGTGTTGAAGAGGAGTGCACTGTCCTGTCTAATAGGATCTCAAAAAGCTGTGTAATACATTTTATACATCTAAATCAATATCCTGGAATTTCTAAATCATATGTTTCCAAAATTTATTGGGTCATTGTATGTGTACATTGTCCGTCAACGACATGTTTTAATTCGTTATATGTTATATACGAACAAAATCATGTACAAAACAGCGTGTTATTGATAATTTTAGAACACTTGTGGTTATCGTCTTACGTAATACGAACACATCTCTCTTTGTCTAAGTCGAATTATTAAGTTAGCCGTGTTTCATGTGTACAAGATCGAGAGAACGTATTACCGACTGTCTGGCGCACTATGCAGGCAACAGGTCTTTATCTTAAGAAATACCGTGGAGACGGATCCAGTTTGACTTCATACAGAAAAATGTTAATTAAAGAGATATCCACCATGACGGCCACTTTGTAATCAGCCTCATATTGGGGCGGTCTCGTAATATGAAAAACACGGATGTTCGAGATACACTATGTGATCAAAAGTATCCGGACACGTGGTTGAAGATGACTTACAAGTTCGCTGCGTTCTCCATCGGTAATGCTGGAATTCAGAATAGTGTTGGCCCACCCTTAGCTTTCATGACAGCTTTCACTCTTGCAGGCATACGTTCAATCAGGTGCTGGAAGGTTTATTGGAGAATGGCAGCCCATTCTTCATGGAGTGCTGCACTGAAGAGAGGAATCGGTGTTGGTCGGTGAGGCCTGGCACGAAATAGGCGTTCCAAAATATCCCAAAGATGTTCTATAGGATTTGGGTAACGACTCTGTGCAGGCCAGTCCATTACAGGAATGTTATTGTCGGTGTAACCACTTCGCCACAGGCCGTGCATTATGAACAGGTGCTCGATCATATTGAAAGATGCAATCGCCATCCCCAAATTCCTCTTCAACAGTGGGAAGCAAGAAGGTGCTTAAAACATCAATGTCATCAATGTAGACCTGTGCTGTGATTGTGCCACGCAAAAAAAACAAAGGGTGCAAGCCCCCTCCATGAAAAACACGACCACATCATAACACCACCGCCTCCGAATTTTACTGTTGGCACTACACATGCTGCAGATGACGTTCACCGGTCATTCGCCATACCCACACCATGCCATCGGATCGCCACATTGTGTACCGTGATTCTTCGCTCCACACAATGTTTTTCCACTGTTCAATCGTCCAATATTAGTGCTTCTTACACCAAGTGAGGCGTCGTTTGGCATTTACCGGCGCGATGTGTGGCTTATGAGCAGCCGCTCGACCAAGAAATCCAAATTTTCTCACCTCCCGCCTACCTGTCATAGTACTTGCAGTGGGTCCTGATGCAGTTTGGAATTCCTGTGTGATTGTCTGGACAGATGTCTGCCTATTATACATTACGACCCTCTTCAACTGTCGGGGGTCTCTGTCACTCAACAAGACGAGGTCGCCCTGTACGCTTTTGTGCTGTATGTGTCCCTTCACGTTTCCATTTCACTACCCCATCGGAAACAGTGGACCTAGGGATGTTTAGGCGTGTGGAAATCTCGCGTACAGACGTATGAAGCAAGTGACATCCAATCACTTGACCACGTTCGAAGTCCGTGAGTTCCGCGGAGCGCCCCATTCTGCTCTCTCACGATGTCTAAAGACTACTGAGGTAGCTGATATGGAGTACCTGGCAGTAGGTGGCAGAAAAATGCACGTAATATGAGAAACGTATGTTTTTGGTGGTATGCAGATACTTTTGATCACATATTTTACATCAATTACACCATTCTTTCCACATAATATTATCTGTGTATAAGATGTAAGTGAAGGTAGCAATCGCACCTTTCACTTGAATTAAATCATGTCGATGGACGACAAGAAACACATATAATGACGCTTTAAATTTAAAAAAATAATCTAGTAATTCTGGGATATGGATTTAGATATATGAAGTGATTCAACAGTTTTTGAGATTCTGTGGAAAGAACACAGTGCTCTCTCTAAACGCGGTTGTTTATAACAACTGTTGTACATTTCAATGCATTGCTTCGTTTTGTATCGTTTATCGTATAAATTCTAAGTACAAGTCAACGCAATTTTAATACCACTTAATGACAAACCATGATGAACGTTTTCCTGCTCATATTCCCATTGATTACCTACACATTTTGCGACGTATGCGTTGTAAACAATTCCGTGGTTCATATTACATAATGTTGTTCTTTAACCGAGATCTGTGTATAATATTGTGTGTAGCACTGTTTTCTAAAAAAATAAAAACGAAAAATATATTGTCTAACCATATGAAGAGAAATTCGTGCCGACCGCTGTGACCGAGTGGTTCTAAGCGCTTCAGTCCGGAACCGCGCTGTTGCTGGTTCCAGGTTCGAATCCTGCCACGGGCATTGCTGTATGTGATGTCATTATGTTAGTTAGGTTTAAGTAGTTCTACGTCTAGGGGACTGATGATCTCAGATGTTAAGTGCCATAGTGTTGAGAGCTATTTGAGAAATTCGTAAGTATGGATGTTCAGATTTAAATTATGAACATGACACAGAGTACACCAGAATACTGACGTCCTGCCTGAATTTCTTTTTAAGTTGTTTTCACGACTAGCATATTGTGAGCAAATTCTTGTTCCTTAACGTATGTAACACAAATTTTATTGTGCAGTATTATCAAAGATAAATTCTGTAATTATGCGTAAAACTTCTACATTTCACTTGTTTGGATTGTGTAAAATTGTAAGTAACACGAAGGTCCTTAATAATGTATCACAATTACGCCAGTTACACGTAATTATGTATCTATGTTCTATGCTATATACAAGATTAATCTGTCAACTCCCACAGTGCCACCTGGTGGACATGCGTGGTAGTCGTTGTGTTTAAATCACGTCTTTCAGTTGACATTTGGTGGTGAACATGAACTCTCGTAATCGGCGTAATATACACTCCTGGAAATTGAAATAAGAACACCGTGAATTCATTGTCCCAGGAAGGGGAAACTTTATTGACACATTCCTGGGGTCAGATACATCACATGATCACACTGACAGAACCACAGGCACATAGACACAGGCAACAGAGCATGCACAATGTCGCCGCTAGTACAGTATATATCCCCCTTTCGCAGCAATGCAGGCTGCTATTCTCCCATGGAGACGATTGTAGAGATGCTGGATGTAGTCCTGTGGAACGGCTTGCCATGCCATTTCCACCTGGCGCCTCAGTTGGACCAGCGTTCGTGCTGGACGTGCAGACCGCGTGAGACGACGCTTCATCCAGTCCCAAACATGCTCAATGGGGGACAGATCCGGAGATCTTGCTGGCCAGGGTAGTTGACTTACACCTTCTAGAGCACGTTGGGTGGCACGGGATACATGCGGACGTGCATTGTCCTGTTGGAACAGCAAGTTCCCTTGCCGGTCTAGGAGTGGTAGAACGATGGGTTCGATGACGGTTTGGATGTACCGTGCACTATTCAGTGTCCCCTCGACGATCACCAGTGGTGTACGGCCAGTGTAGGAGATCGCTCCCCACACCATGATGCCGGGTGTTGGCCCTGTGTGCCTCGGTCGTATGCAGTCCTGATTGTGGCGCTCACCTACACGGCGCCAAACACGTATACGACCATCATTGGCACCAATGCAGAAGCGACTCTCATCGCTGAAGACGACACGTCTCCATTCGTCCCTCCATTCACGCCTGTCGCTACACCACTGGAGGCGGGCTGCTCGATGTTGGGGCGTGAGCGGAAGACGGCCTAACGGTGTGCGGGACCGTAGCCCAGCTTCATGGAGACGGTTGCGAATGGTCCTCGCCGATACCCCAGGAGCAACAGTGTCCCTAATTTGCTGGGAAGTGGCGGTGCGGTCCCCTACGGCACTGCGTAGGATCCTACGGTCTTGGCGTGCATCCGTGCGTCGCCGCGGTCCGGTCCCAGGTCGACGGGCACGTGCACCTTCCGCCGACCACTGGCGACAACATCGATGTACTGTGGAGACCTCACGCCCCACGTGTTGAGCAATTCGGCGGTACGTCCACCCGGCCTCCCGCATGCCCACTATACGCCCTCGCTCAAAGTCCGTCAACTGCACATACGGTTCACGTCCACGCTGTCGCGGCATGCTACCAGTGTTAAAGACTACGATGGAGCTCCGTATGCCACGGCAAACTGGCTGACACTGACGGCGGCGGTGCACAAATGCTGCGCAGCTAGCGCCATTCGACGGCCAACACCGCGGTTCCTGGTGTGTCCGCTGTGCCGTGCGTGTGATCATTGCTTTTACAGCCCTCTCGCAGTGTCCGGAGCAAGTATGGTGGGTCTGACACACCGGTGTCAATGTGTTCTTTTTTCCATTTCCAGGAGTGTAGTTATCATTATGTTTGTGCATAATACTTTGACATTTGACATGCTGATGTGTAGTGATCGTCATGGGAATGGGAAGTTATATGCAGTGTGATGCAACCTGCAACAATGATTTACAAGATGGTGAAAAAATTTTTAAGCATAAGGTATGTTAGAATTCCATACGTTATGTAACAAGACAGTTGATAAAGTCTTAACATCAAGACTGTAAAATCTTCCTTTCAACTTCTGTTCAGCCTCTTGCAGATGCAATGATGATAGCCTAGCTCTGTCGAAATCGGTCATCCAATAAGCTGACTTTTTAGCGACCTTTGCTTATGAAGTTTTTGTTTGTGAAGCTTTCTTAAGTTATCACATACTGCGGTATTAAAGGCGCAGGTCAGCCAGTGAAGTGAATCTTCACGGTGGGAACAATCTTGGTTTAAGTAAGCTACTAGGACTAACTGTAGTTAAAACGCTAAACGAATGGAAATGTTGGGATAACATGGTGTCGTAGCAGTCTGTCGAGAACCGCTTCAGTATATAAACAATCGAGTTGTAAATGCTGTGGAATTAGCAGAGACTATATATTGATAGTACCCAAAGGTCACAAACATGGAGTGCAGACAACGAATGATCCCTTGCATGGAAGCATGAAGCACCAGAAACGAGCAACAAAGAGCGTACAGGCATCTACCACACAAAAGTATGAGCCTCCATAGTTAATATCACAACTTTTGAAGCTCTTAATCCCTGTCGGGTACTTGTTGTTGGTTTACTGATCGCATAGATCTTACTAGATTGGACCCTTTGCTTGACACCCTTATCCAGCCGGTGCCATATAAAATTCTCCTGAATCTTCACCGGCTTTTAAATTTCCCAAAGGCCTACCTAGTGGTAACTTGTGGTGATATATGCGTATAAGGGGTATTAAATCGCAGTGCAAAATTCTTACTCCGTTCGCTCCCTCGTTGATGGGCAAGTAGTAATATTTCCATTCAAATAGTAGAGCTTAACTATTTCTCCAATCCTTATCTTCTGTTTAATTTATCTTAGTTTGACATTAGAATCTTAAACATTAGAATCTTAAACATCAGCGGAAGATGTATTAGTAGTGCACTTACGTATTCAGGTTGCTGCTTACCATGTCCTCTTCTGCCCGCTAGGTTATTTGCTATCAGCTTCCCCAAACATATGGCTTAGACTGTCAGCAATTGCATTATACGCCTCTCGTATGTGACGTTTCCTACGTCACATCCGCTTCGGTCTTCCTGACATCCAACTAAGGGCCTGGCTATCCGTTTCATGAGTAAACAACGATGCTGCGGACATATACGAAACTTCTCAACGCCGGAAATCATGGCTAAAGCTTTGAGTTCATAATCTGAATATTTGATGCAGCACTTGAGGTTAATGCTGTGGAGTGTCCCCCTCACGGGTGATCCTGTAAAATAACTGCTGCTTCACCAGACATAGGTTCCTTTGAAAAGGCGATGGTAGCCAATGCAGATGCTGCCATTAAAGCAGTAGTAAGGCCTTCAAGAGGAACTTACTGGGAAAGACCCCACGCTGGGCGAGAGACTAAACGGAACACCGTTAAATTCGTACTTTTTCCAACTCGTTGTAAATGCTGTATTTGGCCTGGAATCTTCAGACAGTGTAATCTGCAATAGGCATGGTTGATACCTAGAGCGGTGAAGAATTTAGCCTTACAAAGCCAAGAGAAACAAGAATGTAAATTGGCAATGCACGATTACCTACGATAAGCTGAATTCCACCATCTCCTTCTAGATCCAAGAATATGGGTGAAGAACATGGAGAGCAGGAAGGTCTCATAATTCCATCCTGAATTTTATCAATGATCAACTTGAGTTGTTTAGCCTTCGAAGTGGAAATGGTGTTGCTTTACGTATTATTATCAGTAAGCTCAATCGTGAACATGCCAAATTTTGCAGCCCCCAATTTGATGGTAAGCTCGTCCAGATATGACTGGCATACATAGCGCAACTACGAGACCAACTAGGAAGCTAGATGGCTAAAATGATTATGCTGTTGTTTATCACTTCCTTGACGTCGTCAGCGTACGCCAGTCTCTTAAAAGAAAGCTGAAGTCCAATTCATACAAAACGAAGTAAGAATAGTTTTTACTTCTACTTGAGAAGAAGGTCCGTATTGCGGATGAAATCAGGGCCAAGAATCATAGAAAGAGCTAGGAAGCGAGCTATCATTGTTGTAAACATCAAAGTGAATCGCTACATTGGCAACTTAATCGTGAACTCCCCATACGCCTCCAGTTCGCCGGAGTTGCCCACCTTGCAACTCCCAAATCTGATTCTCTATGAGGGAAATCGACACGGAGGTTAATGATAATGAACTCCCCGTGTCAAATAGAGCACAAACCGTGTTCCCATTTACATTAAGACAAATAAATGGAACAGGAGTAATAGAAGAAGCAGCTATCCGATTCTACATTATGGTCTAGTCGCTGTAACCTTGCCCCTGTTCCTCATGTCAGAATTCTCTCTTTTCCTTGGATGGAAGGCCTTAAGGTCTCGTTTAAAATAGTCAGGGCTCTCACATTTAAAACACTCTGCTTCACCGTTTGGTAAGCATAGCGGCGTGACTGTGCGCCTGGTATTCTGCACGTACTTTGTTAATTGTTCATTGGGTTCTTTTAACCTTCAATAGCATTTGGACGCATTTGGACGCAGTGCGCGATGGGGTACAAATTATTTGCACAAATACTGACTGAATTCATTAAGACTATATTTTCTCACCCTGGTTGTACTAACTTAATACATTAACTAACCGGTATATTTTTGGTAGAATCGTTGCCTCCCCAAACCACTATTTTCACCTTGCTCCTGTAAATTAAGAAGGAACCACAGCAAGTGATGTATGTGTGCTTAGCTATCGATCGACAGTTTTCTAATATTTCGTAACAGTGCTTGTAAACGATTTGGTAGCTGAACAATACACTGTGTTACTGCACTCACGGTCCGTTGCGCACCCTTGCTGTCCATCAAGAGTACCCCAATCGACCTAGCTACAATATTCAATTTCCCTTGGAGTAGCATTCAATCGCATCAGTTTGAATCCCTCTCCTACATTCTGAGAAAACATTTCCTCAGTGCATGAAGAGAGGGCAGAAGTTTGTTCCTGTAACCGGGCTACTTGTTTACGCACTTGTTCGCTCCCTTACCTGCAACGCAAATCACACGACCTACTCACATAATGCGTTACGCAACGCAATTGGCGCTACTGTTCCAGTTCTACATCAATGTATCGACGAGCAGTCTTAGTTGATACCACAGTATTTTTTGCAAAGGTTGCATTTATGTATCATGCAGTGTTAGATTATAACAATTGTGGCAACATACTCGTATAGTGTGATCTGAATGGAATATTAATGTGATGAAAAATAAAGGAAACTAATTCACAACATTGACGAATGTGGAGATGGGCACTTCATAAAGTATAAAACTGTACTAATGTCAGACTACAGGACAAATGAGTCAGTCATACCAGGTGGTTATAACTAAAGTACAGCTATCACAGAGGTCCGTTGTGGGCAGCAGTTATTGTATTGCAGCGGAACTTGGTAGACATGCTAAGGAGCCGATTTACACTAGAAAAAAATTAGATCCAGTTTTGGTCACCAGAAGCAAACCTGGCTCTGCGAATACAAAAAAAAAAAAGATGTATAGAAATATTTCCATATGTTACGTATTAGGAGACCAGAAACCAGATGGCAGTTATAAGAATCGAGGGGCACGAAAGGCAAGCAGTGGTTGGGAAGGGAGTGAGACAGGGTTGTAGCCTGTCCCCGATGTTATTCAATCTGTATATTGAACAAGCAGTAAAGAAAACAAAAGAAAAATTCGGAGTAGGAATTAAAATCCATTGAGAAGAAATAAAAGCTTTGAGGTTCGCCAATGACATTGTAATTCTGCCAGACAGCAAAGGACCTGGAAGAGCAGCTGAACGGAATGGACAGTGTCTTGAAAGGAGGATATAAGATGAACATCAACAACAGCAAAACGAGGATAATAGAATGTAGTCGAATTAATTCGGGTGATGCTGAGGGTATTAGATTAGGAAATGAGACGCTTAAAGCAGTAAATGAGTTTTGCTATTTGGGGAGCAAAATAACATGATGGTCGAAGTAGAGAAGATATAAAACGTAGACTGGCAAAGACAAGGAAATCGCTTCTGAAGAAGAGAAATTTGTTAACATCGAGTATAGATTTAAGTGTCAGGAATTCGTTTCTGAAAGTATTTGTATGGGGTGTAGCCATTTATGGAAGTGAAACGTGGACAATTAATAGTTTAGACAAATAGAGAATAGAAGCTTTCGAAATGTGGTGCTACAGAGGGATTCTGAAGATTAGATGGGCAGATCACATAACTAATGAGGAGGTATTGAATAGAATTGGGGGGAAGAAATTTGTGGCACAAGTTGACTCGAAGAAGGGATCGGTTGGTAGGACATATTCTGAGGCATCAAGGGATCACCAATTTAGTGTTGGACGGCAGCGCGGAGAGTAAAAATCGTAGAGGGAGACCAAGAGATGAATACACTAAACAGATTCAGAAGGATGTAGGTTGCAGTAGGTACTGGGAGATGAAGAAGCTTGCACAGGATAGAGTAGCATGTAGAGCTGCATCAAACCAGTTTCTGCACTGAAGACTACAACACGTATGAGGAAGGGACGTGGCAGAAAAGGTCAAACAAGTGCGAAAGGCTTACTGTTGATTTTATTATTAACAGTTGACTTGTCAAATGACAGCATAGATATCATACCGTCATACAAACAGTGTACAGCACCAGATTTGCACCGGTTGCCAAAATTGGAACTCTTGTTTTCTAGAGTAAATCGATTTTGCATTAACGCGTTAGCAAGCAGATGGTAGACTTAGTCAGTGCTATACCTCTAGCATCCAGCAGTGAGGCCGATACGTGTACATCTACATCCGTACGCTACAAACCACACTAAAGTGCATAACATAGGGTACTTCCCATCGTTATTAGGGCTTGTTCCTGTTCCACTCACATATGGAGCACATAAAGAATGATTGTTTAAACATGTGTCAGCACTGTACTTAATCTAATGTTACCCCCGCGATTTCTATGGGAGCGGTACGTAGGGGGTTGTAATGTATCAAATTATTGTAAGATAGGAAGGAAGATTTAAACGTTTGATCTATGACGAGGTCAATAGGAACGAAGTAGAAGGTCGGATTAGATATATTTTCTTTTTGCTTTCAGCAAAGGAAGCACACCCGAATACGACTTGATTGCGACGTCCGTTATCAGCGACTCCTCCAGCAGGTGGTAAGAGGCCCTAGCGGGCCGTCACATGGACCTGGCAAATGACGTCAGGCCAGAGATTTAACCCAGCTGCAGGGCCGCTGCAGGGCACGTCGAATCATGATGCTGCGCTGATGTCTTTACACCACTTACACCACCCTTTCGTGACCAGGCTATTTACCGGATTTCAACTAGACTACGTTTTGGAGTTACACATCTACGGATTATTGACAAACTTGCTCTACCCTTGACTGTCTGAATTACTCTGTCACTGTGTTCTACAATTTACGATGACCTGACCCGGACAATTTGCAGACTATCACGTGATTACAGTACATGCATGTTTTATGTGTGATACAAAGTGTGTGGCACCATAGCAGGTATGTTATACTCAATTCATTGCTAGGATACTGTAGAACTGCAGTTCGACTACGCAAACGATTGTTTACAAACACTTGTGCGGCCCTTGTTTCTCATGTGTGACATCCTTATTAGGCAATGTCAGTACAGGTGTCAGGAGAATATAAAGAAGGCCAGCTTGAATGGTCACAAATTTATTGACTTAAAAATCTCAACTGCAGGAATACATCTCACTAAAACGTATTTAGAAAATGCCCAGAAACAGTTTTCATGGTAGTATCCGCAAATAATCTTCAGTCTAATGCATAGCTCTCATACAGGGTATGGAGATAAAATTTGACCAATAACAGCTCACATTTAGGTGTATCAGGTTTTCAGCAAAGTCCTAGAAACAATCCTCTTCAAACACTGCCAAAAACATCTCGGATGACCTCTCGGTCATCCCAACATACAGTTTGGTTTCCTTAGTAAATTTCCTATAATTAATGAAAGCTTTGATCTAGTCCACTTTCTACACTAATTACAAAACATGCATGTTTACGCATCCCTTGGAAATTCCCAAGCTAAGACTGTGGCTGCAATTCTAGCTTCCTGTCAGCGCACTGCTGATTTGGGCTTTCAGTCAGTGGTATCTGCTTAATAGTATCCTTTCTAATATCCGTCTTATATGTTAATAAAGAAGTGTACGCCCCAAAGATCCGTCTTAACACCGGTTCTTTAACTTCTATACACAGCTGACGATCCGTTACTTGATTCTATGGCGTTCCTGTTGTAATACCCTGATGATAATGCTTTCATTGGCGTCCATCCCGTTTTCTGTTCTTCCCATCGATCCCTGCAACTTCAACAATTTCACCTTTTGGGGTACCCAGTGAAAGCTTTTGAACACTAAGATAATTATCAGCCGGTCACAAAGTTGAGTCGATTGCCCACCCACCAACCATTCAAAAGAAAGTCAGTTAATGGTATACCTCTGGGTATACATGCTAGTTGTTATTTCCATTTTATGCACATCATATTCTAGGGGCGCTGCGAGTTTACTGTTACGTGCACTCGCTGCCTGGATTCCAATCCACAGAACACCAAAATACCAGAAGAGCAAGGCCCACGTTACGATATGGAAACAAAGACCGACAGTGGCGCAGTTAGTGGTCTGGAAGTGAACTTCGAATTCGTGAAAATAATGGTGCGATAAACTGTATTCTTGCTTTGCGAAATACGAGATACTAGATGATGTTATTTTTCATTTATACTTCATGGCTGGGGCTGGTAGTCTGGTGTGGAGTGCATTTATTTGTAAAACCCAACACTGCAACTTCGACCATGTGGCTCTTATCAAATGGAAATTGTATTTCTGATAACGACCTGTTTGTGTGCATTGCACACTTTGAATTGCATTGTAATTATGTTTCTCTTCTTTTGCTAAAATTTTGCTTTGACCTGTAATATTGAGTGGAGTCAATGATTCCGTATTTGTTTTTGTTTCGCATGAAACAGAAGCTGGTCTCGTCACATGATATTCTGTGGACTCAAGTCTATTTGTTACTGCTTATGAATCCGTGCGTGAACTGCGCGAATTAAATGTATTATAAGTACATTGCTGGCATACTATGTTATTTTTGTGTCCGCAGCTCGTGGTCGTGCGGTAGCGTTCTCGCTTCCCACGCCCGGGTTCCCGGGTTCGATTCCCGGCGGGGTCAGGGATTTTCTCTGCCTCGTGATGACTGGGTGTTGTGTGATGTCCTTAAGTTAGTTAGGTTTAAGTAGTTCTAAGTTCTAGGGGACTGATGACCATAGCTGTTAAGTCCCATGGTGCTCAGCGCCATTTGAACCATTTTTTGTTATTTTTGTTCCTATTCGTTTTTCGTACTCTCGCATTTAATGGAGAACACAGAAATTTTCATTGACTTCTCTGAAATGTACTGCTTGCAGTACCTGTTTTTAACGCGTGAAAAGGTTTACCTACCTGCAGTCGCATTTTTAGCATTTGGAAGGAAGGGTGCTCTTAGTCACCAAGACCACAAAGCATACTCTGCACTTTGCAAGCCACTGTGAAATGCATGGCACTCAGTGTCAAGAAGCAACACCATTTAAAGCAGAATCACATACTCATTCCTTGAGAAGATATGAGAAAGCTGAATACCAATACTGTCAAAACCTGCTGACATGAAGTTCTCCATTAAATAAGATAAAGTAATGAAGAGGGGCAGCAGCCTTTTCAGTAGTTGCAAGGGCAACAGTCTGGGTGATCGACTGATCTGGCCTTGTAACAATAACCAAAACGGCTTTGCTGTGCTGGTACTGCGAACGGCTGAAAGCAAGGGGAAAGTACGGCCGTAATTTTTCCCGAGGGCATGCAGCTTCACTGTATGATTAAATGATGATGGCGTCCTCTTGGGTAAAATATTCCGGAGGTAAAATAATCCCCCATTCCGATCTCCGGGCGAGGACTACTCAAGAGGATGTCGTTAACAGGAGAAAGAAAACTGGCGTTCTACGGATCGGAGTTTCGAATTTCAGATCACTTAATCGGGCAGGTAGGTTAGAAAATTTAAAAAGGGAAATGGATAGGTTAAAGTTAGATATAGCGGGAATTAGTGAAGTTCGGTGGCAGGAGGAACAAGACTTCTGGTCAGGTGACTACAGGGTTATAAACACAAAATCAAATAGGGGTAATGCAGGAGTAGATTTAATAATGAATAGGAAAATAGGAATGCGGATAAGCTACTACAAACGGCATAGTGAACGCATTATTGTGGCCAAGATAGATACGAAGCCCACACCTACTACAGTAGTACAAGTTTATATGCCAAGTAGCTCTGCAGATGACGATGAAATTGAAGAAATGTATGATGAAATAAAAGAAATTATTCAGATAGTGAAGGGTGACGAAAATTTAATAGTCATGGGTGACTGGAATTCGGTAGTAGGAAAAGGGAGAGAAGGAAACATTGCAGGTGAATATGGATTGGGGCTAAGAAATGAAAGAGGAAGCCGCCTGGTAGAATTCTGCACAGAGCACAACTTAATCATAGCTAACACTTGGTTTAACAATCATGAAAGAAGGTTGTATACATGGAAGAACCCTGGAGATACTAGAAGGTATCAGATAGATTATATAATGGTAAGACAGAGATTTAGGAACCAGGTTTTAAATTGTAAGACATTTCCAGGGGCAGATGTGGACTCTGACCATAATCTATTGGTTATGGCCTGTAGATTAAAACTGAAGAAACTGCAAAAAGGTGGGAACTTAAGGAGATGGGACCTGGATAAACTGAAAGAACCAGAGGTTGTACAGAGTTTCAGGGAGAGCATAAGGGAACAATTGACAGGAATGGGGGAAAGAAATACAGTAGAAGAAGAATGGGTAGCTTTGAGGGATGAAGTAGTGAAGGCAGCAGAGAATCAAGTAGGTAAAAAGACGAGGGCTAGTAGAAATCCTTGGGTAAAAGAAGAAATATTGAATTTAATTGATGAAAGGAGAAAATATAAAAATGCAGTAAATGAAGCAGGCAAAAAGGAATACAAACGTCTCAAAAATGAGATCGACAGGAAGTGCAAAATGGCTAAGCAGGGATGGCTAGAGGACAAATGTAAGGATGTAGAAGTTTATCTCACTAGGGGTAAGATAGATACTGCCTACAGGAAAATTAAACAGACCTTTGGAAATAAGAGAACCACTTGTATGAACATCAAGAGCTCAGATGGAAACCCAGTTCTAAGCAAAGAAGGGAAAGCAGAAAGGTGGAAGGAGTATACAGAGGGTCTATACAAGGGCGATGTACTTGAGGACAATATTATGGAAAGGGAAGAGGATGTAGATGAAGATGAAATGTGAGATACGATACTGCGTGAAGAGTTTGACAGAGCACTGAAAGACCTGAGTCGAAACAAGGCCCCCGGAGTAGACAACATTCCATTGGAACTACTGACGGCCTTGGGAGAGCCAGTCCTGACAAAACTCTACCATCTGGTGAGCAAGATGTATGAAACAGGCGAAATACCCACAGACTTCAAGAAGAATATAATAATTCCAATCCCATAGAAAGCAGGTGTTGACAAATGTGAAAATTACCGAACAATCAGTTTAATAAGCCACAGCTGCAAAATACTAACACGAATTCTTTACAGACGAATGGAAAAAACTAGTAGAAGCTGACCTCGGGGAAGATCAGTTAGGATTCCATAGAAATACTGGAACACGTGAGGCAATACTGACCTTACGGGTTATCTTAGAAGAAAGATTAAGGAAAGGCAAACCTACGTTTCTAGCATTTGTAGACTTAGAGAAAGCTTTTGACAATGTTGACTGGAATACTCTCTTTCAAATTCTAAAGGTGACAGGGGTAAAATACAGGGAGCGAAAGGCTATTTTCAATTTGTACAGAAACCAGATGGCAGTTATAAGAGTCGAGGGACATGAAAGGGAAGCAGTTGTTGGGAAGGGAGTAAGAGAAGGTTGTAGCCTCTCCCCGATGTTATTCAATCTGTATATTGAGCAAGCAGTAAAGGAAACAAAAGAAAAATTCGGAGTAGGTATTAAAATCAATGGAGAAGAAATAAAAACTTTGAAGTTCGCCGATGACATTGTAATTCTGTCAGAGACAGCAAAGGACTTGGAAGAGCAGTTGAATGGAATGGATAGCGTCTTGAAAGGAGGATAGAAGACGAACATCAACAAAAGCAAAACGAGGATAATGGAATGTAGTCGAATTAAGTCGGGTTATTCTGACGGAATTAGATTAGGAAATGAGATACTTAAAGTAGTAAAGGAGTTTTGCTATTTGGGGAGTAAAATAACTGATGATGGCCGAAGTAGAGAGGATATAAAATGTAGACTGGCAATGGCAAGGAAAGCGTTTCTGAAGAAGAGAAATTTGTTAACATCGAGTATAGATTTAAGTGTCAGGAAGCTATTTCTGAAAGTATTTGTATGGAGTGTAGCCATGTATGGAAGTGAAACATGGACGATAACTAGTTTGGAAAAGAAGAGAATAGAAATGTGGTGCTACAGAAGAATGCTGAAGATTAGGTGGGTAGATCACATAACCAATGGGGAAGTATTGAATAGGATTGGGGGAGAAAAGTTTGTGGCACAACTTGACCAGAAGAAGGGATCGGTTGGTAGGACATGTTCTGAGGCATCAAGGGATCACCAGTTTAGTATTGGAGGGCAGCGTGGAGGGAAAAAATCGTAGAGGGAGACCAAGAGATGAGTACACTAAGCAGATTCAGAAGGCTGTAAGTTGCATTAGGTACTGGGAGATGAAGAAGCTGGCACAGGATAGAGTAGCATGGAGAGCTGCATCAAACCAGTCTCAGGACTGAAGACCACAACAACAACAACAAAGTAATGGATGATGAGGGAACTCAAAATATGAGCAACATATTTACAATGCAATTCAAAGTGTGCAATACACACGAGAAGCCATCATCAGGAACACAATGTGGTGAAACTAGCTTCTGTTAACTCTGAAATTAAAACAAATATGGAAGACCAAAAATCAACCAATAATAAAGTGAGATGAAGAATTGATAAACTTAAAACGCGTAAAGTGACCTGTCAGTGAACCAAGGTCCTGTTACCGGAAGTGTGCACCCCCGTGTTCCAACCAGACGGTGAATCACTGTTGTCCTGTGCTGCTATTTACAGCTGTGTTGGACTCCCAACATCCATTGCGTCCTTTGATGCTCCATTTGTTTTTCAGATACTGATGTTCCCAGAAACCCACATTCTCCGTCCTGGTGGATGTGATGACCGGCGAGATGTTAGTAAACTGAGTGCCAGACGTCAATCCTTGTTTAAACTGAAACCTCCGTCCCTGTTAGAGTTTGACATATTTACGTAGGCCAACAGACTCCTTAGTTTCACTGTCCCAGAAACTTTGCATCTTCTTCGCTATACTGGTGTTCTCATTTTTATGCAAAAGCATTATCAAGCACTCTATCGAAATAAATGTGTAAGTCAGGGGTGCACAGAGAGCAGCCCATGGACCTAATATGGCCCGTCATTGATCTGATAGCTGCCCACTCCTCGCCGTTCTTGTAGAATGTTTTTTATTCGTCTTTCATTGTGGAGCGAATCGTTGAATTACTATCGTTAAGTCGATGGAAACAGTTATGTGGTATTGGTAGATAATGCATTAAAATGCGGTAGCCTCTTTCGGTGAACTTATAAACAACGTTTTTCCATATGTACATTAACAAAGATAAAAGTATAGAAACCGCTTGACGAATGGCAGTTTAGAGTCTATTTTGCACTTGTTTACGACAAAAATTCATCCATACATTATGGTGATTGCCAGCCGTTGTGGCCGAGCCTTTCTAGGCGCTTCAGTCCGGAACCGCGCTGCTGCTACGGTCGCAGGTTCGAATCCTGCCTCGGGCATGAGTGTGTGATGTCCTTAGATTAGTTAGGTTTAAGTAGTTCTAAGTCTAGGGGACTGATGACCTCAGATGTTAAGTCCCATAGTGCTTAGAGCCAATTTTGAACCATTTCGGTAATTGTGAAATCAATGACGTCATGTTTTAAATTAAATTGTGTAAATAATGTTTCTTTAAAAATACATTTTTGTAATTATATTTATCAAATAAAATGTATATTTGTGGATCGAATGATTTGGAAAACTTATTTATGCAGTTATTTTACTTTATTTTATGCTTGCGGCCCCTACAGTGTCACAGAGAGGGGTTTGCGGCCTGCGGTATTAACAAGTAAATGCATCCCTGCTCTAAATCCTTGGAAGACAAGTGCTCCCCCCTCATTGTATATAACCTACTACCATTCCCTCCCTCATCTTGCTACATCCCACGCCTCTTCAGACGCACAGGATATTTTTGCCTCGATTCAGTCTTCCATGAACTTTAGTCCCAATATCCCAATGAATCCGTTATCCTTCAAAATGCAGGCTCGCTGCCAAGCACAACCCACGTACCTTTCTACTGCTAACACTCCACATCCTTACGCACGGCACTTTTATTCTACATCTTTTCTTTTTTTTTTACATTTTATCTTCTCCAATACATTCCTCATTCAAATTCTGTATTCACAGTACCAGTTACTGACACCATCAACATTTCCACTGAACCTAAATAGCATAATTATTATAATTTCGCTAGCTGGGATATCCGGCTTCGCTCAGGTTGTACTTGTCTTCGTCCGCGCTGATCGTAGGGAGTTATTTTCATCCCTGGCTTGAGTTCGCAGTCTTGTAATAAGATTGTGACGCAATTCTTGATTCTTCAATCCATTCATTTCGTTGTTCTTCGGTTTCTGTGCTTCCCATGATGTCCATTCTCGTTCGTTCAGAACTTAAATGTGCTTCGCACTATTAGACCTCTTCGTTGTTTCACTGCTCTTTTTGTTTTCACCGTTCTGCTTCAAAACTGGCGAGATCTCCTCTTCTACGTTTGGGCATTGTCTAAAATATAAATCTAATCAAATTTATATTTATAAACAGTCTAAGTTCACTTTACACACTTCACACTTTATTTTTGATGTATATTCAGTCACTATATCACTTTGAGTGCTCGCACTTCACTGTCTGTATTTATTCACTCACTGCACTACTTTTTCGCTTTCTCTCTTCGTAAATAATAAGAAACTGACGTTCGAACCCACGACAGGTTTTTACCAATGGGTATCCCCACCAGTGGCCAATTCCAGAACATACCAAAAGGGATTCAAATGATCCACAATGTTCCAGACCGTTCCACGACATTAGAGAGTGTTCTGGTCTGTTCCACAATGATCTGGGATGTTTCGGGATGTACCAAAACATTCTGAAATCGGGTTACAGACTACTCATGAACATTACAGAACATCCAGGATCATTACTGAACATTCTGAAATGTTGTCGAATGCTCTCGAATATATTCGAATGTTCTGGAATGTTGTCGAATATTCTTCAATGTTGTGGAATGTTCTAGAAACTTCTATGGGGCGGAACTTCCCACCCCTTACACCTTCAAAAACACGCCCTTCAGGTAAAAACGGAAACCTTCTTCCCGAATGTTCCAGACTATTCACAAATGTTCCAGACTATTCCCGAACATCCCAGAACATCCCGAATCATTCTGGAACATTCAGGAACATTCTGGAATGTTATCGAATGTTCCCGAATACTCTCGAATGTTCTGGAATGTTCTAGAGAACGAAACTACCCAGCCCATACATCTTCAAAAGCATGCCCTTCAGGAAAAACAAGAATCTTCTTTAATAGATGGGGGACAGAGGGCTACCACACCAAATAACGAGCTTGATCGTACCAGGACTCGTTTCCGTGTTTTTGCGGCACGCACATTGCACACTTTTATAATATATGTTGATAAATTCAGCATTGTTTTATCTTTAAAAAATTATTTTTATGATGCTCTTTTTTTGTAAACCAATGCTGAAGAGGGGTGTAATGGATGCTGCCAGCCCACTCTCTGTATGGGATCCGCAAGCAACGAATAAGTAAAAGACGTATCGTGTAAGAAATCTTGTTTTTCACGGTCCGTTCGTGGTAGCGAAGAGGAACAAACTTTAATTGGGACTGTACGAAAGAGTATCCACTATCAGGCACTTTGTAATGATTTGTAGAGTATAGGTCTATTTGTAGATAAACAGACAAATAGGATAATGCGAAGAATAACTTAAATGTCTTGTATAATATTAATAGTTCGGTATCTGTATCTTCAAAATGAAACCCTCTCATTTTCCTGCTTCATTGTCGCAAGTTATTGTTTGAGAATTAAGTGTTTTATTTCCTCGTTCTTACTGTCAAGTTAAAGGGCGCTTTCCTCACTAGACTGCTCGAAGAAGACTTTTAATACTTCAAGTCACAGACTTCGGTAATGACAGAATTTAGTTCACAAAAGATACCGGCTATTAACAAATGGTTCAAATGGCTCTAAGCACTATGGAACATCTGAGGTCATCAGTCCCCTAGAACTTAGAACTACTTAAACCTAACTCACCTAAGGACATCACACACATCCATGCCCGAGGCAGGATTCGAACCTGCGACCGTAGCAGCAGCGCGGTTCCGGACTGAAGCGTCTAGAACCGCTCGGCCACGGCTATTAACAGATTTAGACAAAAAGATAGGGATAAGCCATTACTATCTGTCGTTGGGCACTAAAACTCACGAAATCGTGTCATAAACTTTTGGAGAAGCATTTCCCTCTGATTTGAATTTATGATGGGCCACAGGGACTTCAAGTAATTTACAAGGCCAACCGGTCGGTCTTCTTTGTTATGCGGCCTGTGTCCCTAACTCACGGTAACAGCAAAGAAATCATGAGCTGTGCTTGTCGAAGTAAGCCAAACCACACAGACATGAGAAAAAAGGGATAATTTAGCTTACTCGAACCGCCGAATTTAGGCCTTTTACGAGGGGTGCAGCAGTGAGAAAAATGTCGGACGGCAGAGCCCGTGGCTATTGGCTCAATGTATGAACTTCTTATTCTTTAATTTAAGCAGTGCGAATTGTCTGGCGGGACGTAAATGTATTGCTCCGATGAGGACTAGGGGACGAAATAAGCCTCTTGACAGTTTAGAGCTCCAAAAAAATCTTTTTAGTGCCTCGTGTTTTGCAAGAAAGTTGTACTAATGCGCAAATAAAACGTTTGGTTTGCTTAAAATTTTTTCTCACAATTAAAGTGACCTTGACTATGAAAAGTATAACTTAATTTTCACCTCAAATAGTGGTATAAACACTAATTCGATCTTCATAATACAAGATGAAGGTTCTAATTGAAATGAAATACTCAAACAGCAAAACTCGATATCAGATCGGCATACTGGCTTTCGAACAATGTACGTTACCATTCCTGAGACACCTTTCACTAACACAGAAAATGCACAACATAAGAACATATGTGAGGAGTCTATAGGGGACTACATTAACGGTAGAAACTTTTGATGATTATTTAAAAAAAAAATGGTTCAAATGTTCAAATGGCTCTGAGCACTATGGGACTTAACTTCTGAGGTCATCAGTCCCTAGAGCTTAGAACTACTTAAACCTAACTAACCTAAGGACATCACACACATCCATGCCCGAGGCCGGTTTCGAACCTGCGACCGTAGCGGTCGCGCGGCTCCAGACTGTAGCGCCTAGAACCGCTTGGCCACTCCGGCCGGCGATGATTATTCCCAATTACTATTCAGAACAGTACGAAGTACAAAATTTGTTGCCAACTACACATACCCACACCGGTATTGCGAGACAGGACAAGCGAGAATAATTGAAGGAAAGGAGTTCCTTCTCTCAACAAACTGAGAATTTTTTATATATCAATGCATTTATCTGAACTTTATTCACTTACATAAATAGTTCTTGTCTCTTTGAACTTACGGAAGCGAAATTCTTATCTTACGCTTGGACTGGTGTATATTTTATTAGGCCGATATGGATAAATAAAAATGACAGATTATTTTATTTCTTTCTCTTCATTTATGTTATTCGAGTAAAAATGACGGTGCCAGACAGACGTATACCGACAACGTGGATGCTTACTGTTATTTGATGTAAATGGTCACGTGGGACTATTGTGCCTGTCATCCACGAACGCCCACAGATTGTGCACTGTGAAGAGGTCATGCCTCGTCAAATGGTTGGCCATTGGCATTTCGTGTTCAGAGAAGGAAGGCACCCGTTCCTTGAGCTAAAAGCCACACACTCGGGCCGTTACTTCCAAATCTATGCTGATGTGGAACAGGCTGTGCGACAGTTCCTTGCATCGCAGGGCACGATGTTCTATAAGAGTGGTGCCTTCTATCTGACTGCTCGCTTGTTTTCGGCACTAATACTATGACGAAACTTACTTTCGGAACGTCCCTGGTAGTTACGAGGGTGTATGCCCCTGACACCATGGGGAACGGAACAATTCGACGTATCACGTGAGTGGAGTGATGGTTGGTTCAAATGGCTCTGAGCACTATGGGGCTTGACATCTGAGGTCCTCAGTCCCCTAGAACTTAGAACTACTTAAACCTAACTAACCTAAGGACATCACATACATCCATGCCCGAGGCAGGATTCGAACCTGCGACCGTAGCGGTCGCGCGGTTCCAGACTGTAGCGCGGTTCCAGACTGTAGCGCGGTTCCAGACTCCGGCCGGCTTAGTGGAGTGATCTTGATGTATGAAGGATGACAACTCCAGCTGTATTTATACGCCTTACTTGTAATCAGTTTAGGTGTAACATAGAAACCGATTGCAAATAAGACCTATAAATCTAGTTGAAGTTCCCGGAGTGAATTTGCACTCTGCAGTGGATTGTGCGCTGATATAAAACTCCTTGGCACACTAAAACTGTGTGTCAGACTAGGACTCGAACACCGGACCTTCGCCTTTTGCGGACAAGTACTCTACCATCTGAGCAACTGGACCACGACTCACGAACAGTCCTCATAGCAGTTTCACTTGCACTTGTCCGTGAATGACAAAGGTCCTAGGTTCGAGTCGCTTTAATCTACCACGAAATTTCACAGCGGAAGTTGTCTTCACTACGACGTAAAGTTATAGTGACAGCTGCCGTTTCACGATCTATTAAAAGATAGATGTACAGAGGTTGAATGGTGGGTCGTCTGGTCATCAGCGCGACAGTCGAGCACAGGATAGACAAAACACGCGATTTGACAGCTGCCAGACCGTGGATAAACGGCGCCCGGCACACTCCATTTCGGATGTCTTGTTGGCACATGCTTTTCAAGGTCCAGAATGGTGGGAATTTGAAAATTCGTGGTAAGGTATTGCGGGACCAAACTGCTGAGGTCATCGGTCCCTAAACCTACACATTACTTAATCTAACTTAAACTAACTTACGCTATGGACAACACACACACCCATACCTGAGGGAGGGCTCGAACCTCCGATGGGGGAGCCGCACGGGCCGTGACAAGGCGCCTCAGACCACGCTCCAAAATGGTCAAGCTCTACTGTGAGTACTGCAATTCGAGGGAAATCTTCGCTGCCAGAGTTCCTTGCCGCTGTCAAAAACACGTTGATGACGTTTTATCGTCGACAGTGATAAATAGCTGCAAGACGGGCTACTGGCAGCAAATAACTCACTAGCATAATTCCAAACAGCAACAATAAGCAGCCTCTTGTAGGTTAGATGAGCCATCGCAAACAGCAGGGCGCAGATATTAACAAGGCCACAGGAATATCTTGTCCAAACGTCCGAATTTGAGCCCCTCTCTCTTCCTGCCCTAAGTAAATGAATACCACTTACTATTAATATTTATTATTATTATTCTCAAGTGACTAACCAACAGCTGAAACGTAGGAAAACGTTACCTACACTGACAAATTATAGTACACGTCGATACACATTGGTGACAGGGCGCGAGTGACTCACGAACCGTACGAGGAAGGGCATAAATCGTACCAACGAAGCACCGCTCAGGCAGCTGGGGATGTTTACATCGGACGAAACGAGGTCCATAGACATGTGTCTCACAGTCCTTTCTCGGCGGTAGGTACATTGTTCGGCCATGATCCTTCTGCCTGAGTACAAAAAATCTTATGAGGACTGTGCATAGAACAGTCCATCGTTCTCGCCCCAATTTAGTTCTCATACCATTGCAAATATGTGTGGAAGAGATATTACTGTTAGAGACGTTGAGAAACAGCTGAAGTCGTTAAAATTCAACAAAGATCCAGAGCCAGATGGAATCTCTACCAAATTCAATACTGAGTTTTCATCTGAGTTTGCCCCTCTTTTAAATATAATCTAGATGCCACAAACAAAAAACAGTACTCAGTAGTAGGAAAAAGCACACGTCACCCGTATAAAATATTATCAGCTCATGCGTAATCAGGTATCTCTAATGGAATGATGTCCTCCATGTCAACCAGCATGGATTACGAAAAAACCGATCATGTTTTTTTTAGACTGGATTGAGGCTTATTATTACTTTTAATTTTTTTGGGAGGATGCAGAACATTAACTCGATAGAGTCATCGACAGATGAAGTAGTTCGAGTATACCCCAGGAATGTGTGAGACCCTTGCTGTCCTTCTCTATGTATAAAAGACGCTGTACTGAGTGACTGACTCACTGACTCATCACCGTCCAGTCCAAACAGCTACGGATAGAAACTTTAAATTTGGAGAATGTGTGGATCTTATACTGTAAGCGTCGTATAACATGGGATTTCCCGAAGTTCCAACCCTAAGGGGATGAAGTAGGGGATGAAAGATGTTTTGAATAACGTCACTATTAAGGCAATTTTGAAGCTAGACTAACGAATGTTGGTATTTGGTGTCTCGGTCAGAAATAAAGAAATACATGTTTCAGCATTTTTGGAAATAGTGAAATAGTGGGTGAAAGCTTGTTTTGAAAATATATCATTATTAAAGAATTACTAAAGTACTTTTAAAGCCACATCAATGAACGTTGGTATTTGACTTCTCGGTTACAAAAAACAATATTTGATTGTTTTTGGAAACCGAACCCCTAAATTGGTGAAATAGGGGATGAGATTTTTTATGAAACTATTTTATTAAGAATTCATTTTTAAAGCTAAATCTACGAAAATTCAAATTTGGTTTCTCAGTTGGAAATTCAACCCCTATGGAAGTGGTACAGGGATGAAAGTTTTGTGGAAATATTTCACTGTGCGAACATTTTTGAAGTTAAATCTATGAAAATCTGCATTTGTATTCTCAGTTAGAAATAAAACCTTTAAGTGTCATTGTTTCTGGAATTCAACCCCTAAGGGGATGAAATAGGGGGTGAAACGTTTTATGAAAATACTTCATTGTGAAAGCATTTTTAAAGATAAATCCTAGAAAATTCGTGTTTAGCTTCATTTACACATAAAAAACAGGTTTTTCAATGTTTTCTGAAACGCAACTCCTAAGGCTGTGAAATAGGGTCAGACTGATACACTGGCTCGTCATCGCCCAGCCCAGACTGCTAAGGATAGAAACTTGAAGCTTGGAGAGGGTGTGAACCTTATACCGTAGGCATAGTTTAAGAATGCAGTTCCACTCATACGAGGGTGAAATAGGGGCTTCAGAAAGTATGTCACTATTGACGGAATTTTGAAGCTACTGCGAAAACTGGCATTGGGTTTCTCAGTCAGAAAATAAAAGATACGTGTTTCAGTATTTTTGGAAATTCAACCAGTAAGGGATTAAAACAGTGGATGAAAGATTTTTGAAAATAAAAAATTACTAAAAAACTACTATGGGGTTTTTAAAGGATACATCTGTGACAGTGGTACTTGACTTCTCCGTTAGAAATGAAAAAAAATACATTTTTCAGTGTTTCTGGAAATTCAGCCCCTAAAGGAGTGGAATAAGGGATGAATATTTTTTAGAAAATATTTCGCTACATTAAAAAAAATTAAAGTTAAATTAATGAAGATTGGTATTTCACTTCTCGGTCAGATATAAAGAAATAGTGGTAAGGAATGAAAGTTGCTATGGAAAAATCTCCACAAGAACGCAAAATTCATGATTAACAAAAACTTTCGACTCCAGCTACCAGAATCACTTTTTGGTCGGAAGTACATTCGGGAAAGGCCATGTTTATATGGTCTTAGTTAGCATGAAAAGTTTGTGTGTTGCAGTTTGTGACCAACATAAAAATTCTTTTAAATTAAAAAAAAAAAATAAACCTCTCTAAAGACCATAAAATTTACGCGAGAGAAGCAGCGGGCGCTAAGCTAGTGTTTTGTATTATTGATCTTCGGACAAATGAATAGTAACCTCAAACTTTTTGCGGACGATGCAGTTATCTATATCAAAATACAGTCTGAAAGTGAATGTGCAAATATGTAGTCGCTCTTGATAAGATTTCAAAGCGATGCAAAGACTGGGAACCCGCTTTAAATTTTCGAAAATGTAAAACTGTTCACTTCACACAGTGAAAATACGTAGTATCCTATGACTATAATATCAGCAAGTTACAGTTTGAATCAGCCACCTCGTACAAATACGTGCTTGTAGCTATTCGTAGAGATATCAAAGGGAACGATCACATAATCGTAGGTAAGCAGGTAGCAGACTGCGGTTCATTGGTGGAATACTAAGGAAACGCATTTAGTGTACAAAGGAGACTGCATCCAAAACACTTGTGCGACTCATCCTGGGAGATTACTTAAGTATGTGGCAACTGTACCAGATAGGAATGACAGGGGATATTGAACAAATACATAGAAGGCCAGCACGAATTATCACAAGATTGAAACTTCCTGGCAGATTAAAACTGTGTGCCCGACCGAGACTCGAACTCGGGACATTTGCCTTTCGCGGGCAAGTGCTCTACCATCTGAGATACCGAAGCACGACTCACGCCCGGTACTCACAGCTTTACTTCTGTCAGTATCTCGTCTCCTACCTTCCAAACTTTACAGAAGCTCTCCTGCGAACCTCGCAGAACTAGCACTCGTGAAAGAAAGGATATAGCGGAGACATGGATTAGCCACAGCCTGGGGGATGTTTCCAGAATGAAGCTGTGAGTACCGGGCGTGAGTCGTGCTTCGGTAGCTCAGATGGTAGAGCACTTGCCCGCGAAAGGCAAAGGTCCCAAGTTCGAGTCTCGGTCGGGCACACAGTTTTAATCTGCCAGGAAGTTTCATATCAGCGCACACTCCGCTACAGAGTGAAAAACTCATTCTGGTATCACAAGATCGTTCGACCGACGGTAAAGCTTCACGGAGATGCTGAAGGAACCGAACTTTGTTCAAATGGCTCTGAGCACTATGGGACTTAACATCTGAGGTCAACAGTCCCCTAGAACTTAAAACTACTTAAACCTAACTAACCTAAGGACATCACGCACAGCCATGCTCCATGCTCGAGGCAGGATTCGAACCTGCGACCGTAGCGGTCGCGCGGTTCCAGACTGAAGCGCTTAGAACCGCTCGGCCACACCGGCTGGCGGAACCGAACTTGGAGGCACTTAAAGACAGATATAAACTATTCCGTGAAGACCTACTTAAAAAATTTCTAGAACCAATTCAAAGTGACGAATCTAGGAAAATACTAGAACCCACTACCTTCTGCCCCCATAGGGATCGCGAAGACAGGATTAAACTAATTACAGCACTCACGTGGTTCAAATGGCTCTAAGTACTATGGGACTTAACACCTGAGGTCATCAGTACCCTAGACTTAGAACTATTTGAACCTAACGACATCACACACATCCATGCCCGAGGCAGGATTCGAACCTGCGACCATAACAGCAGCGCGGTTCCCGACTGAAACGCCTAGAACCACTCGGCCACAGCGGCCGGCTTACAGCACTCGCAGAGGCGTTCATGTAACCATTCTTGTGGAGATCCATACGTAAATGGAACTGGAAAAAGCCATTGTAACTTACACAATGGGACATATGCTCTGTCGTGTACTTCAGTGGTTTGCACAGTATGGTTGTAGACGTAGATTGTGTTAGAAATGTTTGAGGAACGCTCAGAGTTACAGTATCGAGCAGCATCGCACTTGAACTCAGTCGTTTCGGATACACCCGGAACACTTTGCAGCTAGGCACAGATACGAGTATTCTCCACGTGTTGAGCCCCGTGCAAACAGTCGTGCATAAGGTTGGCTTTGCGGCATAATATTTTGTGGTTCGTAGAGTCCATGCTACGGAGCGTCGCCGTTGTCATAATGGTGGGAGTGTGTGCTACACGTTACTGCACAGGTGTCTTTCATTAAGCTGTCGATGCTCACAGACTCAAGGCGATAGCAAAATAAGAACACTGTTGGCAGTGCTTCTGAAAACTCTTCGAAGCGCACAAGAATATGTATGGAGACCCAGAAAATAGATGCGATATTTCTTTTATTACGAAAAATCGATAGTCACATTTTCCGAAAATGAGTTTCATGAAGTGAGTTCGGACGTGATAGCTGTTTGTGCTGTTTCGGAACGATGTGTATCGCCAAGGACTTGCAAGGCACCTATATACAGGGAACTGGTTACCGCTACACCTCGGAGCGAAGAAGGGGAACCGGTTTTCATTTTCGAATGAGAAACCACGGACATACGAGCTTTCAGGAAGACATAAATCGACACGTGTCATCTACATCTACATCTACATTTATACTCCGCAAGCCACCCAACGGTGTGTGGC
Source organism: Schistocerca piceifrons (assembly GCF_021461385.2). NCBI lineage: Eukaryota > Metazoa > Arthropoda > Insecta > Orthoptera > Acrididae > Schistocerca > Schistocerca piceifrons. The sequence goes on from NC_060138.1 coordinate 719,347,198, forward strand.
GGAGGGCACTTTACGTGCCACTGTCATGACCTCCCTTTCCTGTTCCAGTCGCGTATGGTTCGCGGGAAGAACGACTGTCTGAAAGCCTCCGTACGCGCTCTAATCTCTCTAATTTTACATTCGTGATCTCCTTGGGAGGTATAAGTAGGGGGAAGCAATATATTCGATACCTCATCCAGAAACGCACCCTCTCGAAACCTGGCGAGCAAGCTACACCGCGATGCAGAGCGCCTCTCTTGCAGAGTCTGCCACTAGAGTTTGTTAAACATCCCCGTAACGCTATCACGGTTACCAAATAACCCTGGATTGTTCGCACATCGGTAGCAGGCAACTACTGCATTCGGCTTCCCCGCTACAAGGCTCTCTGCGTGTGATTATTCCTCTGGGACTCCACCAACAACAATGTTTTTATCCCTTCACTTCCGGTGAGGTTGCCAGAGATCAGAATGCACCGTTGTTCGGAATATTCATCCAGGCCTGCCTGTGTGGGATGGAGAGAATGAGGCCACATTTGGGCGTGTGTCGCACTGTACTCGGAGATATTTGAAAGCAAAAGCAAAAACGCTGAAGTTATTTTTCAAATGGTTCTTTACAAAATAAAATCCAGGAGCGTTGCTATGGTTTAATTCTCACAGCAATACAAAAATGAGAGATTTAGACATCAGTGTCGCTGGCATTCAGAAATAGCTCACATTGTTAAGGCTGAACAATGTTCCTCGGATCGTTTACAAGACGACTAGCGAAAGTGTTCCACAAAAATACCATCCAATATCCTTGACATCACTTTATTGTAGGATCTTAAAACATATTATGAGCGTAATGCTGTATCTCGAATGGCTTCCTTCCTGCCGACTAGCATGGATTCCGAAAACACTGTTCATGCAGAACCAACTCTGGCCTTCACTCGTGATGTTCATAAAGTCATCGACCTAGGCAGTCAGGACGAATCTGAATTTCTTGACATCGTAAAAGGATTTGGCTCAGTACCATACCTACGCTTACATTGAAAGTACGATCGAATGGGGTGTCAAGCAAAATTTTTGAGTATGTTGTGTGAAGAGCCCTCTACCTATGTGGCTTCAGTGGTGTCCACGGAAGTATGTTGTGACCGTTACTGTTTATGTTGTATATTAATGACGTAGGAATTATTACTCATAGTAACAGACGTTTCGCTGATCTGTAATGAAGTAACGCTTACACAAATATTCAATCCTACCTTGAAAAGATTTGGACGTGATACAATGATTGGAAACACCGTGTAAGTAGGGTTCGCCCACATATCCATTGTTTTCATAGTTATTTTACTGTGTTGTATCCTTAATTCCTCTAATTTTAAATGCTTATGGTTGTAAAAAAATAATGTGGCATACTTACGTAAACTTTGTGCCAGTTATGATTTATGTAAAAGTTTTTGTAAAATGTAATGTTTCACGGCCGGGAATGTCACAATAAAATGTTCCGGGCGATTATACCGTGGTCAAATGGATTTCACTTTAAAACCCGGCATTTCGTCCCCATCTGCGGGGGACATTTTCAAGGCGGATCGTAGCTTTTTTTGAATATACGATTCACACCTTGGCTCGCTACTGAGTTCAGCAAAATTCCGTTTCCGGAACCTTCCGCGCAGTGGCGTGACGTCATAAGGTTTGAATACGCGAGCGCACGTGGCCGTTGTCGACTGCCGTCGTTGGCTGTTGCTATCACCCCATGGTGGAAGACTAGTAGACATGTTCTTCAGCACCGGATTCCAAATAGAATTCAATTTCACGCCTTCCTCCTTCCTACTGAAATTCTATTGAAAATCTACGAACCAAAGCTGCTTGACGCAGAATTAAAACATCTCACCAATGCATTACTCGAGAATAGTTAGTCGTTCGCTGACGTGAAAAGAGCGTTAAGACTATCGCGTAGAAATCAAAGCGATGCTCAAGCACCAGTGAAATCTAAAGTTTTCCTGCTATTCATTAAGGACGTGACTGACCGCATAGGAAAAATCTTGAAAAAGTGGAACATCGCAGTAATTTACATGCCAAAACGCAAGGAATTTATAGGATTCCCTGTATTTGGGGGGGGGGGGGGGGAGGTGTATGTTGGTACTAGAAAAAGAACTGTCAAAAAACTACTAGAAGAGCACAATTGCAACTGCAGAAGAGGGGAGACTGACAGATCAGCTGTTGCGGAACATGCTGTGCAGCCATTCATTTTGATACGACTAAAATAGTGGCAGCCACCAGCGGATACGATGCAAGGCTGTAGAGAGACGCTATAGAGATTATAAAACACCCCAGGAATTTCAGTAGGAAGGAGGAGGGCGTGAAATTTAATGATGCTGAAGAAGATGTGTACGAGTGTTCCACCATGGGGTGACAGCAACAGCGGACGACGGCAGTCGACAACGGCCACTTGCGCTCGCGTGTTCAAAACTTGTGACGTCACGCCACAGCGCGGAAGGTCCCGGAAGCAGAATTTTGTTGCAGTCTGTAGCGAGACAGAGTGTGAATCGGACATTCAAAAAAGCTGCGAACCCCCTTAAAACTATCCTCTGCAGTTGAGATACCAGAAATATTCAAGTACATATACTTGAATATTTCTGGTATCTCAACTTATTGTTCAGTTTATTATTTCAATAGTGGTACAAGTCCATTTTTGTACATTCTGAGATACAGAGTCCTAAAGTTAAATGAGCGCTGAAAAATCTGCATTTGAGATACCAGAAATATTCAAGTATATATATTTGACTATATTTCTGGTATCTCAACTGCAGATTTTTCTGCGCTCATTTAACTTTAGGACTCTGTATCTCAGAATGAACAAAAATGGACTTGTACCACTATTGAAATAAGCCCTTCAGTTAATGCACGTCTTTCTTTTGAGGAATGAGGTGGTAAGATACCTATGCATGTGAACAGTGAATATGTATTAGTTAGTACTGGACATAGTGCTACTTAAAGTATCTTTTACATTTTATTTTGCATTGTGTCCCAACTTGTTGCAGTATGTATGTCATTCTCAACTCTTGTTGTATTATTAGCATAAGCCACATTATTTCCTGTAAATTATTGTGCACTTGACTTTAGAGAACGTATTATATTAGTCAAGTATGTAGCTGGTGTTATACAGGCATGTTGATATTTGGAGTATGACGTTGAGATACGTAATGAATGTGACTATTGTGCACTTTTATGATGATCCAGCCAGCTGCATATGTCGGTTGTGATCACACTTTTTTTGTATTGCGATTTATTTTAATTTTCTGATTCTCATGTCTCTACTTATTTTTGGGTACTTCAGCTGTTTTTATTCGTAAAAAGTCCACATTACATATTTCTGAGATTGCAGTAGTTTCTCATTTTTCTTTTTATTGTTTTTTGGACATCTGACTTGCCAATCAATTTTAATAGTGCCTACTGAGTCACACAATGATGTGAAATATGAAACTATATTGAATGTGCGAAGTAGCAGGAGGTATATTTCTGTTTCGTTTTGTTTCTCGTAACAAATATATTTGTGGTTCCTCTGTGACATGAGTACACCTTCATTATGATCATTTGTATACATGGGTTGTAATGTGTCCCACAATCTTGTCTATGATAAATATAACGGTGTATAGAAAGATAGGAAATGTATTATATGCTTTCCATATTCATGAATGACATGATGTCTGATTAACATTGAGTTTTTCGTAGTTATTATTCTCGATTTATTTTTAGTATATGCCTGTAGATTGCTTTGCCTTTATTGATACAGGTACCTAGGTAATGGTACCATATCACAAACAGCGGTAATAAACGAAAATTAACACAGCTTTGCGGCAAGAATTCATAAAATGCGTAACTGCTGTCGGAAATGGCGTACAAAAATGTCCATTCATTTTAATTCTCTGAAATGTACGAGTATGCCCTTCACAAAACGACTGAAGTACCAGCGTTTCTGTATGTCCATCTTTGCAATCGATGGTCTGTGGGACTTCGACTGTTCACTTATGTAATAACATGAAATACCTGCAGCCGTAGTTTAGATGTTATGTTGTTATATGGCAACCAGTCCCGGTGACTCAGTTCACCACCTTCAGGGCTTAGCTGATGCTGAGAGGAGCAACATCTATGAACTGACCTCATTAGAATACCGTAACAGCGATACTGTCTGGTAGTTGATGGTTGGAGACACAACGTCGCTGTTACAGTACCCTATGGAAGCCAGTTCATAGACGTTAGCCACTGAGGGGTCGAGTATGTGATCTGAGTTCGCCGCCTTAGCATCAGCTAAGACCGGAAGTCACCGATACTCGATGCCATGTAAGAAAATAACATCCAAATGAAGGCTGCAGGATTCATTTTAGCACGCAATATCATCGAGTCACTGCTGGAATCGTTCAACAGATGTAAATACCTGGGTATAGCAGTCTGTTAGGGATATGAAATGGAATTGTCACGTTAGCTCAGTCGTAGTTAAACCAGGTGGCAGACACAGGTTCATTGGCAGGATACCAGGAGATTGTTTACAAAATACTCGTGTGATCCATCTTAGAATATTACTACAGTGCATGGAACCGTACCAGTCCGACTAACAGAGGATACCGAACGCATACGAAGACGGGCAGCACGAATAGCCATAGGCTGATTTGAGCCATGGGAGGACGTCACGAAGATGCTGGAAAAGGTCAACTGTAAGACGCTTCAAGAAGCGAGAGTCCAACTATCCCGAAAGATCTTAGATAGACTCATACTATCCTGCAAGACCTTACTTGTAACAATTAGAGAACCAGTGGTAGGTGAGGAATTTGAGAATACATTACTACTCATTACGTTTCGCTGCTGAATGGGTTAAGAAGACGAGATTAATTACGGAGCTCACAGAGGCGTTTAAGCGAACAAGCTTCAATTTGGATCAAATGGCCCTGAGCACTATGGGACTTAACATCTGAGGTCATCAGTCCTCTAGAACTTAGAACTACTTAAACCTAACTAACATAAGGACATCACACACATCCATGCCCCAGGCAGGATTCGAACCTGCGGCCGTAGCGGTCGATCGCTTCGAGACTGAAGCGCCTAGAACCGCTCGGTCACAGCGGCCGGCTGAACATGCTTCCCCTGCTCTGTATCCGAATGGAACGGTTGGTTGATTTTGGGGAGGGGACCAAACAGCGTGGTCATCGCTCCCATCAAATTAAGGAAGGATGGGGAAGGAAGTCGGTCGTGCCCTATCAAAGGAACCATCACGGCGTTTGCCTGAAGCGATTTAGGGAAATCATGGAAAACCTAAGTCAGAATGGTCGGACGGGGGTTTGAACCGTCGTCTTCCCGAATGTGAGTTCAGCGTGCTAAACATTGCCCCACCTCTCTCGGTGAATGGAACGGGAAGAAGTCCTAATAACTGGTAGAAAGGGAAATACAGTTTGCGATTCACTTCACAGTGAGTTGCAAAGTATACATGTAGATACAGATGTAATGTCCACCTCGTAAGGACGACGTAAATACCCAGTGGTTGTAATTAAAGTGCAGCTACTCGCAGAGGTCTAGGGTGGGCTGTAATTATCATATGGCAGCGATTTTTTTAGATATGCTAATGCGTTAACGCCGAACCCATTAATGCTAAAAAAAAGTAGTTGCAGCTTTGGCCACCAGGTACAGATCTGGTGCTGTGCACCGTTTGCATGGCGGTATAACATCCACAGTGTCATTTGACAAGCCATAACGTGAGTGAACAGTATGACAGTCGAGAAGAGAGACTGTGCGCCGTAGGGAAACTGTTTTATGTGAACGGCAGCAATTACAGTGCTGCACTGAGAGAGTATCGCCGACTGAGAGGTCTGAGGAGGGGCCCGATGTCATTAAATGGTTTAAAGAAGATGATGCGGAAATTCGAATAAACGAGTGAGCTTGGTGTGGCACCTAGAAGAGGAAGGCGTTCTGTCCCTGTGGAAGTTCTTGAAAAGTAGCTGTTGCTGTCACTGTAAGGATACAATAGCAGTGTGAGAGAAAAAGAGGGACACAGTGGCAGTGGAACACAGCTGATAGCGACTGAATAGTGCTAGGAACAGAGTGAAGGAGACAGTGCCGGGGGCGGTGGGGAGTAAAGAGAATAAGTGAGAAGAGGAGGCTGGCGCTAGGGTCCTCCACTTGCATCGCTGATATCGATATTCGGCTGTCTTGCTATCTTTGACTGCTCCCCCGGCGGTTTTCCGGGTGAACGTGTGACGAGTGAGTCTCCGGTCGGCGTTCAACGAGCCAACTAGCGTTGAAAACCAACCCGCGTCCCTAATCGTGGTGCATGATGGGCCTCGCCATGCTCGCCGCCCCTTGTCTTTCGACGAGCGCCGGATGCACGGTGCCGGTCATTGGGCGCCTTGACGTGCAAAATTGTGGTGGGGGTTCGTCGTCTCACGCTGAACAGCTAGCCAGCTCGTAATTTGCAAGCTCCAAATTGCATATGACTTTTATTCTGTGTTTAACTGAGAAGATTGTTGAAACTTACGGTGGCATGGGTAGCTGTCGGAGATAGTTCAGGAATTTGTTCCATAGTGCATATTTTTAAGGAGACTTATGTTCTACATTCCGTTTCTGTTTATCCGTGGAGTGTGTGTTTTAAGTGGTTTTCATGCAAATTTTAATTTGTTTTAGCGCATATTGCCAGCTTTGGGACTGGCTACGGTTGTGTACGTGCCTGGCAGCCGCAGAGTCGATGGTTTAATCATTTGTCACGGCAGCATTTGGTGTGTTTATTTAATGTTGAAAAGTGCCTTAAGACATTTGGAAGTGATCTCTAAGGTTTCCCGCTAATTTACAGGGAGACTGGTAATGTTAGAGGATTGCTCCGTAAGAATTTGGGGGTGTGCTTATTATTTATTCCAGTGTGACTGTGGTTTGACCTTGTTTTCATTGCAATCTATTTGTGCTGCAGGCTATTTGTTAAGACTGCTTGTTCCGTGGCGTCAGAGCGGTTATGGGCTGCCAGGACCGCTCATTGTGGTGCCCGTCGGATTATATACAAATATATACCGCCTGCTATGTGACCATGTGCACAAGCCGTGGGCAGTGAACGCTTGTATTGTCTGCCGGCCGTAGCATTATTGCTTCCAAACACTGCTATGGGCCTTGACGCTGTTCTCTAAAGCTAAGTGCAATTTGGGAATCATTCCGAGTCATTACGTCCGTTAGTTAGGTGAGGCCACCCTGTTATAATATTAGCGTTTCTGTAAGTTATTTTACTGGTTGAGTTATTAGTAGCAATTCTTATTTAACACCTATTTTAATCATTTGTGTATCTTCAATGAACATGCCACTTGTTATTATTTCGGTGTGCAATTTTTGCGACCGCGGTCGGCCCATGTTGTATTTTTAGTATAAGCGTATTTCACTGTGGACCTTTATGTGGGCAGTTCAGTTTTATTAAGCTTTAAGATCTCTTGTTATTTATGAAATTGTGGTATTGTGTGGCTGTGTAACTTTGGTTGGAAGTGTATAATGTTATTGGTCTTTTGAGATATGGTTAAAAAAGAACGATTGTTTGCCATTGATTATTCGCCGTACCTACTATCAATGTTTTTGGTTGCGGAAGCAAAGTAATATGATTCTTACTCGTGTTTGTGTAATTCAATTAAAGTGAAGATTTGTATATTGCATCAGTGAGAGGACAAATGTCCGAACTGAAGTTTATAATAAAATTTGTTTTGAATCAAATTAAAATTGTAAAACAAGCACAGGCTTGTCCATCACCAGTTATCCCGAGCTTCCTATTTCCTTTGAATGACTGTGGTGAGATTATAATTTGATTTTCTAAAGAATTGTGTAGTACCACGGTTCAATAAGAAAGTTGAAGTGGATGAGTGCCACCGATAACAAGAGACAAAGTATTTGACAATGACACCGAGGAAGAAGAGAGAGATAGTGACAGTAAAAGAGGCGGCAGCAGTAGGAAGAAAGGAATGAGATATTGCCAGTAAGAGAGAGCAAGAGGGAGGCTGTGACAGTGAGAGGAGGCTGTAGTAGTGGGACAGAACGAAGGAATGACAAAAAAGACACAAACAGATAATGACGATGAGTTGGACTGATGAGTGAGTTAGAAAGGGCAGTTTGGAGTGGATGGGTATGAGCGACTTATAGCGATTGATTAATATGTGTGAGTTACAGTTAGGTGAGCTTGTGGGACTTTGAGCTGAGTTGCATGTTAAAAAGAGCGCGTATATATTGGCGTGCCAATTTTTTAAAGAAGCAGAGGAAGGTAGAATGAGGCAACTGGTTCCCCATTCTTCAGTCACTTTTTTTTAAAAAAGCGCGAATATATTGTCATTTTTTGTGCTCCGATACGAGCATTTTTCCGCTAGTCCTATTATTGGTTTCGTTCTTGCTGGAAATACAGGCTTACGAAATCGTCTAATTACGTTTAAGGAACCTTTGTGTTGTGTGTTCGATATCGCCGGTGTCTTTGTCGACCGCACACGGCGCGACGCTCCCGTCTGCGCCCGACAGCACATCACGGCTCGCGGCCTCTCTGTGAGTGGCTCTCCTTAAGATACCGTACACCGAGCCCCGTCCTGCGTCGCGGAAGACTTGCAGTGCGACAACCAAGTACTAGCACGACACTGTTGATATTCAGTGATACAATAGGAGCTATTAGTCAGTGATCGATATCTTTACTGTACAGACAATTCAGTGAATGATTGTACGAGTACTAATGTGGAACAGACAGCTAAGAAATCTCCCCCTGCGGGTTCGGGGGTAAGAACAGGCCCGCGGTATTCCTGCCTGTCGTAAGAGGCGACTAAAAGGAGTCTCAAACGTTTCGGCCTTAATGTGATGGTCCCCTACGGGGTTTGACCATTCCATTTCAAAATTTTCCGTTAGTGCGTACCATATGGGGAAGGACGCCTTACGTGGTGCATTCTATATCCATCTTGCCCTAAGATCTGGCATATTCGCTACTGTCATGGAGTTGGACTTACACTAAGCTTCCGGCCACATCAGTTGCAGTGTGTTCTGGGTAGCCTACATTCCCTCCATTCTGCACTTCCATCTTTGCTCCCTTTATTAATGGATATTCGACACCCGACAACCAGCACGGTAGCCAGTCCATTGTGGTGGGTCGTCATGTAACCTCTTGGTGGTAGCCCCCTGACTACACAGGGATCGCACTGCTGATGCCTGAGCTGCTACCTCCCCACATATGCCGAGGAGTAGATGCCTATCCCTCTGGGGCATCGGGACTCCCGGCAGAGGCCATCCTGCCAGGTGGTCTTTGCTGTGGCTGGGTGGCGCCCGTGGGGGGAGCCCCTAGTCGGAGTGGGTGGCATCAGGGCGGATGACCTGCAATGAAGTTTGGTACATCATCTCTCACTGGTGGGCCTCCACCAGCAGTCTCTAAACGATCGAGGTCTAACCTCAACGGCAAGCAATACAATCCCAGATCTTTTCCCTCCCTGGCCACTCCATGGGAGGAACGCATGGCTAAAGATAGCAGTGGAGATTATTCACCCTGGTAGCTTGTCTGTACATGGGTTGATGGTGAATCTTTTATGCCAACCAAGCCTCACTTTTTTTGTGGAGCATTTAGAGGACAAGTTCGGGGAGGTGGAGGGCTTGTCCAAAATGCGCTCTGGGTCAGTACTCATCAAAACAGCATCCTCTGTCCAGTCACGGAGGTTGCTCGCTTGTGACAAGTTGGGGGATGTTTTCGGTTAGCATCACGCCACGTAAGAGTCTCAACATGGTCCAGGGTATTATATTCCACAGGGATATCCTTCTGCAGTCAGACGATGAACTACGCGCCAACCTAGAACGACGGGGTGTTCACTTCGTCCAGCACGTCCATCGGGGTCCGAGGGATAATCAGGTAGCCACCGGTGCCTTCATCTTGGCCTTCGAGGGTGATGTCTTACCTGGAAAGGTTAAGGTGATGGTTTACTGTTGTGATGTGAAGCCATATATCCCTCCTCCGATGTGGTGTTTTAAATGCTGGAAGTTCGGGTACATGTCATCTCGCTGTACTTCCGGCATCATGTGTCGAGATTGTGGACGTCCTTCGCATCCCAATACTCCATGAGCCCCGCCTCCTATCTGTGTTAACTGTGGAGAACACCATTCCCCCTGCTCGCCGGACTGTAGGATATTCCAGAAAGAAAGGAAGATAATGGAGTATAAGACCCTGGACCACCTGAAACCTACCCCGAGGCTAGGCGGAAATATGAACGGCTCCATCCTGTACCAATGACGTCGACCTACGCTGCTGCTGCTACGACGGTTCTCCCATCTCCTGTGTCGTCTCGTCCGGTTAGATCTGTGATTGGTCAAAATCCACCAGCCCCCTTGATTCCGGGGGGCACTTCACACCCTGTTGCTCCTGCTCCATCTACTTCAGGAGCAACACTCCCCCCCCCCCCCCCCCCAACCATTGGGGACATCAGTTCCCCCTTCCCAGCTGGAGAAGCATAAGACTTCTTCGGCTCCTCTCACCAGGAAGGGGTCCCTTGGGGACCTCCCTTCGCAAGTTCCAACCGGTACAAAAGCAGACACCCGCAAGTGGCTCAAACAACCACCGGTCCCTGGTTGTAGAGCCTCACAGTCGTCGTCTGTCCCTGAGACTGTGAAGCCCTCCAAGCCTGAACCACCAAAGGCACAGTGAGAGAAGCAGAGAAAAAAGAAAGTCCCCAAGAAACACAACATTGCGGTGGCACCCGTCCCACCACTTCCTACAAGCTCTGCGTCTGAGGACGAGGTGGAGATTCTGGCATCCGCTGAGGACCTCAATCTCTCCGGTCCCTCAGACACCATGGATAGTACTAGCACAGGTGCTCAACGGGAGGCAGCAGGTGACCCAGTGGCGTAATCTGCCTTTCCCAGTCCCTTCACGCTTTTCTCAGCCATGGACAATATCATCCTCCAGTGGAACTGCAGCGGTTTCTTCCACCATCTAGCTGAGCTCCGACAACTTATCAGCCTTCACCCTTTCTTCTGCATTGCTCTTCAGGAAACTTGGTTTCCCGCAATGCGAACCCCCGCCCTCCGTGGCTATCAGGGTTATTATAAGAACCTGGCAGTTACGAAAGGGTGTCTGATGGTGTCTGCATCTATGTCCTTAACTCTCTTCACAGCGAGTCTGTCCCTCTACAAACAGCTTTAGAGGCTGTCGCTGTTCGGGTGTGGACGCCGCAGGCTGTTACCATCTGCAGTCTTTACCTTCCATCGGATGGTGATGTCACGCAGCATGTCCTGGCTGCACTGATAGCCCAATTGCCGCCACCATTCTTGTTACTGGGCGACTTCAACGCCCATAACCCTGTGTGGGGTGGGTCAGTGGCACCGTTGAGCATTTATTGGCGCAGCTCGATCTTTCGATTTTAAATGATGGTGCCTTCACACACTTCAGTGTGGCGCATGGCACATACTCCGCCATTGACCTTTCGATCTGCAGCCCTAGCCTCTTACCGTCTGTCCAGTGGAGTGTGCATGACGACCTGTGTGGTAGTGACCACTTTCCGATCCTTCTGTCACTGCCATGGCGTCACTCTTCTGGGCGCCCCAGCAGATGGGCTATGAATAAGACTGACTGGGACTTGTTCTCCTCCATTGCCGCTATTGAGCCTCTCTCTAATGACGACATTGATGTAGTGGTTCACTCAGTCACCACCAGCATCGTTACTGCCGCAGAATCTATTCCCCGTTCTTCTGGGTTCCCTCGGCGGAGGACTGCGCCTTGGTGGTCGCCTGAGATCGCTGAAGCGATTAAAGATCGCCGGCGGGCGCTCCAGCGTCACAACCGACATCCCTCCATGGAACACATCATCGCCTTCAAATGGCTGCATGCGCGGGCCCGCCGCCTTATCCGCCAACGCAAGCAGGAGTGCTAGGAGCGGTATGTTTTCACCATTGGCCTCCATGTCTCTCCATCACAGGTCTGGACCAAGATTCGACGCCTCTATGGCTATCGATCCCCTGTCATCGTCCCAGCACTCTCACTGAATGGAGCAGTTTGTACTGACTCCGATGTCATTGCAAACCGCTTGGCAGAGTATTTTGCTCTGAGTTCCGCTTCTGCCAATTACCCCATGGCCTTTCACTCCATTAAAGAGCAGATGGAACGTCGGAGCCTTTCGTTTCGCACCCACCATCCAGAATCGTACAATGTTCCATTCAGTGAGTGGAATTTCGCAGTGCCCTAGCCGCTTGCCCTGATACCGCTCCTGGGCCAGATCGCATCCACTGTCAGATGCTGAAACGCCTTTCAGTGGACTGCCTGCGACGCCTCCTCGACCTTTACAACCGTCTCTGGGTCGAGGGTGAGTTTCCGTCGCAATGGCGGGAAAGTATTGTTATCCCCATTCTGAAACCTGGCAAGAACCCTTTGGAGGTGGACGGCTACCGTCCCATTAGCCTCACCAACGTTCTTTGCAAGTTGCTTGAACGGATGGTGAGCTGGCGCTTGAATTGGGTACTGGAGTCTCGGGGCCTTCTGGCTCCGTCTCAGGATGGGTTCCGAAAAGGCCGCTCTGCCGCCGACAATCTGGTGAGCCTGGAGTCCGCCACCCGTACGGCCTTTGCCCACCATCAGCACCTCGTCACTGACTTCTTTGACATGCGGAAGGCATACGATACGACGTGGCGCCATCACATCCTGTCTACACTTCATGATTGGGGTCTTCGAGGTCCGCTGCCGATTTTCATACGCAATTTTCTGTCGCGTCGTACCTTCCGTGTGCAAGTTGCGGCCTCCCATAGTTCTTTCCACATCCAGGAGAACGGGGTACCACAGGGATCTGTCCTCAGAGTCTGTCTGTTTTTTATTGCAATAAACGGGCTCGCTGCAGCGGTGGGAAATTCTGTCTCCGCTTCCCTGTATGCTGACGACTTCTGCGTCTACTGTAGCTCCATTGGCATTGCAGCTGCTGAACGTCAGCTGCAGGGCACTATCCGCAAGGCGCAGTCTTGGGTTGTAGCGCATGGTTTTCAGTTTTCGGCTGCCACGGCCCGCGTTATACATTTCTGCCAGCGCCGAACAGTCCATCTTGACCCGTGGCTTTATCTTGATGGGGAACTTCTTGCTGTGGTGGAGACACATAGGTTTTTCAGAGTTGTTTTTGATGTCCAGTTGACTTGGCTGCCTCATATTCGGCGGCATCTCAATGCTCTGCGGTGCTTGAGCCACACCAGCTGGGGTGCCAACTGATCTACCCTGTTACGGCTGTATCAGGCGTTAATCCAGTCCTGCCTGGATTATGGGAGTCTGGCTTATGGCTCAGCATCCCCACCTGCGTTGTGGGTGCTGGACCCAATACTACACAGTGGGATACGACTTGCCACTGGTGCCTTCCAGACCAGCCCTGTGGACAGCATACTTGTGGAGGCAGGTGTCCCTCCATTGTGGTTGTGGCGCCAACATTTCCTGGCGGCTTATGCTGGCCATGTTTTTAGCTTGCCCGGGCATCTAAATTATCGTCTTCTGTTCCCACAGTCGGTCGTCCATCTGCCAGAACGTCGGCCCCGGTCAGGTTGTATGATCGTGATCTGCGTCAAAGAGCATCTCTCCGGGCTTGGGGTTTTCCCTGTTACACATCCTATCCGGGCCCATTTGTGTACACCCCCACGGTGTGTTCTTCGCCCTTGCCTTTGGCTCGACTTGGCACAGGGCCCAAAGGACTCAGTCCCTCCAGAGGCCTTCCGCCGCCGCTTTTATTCCATGCTAGCCATGTATCAGGGCTCTGGCGTTGTATACACTGACGGTTCGATGGTTGCTGGTCGGGTCAGTTATGCTCTAACTCTAGGGGACCACTACGAACAACGATCCTTGCGGGCTCGCTGCAGCGTTTTTACTGCTGAGCTGGTCGCCATCTTTCGCGCCCTAGAGTATATCCGATCCTGCTCAGGTGAGTCCTTCATTATCTGTAGCGATTCCCTGAGCGGTTTACGAGCTATCGACCAGTGTTTCCCTCGTTCTCGTCTGGTGATGGCTATCCATGAGTCCCTGCATACTCTTGCCCGTTGCAGCCGCTCTGTGGTCTTCGTGTGGACCCCCAGTCATATTGGTATCCCGGGCAATGAACATGTTGACCGCCTGGCGAAAGAGGCCACAGTAAACCATCTCTGGACGTTGGCCTCCCAGAGACTGATTTGAGGGCAGTCTTACGCCGCAAAGTTTTTGCGCTATGGGACGATGAATGGCGCGAACTGACCACACGTAATAAGCTCCGTGCTGTCAAGGAGACGGCAGCTGTGTGGCGGTCATCCCTGCGAGCCACTCGCAGGGACTCAGTAGTCCTTTGCCGGCTCCACATCGGCCACTCCTGGCTGACACAGTTATTTACTGCGCCGGGAGGACCCTCCTCTATGTCGCTGCGGGGCGGCTTTGGCAGTGGCCCACATTTTGTTGGCCTGCCCCCTTTTAGCTGTGGTCAGGCAGACATTTGTGCTGCCTGATACACTCCCTGCCCTTTTACCTGATGACCCTACTATGTCTGACGTGGTTTTACGTTTTATTTGGGCAGGGGTTTTTTATCGTTTAATCTGATTGTTTGTTATGTTATTTTGTTGATTCTGGCCTTTGGCCTACGATTTTAGACTGAGTTTTTAATGTGTCTCTCGGTGGTTGGCTTTTCCCTTTTTTTCTCTATGGTCAGCCAACCACCGCCACACTCCGTGTGATTTTAATTTGCTTTGTCTGTTCTTTGTCTGAGTTTTTCTTGTCCTGTGTCGTCTGTTGTCTCTATATCCGTTTTTTACTCTGTGTGGGTGTTTTTAAGTTTTCGAACAAGGGACCAATGACCATTGCAGTTTGGTCCCTCTAATCCCATAAACCAACCAACCAACCAGCTAAGAAATCAAGTACATATTCAGTTGGTTTGCACGTATTTTGCATAAAATGATCTGCAGTGGCTGCAAAATATTTCCATTGGTAGTCAGGATCGGTATCGTATCAGTGAAGAAGCATCCTCAGGTGGTATGTAAAAAAATTAATAAAGATTTTTTTTACAAAGAATCCTTAACAATGGTCTTAAGAATAAGGGGACATTGAAGTACAGTCTCATATAACAATACTTGAAAAGTACTCACGGAGATTCTATGCAACAACACAAACTCGGCACTAAGCGCGCACTTGTGCGAAACTGGTCATCTTATCATCGATGTCTGAAAGAACATGCAGGTACAATGTCTCTAATGCGGAGGTAATACCCTTGATATTTAAGAAGACATTCAGATATATCGTGCTCTAAAAAGATTCCATGGTGCCATTCCTGAATGCACAGACAGATCTGTGACATAGGGGTCTTTCAGCAAATTTTTGCTGTCTAAGCAGATATGCATTATTCCTATAACCCACTATTTTATTATCATAAGTCTTTACCTCTCCACATTAGCCTTTTCCGATTTCCCGCTAATATTTCATTATATTTTGAGGAAATGTGTGTTACCACAAAGGTTCTATCGATGTGTTACATTTTAATTGTCCACTTTCAGTTTTTTGTAAATAGGACTCAGTCTTTTTTGTAATGTGTGGCATACTTCTTAATTGGTTTAGCAGAAGTTTAATCCCCCCCTTCCCCCCCAAAAGGCCCCACCCTTCACGCCCTCTATGGCGACGGTTTCGTTTCCGTCGCCTCTGCCGCTACCTGCAAACATCTTTGGCATTGCAGAGCCGTTAGCACTGCCGCACAACCACCTTCCTGGCTTGGAAAGATTCTACTCTTTTATTGGATTCATGCAGTAAAACCGCACCATAAAGGAATTATCCGAATAAGACGGAGATGGGAAGCTGTGATGTACATGGACAGATAATGAAACGGTTATAATTTCAAAAAAATTGAATGATTTATTCACGAGAAAGAGCTTTGAAATTGAGCAAGTCAATAACGCTTTGGTCCACGTCTGGTCCTAAGGCAAGCAGTTATTCGAATTGGCACTGATTGACAGAGTTGCTGGATGTCCTCCTGAAGGATATCGTACCAAATTCTGTCCAACTGTCGCGTTGTTGTTGTTGTTGTTGTTGTTGTCTTCAGTCTGAGACTGGTTTGATGCAGCTCTCCAAGTTACTCTATCCTGTGCAAGCTTCTTCATCTCCCAGTACCTACTGCAATCCACATCCTTCTGAATCTGCTTAGTGTATTCATGTCTTGGTCTCCCTCTACGATTTTTACCCACCACGCTGCCCTCCAATACTAAATTGATGATCCCTTGATGCCTCAGAACATGTCCTACCAATCGGTCCCTTCTCCTTGTCAAGTAGTGCCACAAACTCCTCTTCTCCCCAATTCTGTTCAATACCTCCTCATTAGTTATGTGATCTACCCATCTAATCTTCAGCATTCTTCTGTAGCACCATATTTCGAAAGCTTCTATTCTCTTCTTGTCCAAACTATTTATCGCCCACGTTTCACTTCCATACATGGCTACACTCCATACAAGTACTTTCAGAAACGACTTCCTGACTCTTAAATCCATACTCGATGTTAACAAATTTCTCTTCTTCAGAAATGCTTTCCTTGACATTGCCAGTCTACATTTTATATCCCCTCTACTTCGACCACCATCAGTTATTTTGCCGCCAAATAGCAAAACTCCTTTACTACTCTAAGTGTCTCATTTCCTAAACTAATTCCTTCAGCATCACCCGACTTAATTCGACTGCATTCCATTAGCCTCGTTTTGCTTTTGTTGACGTTCATCTTATATCCTCCTTTCAAGACACTGTCCATTCCATTCAGCTGCTCTTCCAAATCCTTTGCTGCCTCTGACAGAATTACAATGTCATCGGCGAACTGTCGCGTTACATTATCAACATCCCGAGCTGGTTGTAAGGACGTGCACGTAATACCCCAAACGTTCTCGACTGGGTAGAGATCCGGCGACCTCGTTGACCAAGGTAGGATTTGGCAAGTGCGAGATAAGCAGTAGAAACTCTCGCCGTATATGCACGGACATTATCTTGCTGAAATGTAAGCCCAGGATGACTTGTCATGAAGGGCAACAAAATGGGGCGTAGAATGTCATCGACGTACCGTTGTGCTTTAAGGGTGCCGCGGATGACTACCAGACGGGTCCTGCTATGTAAAGAATTGTTACCGCAGACATCATTTCTAGCTGTCAGGCCGTACGGCGGGCAACAGTCAGGTTGGTATGCCACTACTGCCGGTGTCTCTCCAGGCACGTTTTTGCTGGTCATCGGGGCTCAGTTCGAAGCAGGACTCATCACTAAAGACAGTCCTACTTCGTTCAATGAGGAGACATGTCTGGAGACACCAGGACAGCGATGGTTTACCAACCTGACTGTCTGGGGTACCAATTCTTTTTATAGCAGGACACCTTTGGTTGTAATCCGCAGCACCCTTACAGCACAGTGCTACGACGACGATATTATACGTCGCCTTTTGTTGCTCTTCATAGCAAGCCATCGTGGCCTTACATTTCGCCAAGATGTTGCCCGCCGGCGAGAGCTTCTAATACTAATTTCCGTGCTTGCCAAACCCTACGTCGGCCAACAAGGTCGCCAGATCCGTCCCTAACTGAGAACGTTTGGAACATAATGGGCAGAGCCATCAAACCATCCCTGGATTTTAAGCTCTAACATGCCAGCTGGACAGATTTTGGCACGATATCCTTCAGGATGACATCCAGCACTCTGTCAATCAATTTCCAGCCGAATAACTGCTTGCGTAAGGTCCAGAGATGAACCAGTGCGTTATTCACTTACTCAATTTTTGAAGCTCTTTCTCCTGAATCACTCATTCAATTTTTCTGAAGTTGTAATCATTGTTTGTCTGTACATGTACATCACACCAACCTATTTCCGTCCCATTCGGATAATTCCTTCGTGGTGCGTCGTTTATGTTTGTCTTAGAGTGAATTTTACAAAAAAATGTTTCAAATGGCTCTGAGCACTATGGGACGTAACTTCTGAGGTCATCAGTCCCCTAGAACTTAGAACTACTTAAACCTAACTAACATAAGGACGTCACACACATCCATGCCCGAGACAGGATTCGAACCTGCGACCGTAGCGGTCGCGCGTTTCCAGACTGTAGCGCCTAAACCGCTCGGCCACCCCGGCCGGCTGAATTTTACAACCAGTGCTGGTCATTTCATTCAAAAAGTAGAAATTTGGCTGTGGTTGCTCGCAATTTGAAATTAAATGCTTAAATTTGCACATAGTGTAAATAGATATGGTACTGTTTTATCCATTTGACAGATGTTTGTAGCGTCTGTGGACACAAGTAAGCATTGTGTGTGTGTGTGTGTGTGTGTGTGTGTGTGTGTGTGTGTATGCCCTCGCGCGTGTGTTCTATCAGTGTGAAGTATTTTATTCTCGTTCACGCATTATTGCGGCGATCTGTGCGGTGCGTGTGCTCCTGGCAGTCTGGCGACGCCACAGGGTGGGGAAGGCGCGAGCTAGCCGCTAGCTAGCTGCCTCACCCACCCACCCAGACTGCCACGTAACGGCGCGCTCATTGCCACGGAACAGAACGGTCGCTTTACGGCTTCCGCACTTGGTCCTGTTATAAGAGCGGGCTTTGTTCCCCTCCCCGCTTACGCAATGGCGCCCTTGCGTTGACAGTCCTAGGCTTTTACCCGCCCGTATTAATTACAATAAGCACAGACACGTAACTATAGCTCTTTGTATAACAAAGGCGGTAAATCACCTGCGCCTCCACGAAATTCGCAGTTCTTTTGAAATTTCCCGTTTAATTCAAGTTAGCCCTATTAGAGTCTTGTTATACAAGGCACTTCGAATAAAAATAGCTATTACAAACGGCTGTAACTATTTAATGCATAGCGATACACGATAAGAATTACAGAGAATGTAAAAGAAAGTTCAAAATTTCGATCGTTGCGCAATCAAGGTTGGAAGCCGTAGATGGCAAACATTTGATCCGCGTCTCATTTTTAGCGATGAGGCAAGCTTCCGCATAAGGGACAAGGTTAACCGCACAGCATAATATGCGGTACAGAAAAGCCTTAGTATGAAACATCATCAATGGGACTCGCCGAAAGTTGTCTGCGACGCTAGCACAAAAAATTGTATGGACCACTTTTCTTCATGTAGCTAAATGTTCGTTGCCACAGCTTGATACGAATTCCACGGATTACATCTTTCAGAAAGATGGAGCACATTCCCCCTCACTGGCGCATGGAGTTCGGGAAGTTATAAACTGTCATCTTCGAAACCATTTGGTCGATCGTACTGGACATTTTAACACTGTGTCCAGCTTCCGATCTGGCAGTCACCGATTTTTTTTTTCATCGGCTTATGCGAAAGACCTTTTGTATGTGGCTCCCTTGCCGAAAACTACGGAGGGCACTGATAAATATCGTTAACATGCTGTCGAGTAAAAACAATAAAATTGTCAAAAAATTGGAAAACTTTTTAATCGTCATCATTTCACAGCATTTGTTTAGGCCACCAACACACCGTAATAGCTTATTTCATAACCAAATAAAGATTTACTATGAAATGTATTGAATTTCAGGAAACTGGACTTGTCTGGCTCTCACACTGAACAACGATCGTAGAACACCAAAAAAGAAACAAGTAACAAAAAAAGACCTCTGCTATTATCACTTTACAGGTTACTGAAATATGATGAGACTAAGAATTAAAGAAAAGCAAAATAAACAACAAAGCAACAAATATTCAATACCGTGATAAAAATCATCGGTATGGAACGCTTTGAAGCTCATTGTCCTTCTCTTTCTGAGGAACTGTTTGCAGCACAGGTAACGCTTCTGGCACAGACCACCTTATTATAAAATTCCATGTCTGAGGCTGACGTACTTCTTGGCAAGCTTCATGACAGCATTATGTTTCTCGGAATTAACTGGCAGGGGCTCTTTATAAAGGTTTTACCTCGTAGTTGAGGGTTTCTGAATGACGAAATCAGGGTAGATAAGCTGCGATTATCATACAGTACTGCGAACTATATGCTTACGTGCAGTGGACTACTCGGAGAACCAGTACTTGCAAACAACAAATTTTTCATCATCTGTCTTCTTAATATTACACCGACACTGCTTTTTTTGGGTGGAACATAAAAATGCAACTTGTGTAACATCCATTACAGTGAACTTGTTGGATGTATTTCAAATGACAGAATGTAATGTTTGGCTCACCGACAAAGTAAGCCCGGGGCATGTCTGGTTGTTGCCTCAGAACACCCGACGTCGACAAGTCGATTACCTGTGTTATTCTGAATTGGTCGCATGGACAGGTTTCATTTTTGCACAACACGATAGAACAATTTTCAAACTTTGCAACTGTAGTAAAATTCATTTCCGGCTAAAAACAAACGTGTCTATTTAATGCATCAAAGCCTTCTATCCGAGAATTCAAAATGTCCATTTGTAATGCATTTGTGTTGGTGGCTCCACATACGCTTCAGAATGTGTGGCATAAAACGGATTGTCGCTGAAATATTGCCAGTGTGTCACATAAAACACTCGTAAAAGACTTAAAACAATTCTGAACATTCTTTTACATTCTCTGTAATTCTTATTGCTATACATTAAATTGTCATAGCCGATAATAGTCGCTATATTCATTTTGATTTGATACGAATTTGTTTTTATTGCGGTTAGATGTGTACATGGTGTTCGGAAATTCCCGTTTCAAACTTCTAGGACTTGCAGAGGGAAGTGAGAGGATAATATTTTGAATTGGAACCCGTGTCCGGAAACATACCTCGTGTCCGGAAACATAGCTGTTCTTAAACATGTGGTACGTGGTAGAACAAGTCTAAAGTGTTCAGTGAGAAAAATTTACGCGTGCAGCAATAAGAATGCAGTGGGAATGTATTCACATCTGTTGGGCGAATGTTATGAAAACAAGCACTGCAAACCGACATCTCCCGACAATTAATCAGTAAAAAACACCCCACATGTTATAAGGAAAGCGTGTAAACCGTTTGAAGATGTATCACAACGATTCGAAACCGGTAACGATACTCTTTGAATAAAGGAACTGAAAGTAAATTTTTGGCTGGTTGCTGTCCCAACACCATCAACATACCTGTTCCTTGCTACAGGGTGGGACAAATAAAAGTGGCCCAGACGTGTGAATACGGTTGGACGTGATTGTTTGCATATAACCACACACCGTGAAGCGGAACAGGATGCATCAACTGCCCGTTCAGCTGGCCGAACTTTGGAGCACATTTACACAATCTTCACTCCGGACACGGTTGTTAGCAGAGGTCAGTCTGGCCGCAGATCTAACTGGCCAGCCAGGTCACCTGATCTGTCAGTGTGCGACTACTCAAGTCTAAGGTGTATCGCAACAACCCTCATAGTCTTCAAGACGTATAGCAGAACATTTCGGATGAGACTGCAGCAATTCCAGCGGTCCAGTTTTTATCCGCCTTCAGAAACTTGTTGACCATGGTCCACAAGTGCTAAGAGGTGAATGGTGGTCACTTAACAACTGCTATAATCGGGTTATTACTTTATTTCCTTTCCTCTGCTGTATATCTGTGTACCCTGGAACTCTGCTCTCCAGGGCACTTTTATTTGCGACACCCTGTATAATTGTCATGTAGCCTCCACCAAGCACTTCCAAGGTACTCCAGAACACATGGAAGCGGAAATGATGCTGGAGGACGGCGAGACGGAATTACGGCTATAATAAGCCTTGCCTCATTGGGATAAGTCGATTGGCCACAAATCTCATCCGATTCACCTGGTGCGTAGGTTTATTGTATTTACCTGTTGTACTGCGTTCAAGACTCATAAAATGTACTGAGGCATAAGACAAGCACAGAGTTGCAGCACATATACAGATTGCAGATGGGGAAACGGCGATAAAGTGTCTCACGTTTCACAGCAATACGATAACTGCTTTTGGCGATCCGCCAACCAATAATATTACCACCGCTGTTTGCTTCAGAGAGTGCGTATAGGCGATTTAGTGTGTTACAAATGTGTTGCGCTTTTCAGTACTTCAGGATAATGTAGCAGTGTTCTTCTGTGCACTCTAGCTGCTTATGAGCCAGGGTCTCCAAGCTGAATGGTGGTAAATTTAAACTGTATTTTTGTCGATCGCGCGAGATGCCGTAGTGGTAAAACATTGGAATCGATTTCGTGACCCCACATGACCATTCTAATTCGTTATTGTGATCTTCAGATAGAGGACTGGATTGATGCAGCTCTCTACATTACACTGTGCAAGTCTCTCAGTCTTTGCATAACTACTACAAGGTACACCCACATCAGGTGGTCGCTGTACTCAACCCAAGGTCTCCCTCTACAGTCTCTACCACCCGTCCCCGCCTTCCCTCCCAAATACACACACACACACACACACACACACACACACACACACACACATTTCGTCATCTCTTAACATAGGATACACGGGAGACTGAGGGAGGTTAAAGGTCAGTCTAAAATTCTCGAGCGGTTAGGAGAAACCGCAGAAAGACAAACTTCCAATACTGGTAAGTTGATTGCTTGGATCAGCGACAAACACAGTCAAAAGGCACCTACGAGTGGCACGGATTTTGGGACTCGATAAGATGCTCGCAGCAGGAGACCCAAGGAACTCAGGGGTCTGATTAACGTTATTTAATTGCAATCACATTGACTACTACACTGAAGGGTAGTCTTAAACTTCAGAAAAAGCAAAGCATGCAACTGGTTGCGTAATAGATGTCAGTGTCTGAATCCGTGTGGTTGCATGGTTTCCATTTGGCTGCCCCACATATAATAATACGCATGTTCCTCTTTGCCTCCTTTCGCCCGTTAGGCACGGGATGTCTGCTAAGGAAAAAGTCAATCTATTCTATGAAATGTAAATAGTGATAACACTCAGCTTGATCATTGTATTCACAAATGATCTGATGTTTTCTTGAAGTAGTAACGAAGAGTTCTTTGAGTGCAGATTATTTTTTAATTTATCTCATTCTTTGTTATAAGCAAACATCGTAAGGTGGCTATAATTTTGCACCTTACAAGCACTCATCCACATACTTTGCCATGAACTACAACCACAATTAGGTATCAAATGGTTCAAATGGCCCTGAGCACTATGGGACTTTACTTCTGGTTGTACATCGTGTATATGAATATTTAAAGGAGATTGACATTGTCACATACGCCTTGTAAGTAATTGTTAACGCTTATTGCATGAAAGATGACGGAGTGTCTTTATTGTCAGAGCGGCGTAATGAATGATTGCTTATACTAGTAGAGGTTGGAACGCCAGTGGAGATGAAACGGCAGGCGGAACTCAAGCTCTGGGTGGAAGGCCCGCACAGGTGTTGGTCCTGCTTAAAAACAGGTAGTAGCTAGACGGAAGTCGTGGCACCTGAGCTCTGGAGCACAACAGGGCGACGGCCGGCTGCTATTGTAGCAGGACCGGAGGGATAACCGGGAACTCTGCAAATCTTGGACGCAGGTGAGAGGAACGATGAAGTGGCACCTCGGAAACCACGCAGGCTGGGTTATTACCAAGGATTTTACTTAGAAGCGTACCATTGTTCGAGAATAGGTTTTTCCTCGCAAACTTTCCGCGCTAGAAAGACTAAAATATGGTTGGTCGGCATTCGGAAGAATCTCTAGAGGGGGAGAATATTCCTTGGTTTCGGGAGTACGATTCGTTTTCGGAATTACGAGAGTGGGGAGCCGAGCCTTGCTGGGAAGCCAGCGGTGGAGAGACTAAGTCTTCCATTGGTTGCGCCCATGTGTGACGGTCGCTCGGTATCAGCTTTGTTGGTACAGACGAACTTGCTGTCTTTCCTCTCAGGAGAGTTTATAGTTAGAACAGTTAGGCACTTTACAGTTGCGAACCTATACGATTTTGGACTTCGCTCCTGGGTTGGAAGTCGTCGTTGAGTACACAGCGTTCAGTAATTGGGAGCGCTTCTTCTGCCTACACGTTAAGGCGTTATACGAACTCTGTCCTTGTGATGGGAGTTCGCGTTTCTCGTCTGTAGAACACAGAGAGGAGAAGACTGTATTTGAGTGCATTAGTCAGAGGACCGCCTTCTGCCATCCTAGTGTCTGAAAGAGTTTATTTGTGGCTGGAGTTCTTCCATCGTCGCAGACGAGTACGAGAACCATGACTTCGACGCACCGAACGCAGTACATACGGTGATACCGCAATTGCTTCGGCTTGTTAGGGCTATGAAGCTAAACAGCTGTGATCACGTTAGTTTATTTCCACTGAAGTTCCAGACAACCGTAGATCATCTTTGAAAGTAGTGTCTTCTAGTGTTTGGTACGTAGATGATGTTAGTCATTTCGCGTTAGTGATATTAGACCACGCAGTCATAGTAAGGGGCAGAGGTCGGCAATTGATTAATAATTTTAGTTAGGAAATATAGACAATTGTACTTATAGGGTTGATTTTAATCTATAATAAATATATATTGAACAACAACATTTATCATTTAGTAGTATTAGTTGCTTTCATCATTAATTTATGTTTAGATTGTAATTTATATGTAAAAAAGAGCATTAAGAGATCCTAAGATCTGCTTCAGGGGGTGGTCAGACAGGTCCAAATCATCATTTTAGCGTTTATTATTTTCCTTTGCGCACATTCATTTTTACACCCGCCAGGAGCAGCATCTTGGAACATGTTGCAATGCTCTTAACTACAAAATTTTGGCTGGAAGTATTCCCTCGATACCTACAACTGTCATGACAAACTGCTGACAGAGAGAACAGACTCAGAATTGGATAACGTCTTAATGAGGACTGTCTGTGAAAATGTAATAATATTAAACAGGAGACACTATGCCTGAAATTTGGTATTCTCGGCACACTCTTGACACTGTGTATTTCGGAATACTGAATTCCCTAACGAATTACGAAATTTAATGTCCCATGCGCCTAGCTCCAACTACCATTCCACGTTTAAACTCTGTTAATTTCCGTCGTGCGGCCATAATCATGACGGAAACCTCTTCACATGAATCGCCCTAGTACAAGTGAAAGTTCCGTCAATGCACTGCCCTTTTATACTTTGTGTACGCGATACTACCGCCATCTGTATGTGTGCATAACGCTATTCCATGATATTTATCATCTCAGTGCTTATGCCCACCAGCTCCGCCGACGCTGAAAGGATAGAAAGAGTGTATAATAAGATAAAAGAAATTATTAAGATAGTTAAGGGCCACGGAAATTTAATTGTGACGGGTGACTAGAATTTGGTAGTAAGAAACGAAAGACAAGCAAAAACACAACATGGACTGAACGAAAGGAAACAAAGAGAAACCACATGATAGAATTTTGCACAGAGCATGATTTAATCATCTCTAAGACTTGGTTTTATCAATGCAAAAAAGGAAGGGATTTTTTTAAGGTTTCAAAATCGTAATGTAACGTACGGCAGAGGTTTCGAAACCAGATTTCAAATTGTAAGACATTATCAGCTGCAGATGTGGACTTTGACTATAATTTTTTAGCTATGAACTCCGTATTGAAACTGAAGCAATGGTAAGGAGGCTGGAAATTAAGAAGATAGTATCTGAGTAAACTAAAAGAACCAGAGGCTGTTGAGGGTTTCAGACGGAGCATTAGGCAACGATTAACTGTAACAGCTGAATGAATACAGCAGAAGGTGAATGGGTAGCTTCGAGGGATGAAATAGGGAAGGCAATAGAGGACCACACTGCTGAAGAGAAAAGGCCTAATAGAAAACCCTGGACGGCACAGGAGATATTGAATTTAACAGAAGAAAGGTGACAATATAAAAATGTAGAAAATGAGGCAGGTGTAAGGCAATACAAACGGTAAAGAATGATGTTGACAAAGAGTGGAAAATTGCTAAGCTGGATTGGGTAGAGGACAAAGGTAAGGATTTAGAAGCGCGCTTTACTAAGGGAAACATAGACGCCACCTGCGGAACAATTAAAAAGAGCTTTGCAGAAAAAAGGAGCTGTGGTATGAATGCCAAGAGCTCTGCTGGCCAGCCAGTAATAAGAAAAAAATTGGAAAGCTGAGAGGTAGGAGAAATATAGAAAGGTTCTCTATAAACGAAATGAACTTGAGGACAGTATTATAAAAAGGGAAGAAGAAGAGGAAGATGAGACGGAGGGTATGATACGCTATAAGAGCCTGGCAGAGCGCAGAGAAGTGGAATGTGCTACATTCCCTCAGAATTTTTGAGTTTCCTGGGACAGCCAGTCATGACAAAAGTATTCTACCTAGTGTGCAAGATATGAGACAAGACCGACTTCAGGAAGTATGTAGTAAATTAAATTCCAGAGAAGGCTGGTGTTGACAGGTGTGAATATTATTGACATTTAATAAGTCATGGTTGCAAAACATTGACACGAATTATTTACGGAAGAATGAAAAACGTGGTAGTGGCTGACCTTGGGGAAGGTCATCTTGGCTTCCGGAGAAATTTAGTGAAGGGGCACAGATGAGGTGGGATAAGTAGGGCAATTGTGACGATTCACCGAGACAACATTACTCCACCACGTTGCCACCTGCCTGCCGACCTCTGAGCCGGCTGTTACTTTATTTATTTATTTATTGTTCCGTGGGACCAAATCAAGGAGGAGTCTCTATGGTAATGGAACGAGTCAATACATGAAATTATAACACGATAGTAGAAACAGATAAAATGAAATATAGAAAAACATATTCAGGCGACAAGTCGTAAGTTTAAATAAAGAAAATCAACAATGTAACACTGGAATTTGCTTAATTTTTCAGATCTTCCAGGAGCTCCTCGACAGAATAGAAGGAGTGCGCCATGAGGAGACTCTTCAGTTTAGACTTAAAAGTGTTTGGGCTACTGCTAAGATTTTTGAGTTCTTGTGGTAGCTTATTGAAAATGGATGCAGCAGAATACTGCACTCCTTTCTGCACAAGAGTCAAGGAAGTGCATTCCACATGCAGATTTGATTTCTGCCTAGTATTAACTGAGTGAAAGCAGCTAACTCTTGGGAACAAGCTAATATTGCTAACAACAAACGAAATTGGCTCTGAGCACTATGGGACTCAACATCTGTGGTCATCAGTCCCCTAGAACTTAGAACTAGTTAAACCTAACTAACCGAAGGACTTCACACACATCCATGCCCGAGGCAGGATTCGAACCTGCGACCGTAGCAGTCCCGCGTTTCCGGACTGAGCGCCTAGAACCGCTAGACCACCGCGGCCGGCAACAAACGACATTAAAGAAAATATATACTGTGAGGGCAATGTCAGAATTCCCAGACTATTGAATAGGGGTCGACAAGATGTTCTCGAAATTACACCACATATAGCTCGAACAGCCCGTTTTTGAGCCAAAAATACCCTTTTTGAATCAGAAGAATTACCCCAAAAAATAATGTCATATGACATAAGCGTATGAAAATATGCGAAGTAGACTACTTTTTGTGTTGAACTGTAACTTATTTCAGATACTGTTCTAATGGTAAATAAAGCAGCATTTAGTTTCTGAACAAGATTCTGAACATGGGCTTTCCACAACAGCTTACTATCTATCCAAACGCCTAGGAACTTGAACTGTTCCGTCTCGCTTATAATATGCCCATTCTGTCTGATCAAAATATCAGTTCTTGTTGAATTGTGAGTTAGAAACTGTAAAAACTGAGTCTTACTGTGATTTAACATCAAATTATTTTCCTCAAGCCACGAACTTATATCATGAACTACATTATATGATACTGTTTCAATATTACATACAAGATCCTTCACTACTAAGCTGGTGTCATCAGTAAACAGAAATATTTTTGAATCACCTCTAATACTAGAAGGCATATCATTTATATAAATAAGAAACAGCAGTGACCCCAGCACCGACCCTTGGGGACCACTTAACAGTGCCCCATTGGGCCTGAACATCACTACCACTCTGAATATTGCGGAGAATTACCTTCTGCTTTCTGTTCTTGAAGTAAGAGGCGAACCAATTGTAAGCTACTCCCCTTACTCCATAATGGTCCAACTTCTGCAGTAATATTTTGTGGTCAACACAGTCAGAAGCCTTCGTTAAATCAAAGAAAACACCTAGCGTTCGCAACCTTTTATTTAATCCGTCCAAAACCTCACAGAGAAAAGAGAATATAGCATTTTCAGTTGTTAAACTATTTCTAAAACCAAACTGTACATTTGACAGCAAATTATGTGAATTTAAATGCTCCAGTAACCTTGTATATACAACCTTCTCAATAACTTTAGCAAACACTGATGGCATAGAAATAGGTCGAAAATTGTCAACATTATCCCTGTCTCCCTTTTTATAAAGTGGCTTCACTACCGAGTACTTTAATCGGTCAGGAAACCGACCACTGCTAAAGCAAAAGTTACAGATATGGCTACGTACTGGGCTAATATACATAGAACAATACTTCAGTATTCAGCTAGATACCCCGTCATATCCATGAGAGTTCTTGGTCTTTAGTGATTTAATTATTAACTCAATCTCCCTCTTGTCAGTATCATGGAGGAGCATTTCACGTAACAGTCTCGGAACACTTCTTTCTAAGAGCGCTATATAATTCCCTGTTGGGACTAGGTTTCTATTTAGTTCACCTGCTATATTCAGAAAGTGATTATTAAATACTGTACATATATGCGACTTATCAGTTGGTTGGTTGGTTGGTTTGAGGATTAAAGGGACCAAACCGACTTATCAGTAACACGGACATTCCCACTACGCACTGATTCTATATCCTCGTCTCTGCAGACCAGCCACTTCCTTTACGACTGACCATATGGTTTTAATTTTATCCTGAGACTTAGCTATTCTATCTGCATAACACGTACTTTTTGCCTTCCTAATAACATTTTTAAGCACCTTACAATACTGTTTGTAATGGGCCTCTGCATTTAGATTTTGATTGTTTCTAACGTGTTGATATAATTGCCACTTTGTTCTACAAGATATTCTTATTCCTCTAGTCAGCCACCCAGGCTGCCTGTTTGTGCTAGCACCCTGTTTTGAACGTTCTAACGGAAAGAAACTTTCAAAGAGCACGAGAAAAGTCTGGAGGAAAGCATTATATTTATCGTCTACTGTATCAGCACTATAAACATCTTGCCACTCTTGTTCCTTGATAAGGTTTACAAAGGTGTCTACAGCAACTGGATCAGCTTACCTAAACAGTTGATAACTATATTTAACATGTGTTGCAGCACAAAAATCTTTTAGAGTTAAAATTTGTGCATCATGATCTGAAAGGCCATTCACCTTTTTGCTAACAGACTGCCCTTCTAGTAATGAGGAATGAACAAAAATGTTGTCTATGGTTGTTCTATTATTCCCTTGCACTCTAGTTAGAAAGAATACGGTTTGCATAAGATTATATGAATTGAGGAGGTCTACCAGCATCCTTTCCCTTGCACAATCACTTATACAATTAATATTGAAGTCACCACATGTAACTAACTTTTTGTATTTCCTATAAAGTGAATGAAGAAATGTTGTGAAGTCGGAGTCTGGGGATCTATAAATAACAACAGTTAGAAGTTTAGCTCCACTAAATTTAACCACACGTGCACAACATTCAAACACTTTTTCAGTGCAATACTTTGAAACATCAGTTGACTCAAATGGGATGCCGTTTTTCACATACATGGCTACTCCCCCACACCGCAAAGAGTTCCTAGAAGCCTCTGAATTATCTCCTTACTTAAGAATTGTTCAGATATACCAATAATTTCAGAGTCAACATCTATAAGCAGTTCACTAACTTTATCTCTAATACTTTCTACATCTACATCTACATTGATACTCCGCAAGCCACCCAACGGTGTGTGGCGGAGGGCACTTTACGTGCCACTGTCATTACCTCCCTTTCCTGTTCCAGTCGCGTATGGTTCGCGGGAAGAACGACTGTCTGAAAGCCTCCGTGCGCGCTCTAATCTCTCTAATTTTACATTCGTGATCTCCTCGGGAGGTATAAGTAGGGGGAAGCAATATATTCGATACCTCATCCAGAAACGCACCCTCTCGAAACCTGGCGAGCAAGCTACACCGCGATGCAGAGCGCCTCTCTTGCAGAGTCTGCCACTTGAGTTTATTAAACATCTCCGTAACGCTATCACGGTTACCAAATAACCCTGTGACGAAACGCGCCGCTCTTCTTTGGATCTTCTCTATCTCCTCCGTCAGACCGATCTGGTACGGATCCCACACTGATGAGCAATACTCAAGTATAGGTCGAACGAGTGTTTTGTAAGCCACCTCCTTTGTTGATGGACTACATTTTCTAAGCACTCTCCCAATGAATCTCAACCTGGTACCCGCCTTACCAACAATTAATTTTATATGATCATTCCACTTTAAATCGCTCCGCACGCATACTCCCAGATATTTTACAGAAGTAACTGCTACCAGTGTTTGTTCCGCTATCATATAATCATACAATAAAGGATCCTTCTTTCTATGTATTCGCAATACATTACATTTGTCTATGTTAAGGGTCAGTTGCCACTCCCTGCACCAAGTGCCTATCCGCTGCAGATCTTCCTGCATTTCCCTACAATCTTCTAATGCTGCAACTTCTCTGTATACTACAGCATCATCCGCGAAAAGCCAGATGGAACTTCCGACACTATCTACTAAGTCATTTATATATATTGTGAAAAGCAATGGTCCCATAACACTCCCCTGTGGCACGCCAGAGGTTACTTTAACGTTTGTAGACGTCTCTCCATTGATAACAACATGCTGTGTTCTGTTTGCTAAAAACTCTTCAATCCAGCCACACAGCTGGTCTGATATTCCGTAGGCTCTTACTTTGTTTATCAGGCGACAGTGCCGAACTGTATCGAACGCCTTTAGGAAGTCAAGAAAAATAGCATCTACCTGGGAGCTTGTATCTAATATTTTCTGGGTCTCATGAACAAATAAGGCGAGTTGGGTCTCACACGATCGCTGTTTCCGGAATCCATGTTGATTCCTACAGAGTAGATTCTGGGTTTCCAGAAATGACATGATACGCGAGCAAAAAACATGTTCTAAAATTCTACAACAGATCGACGTAAGAGATATAGGTCTATAGTTTTGCGCATCTGCTCGACGACCCTTCTTGAAGACTGGGACTATCTGTGCTCTTTTCCAATCATTTGGAACCCTCCGTTCCTCTAGAGACTTGCGGTACACGGCTGTTAGAAGGGGGGCAAATTCTTTCGCGTACTCTGTGTAGAATCGAATTGGTATCCCGTCAGGTCCAGTGGACTTTCCTCTATTGAGTGATTCCAGTTGCTTTTCTATTCCTTGGACACTTATTTCGATGTCAGCCATTTTTTCGTTTGTGCGAGGATTTAGAGAAGGAACTGCAGTGCGGTCTTCCTCTGTGAAACAGCTTTGGAAAAAGGTGTTTAGTATTTCAGCTTTACGCGTGTCATCCTCTGTTTCAATGCCATCATCATCCCGTAGTGTCTGGATATGCTGTTTCGAGCCACTTACTGATTTAACGTAAGACCAGAACTTCCTAGGATTTTCTGTCAAGTCGGTACATAGAATTTCACTTTCGAATTCAATGAACGCTTCACGCATAGCCCTACTTACGCTAACTTTGACATCGTTTAGCTTCTGTTTGTCTGAGAGGTTTTGGCTGCGTTTAAACTTGGAGTGGAGCTCTCTTTGCTTTCGCAGTAGTTTCCTAACTTTGTTGTTGTACCACGGTGGGTTTTTCCCGTCCCTCACAGTTTTACTCGGCACGTACCTGTCTAAAACGCATTTTACGATTGCCTTGAACTTTTTCCATAAACACTCAACATTATCAGTGTCGGAACAGAAATTTTCGTTTTGATCTGTTAGGTAGTCTGAAATCTGCCTTCTATTACTCTTGCTAAACAGATAAACCTTCCTCCCTTTTTTTATATTCCTATTAACTTTCATATTCAGGGATGCTGCAACGGCCTTATGATCACTGATTCCCTGTTCTGTACATACAGAGTCGAAAAGTTCGGGTCTGTTTGTTATCAGTAGGTCCAAGATGTTATCTCCACGAGTCGGTTCTCTTTGTGTATTTTGATGAAATATTCTAATTCCCTCATTACTCGGATACCTAAGCTTTGTCGAAAGTGGTTCCTTTGTTAGAGAGACTTCCGTTACGCAGGAATGCCTATCAGCTGACTTCAATCTAAAAAAGGTGCAGCTCTAACACCCACTACTACCGGAATTTTCCCATGAGTGATCCCACCACCCCGACCTATGCTGTCACCTATAAGCTTTGCCAAACTCCTCTTCGCATACCTGTTGAGGTGCAGGCCATGTCTAGTGAAACCCGTCCTGCTGATGAACTTCACCGACACCACTGAAATGTGACCCATGACTTCTGTCATGAGCACACCCCCAAGTCTCATTTTATTACGCCTGACGGATGTATTAAGATGAGGCCGATCGTGACGCTGCAACAGTCCCACGAAATGCACATTCGTGTTGCCAGTTTGAGTGGCTATCTTTTCCAGGTCACCATCTATGTCATACTCCCCATTCCTATCAATACTATTACCAACCCCACCCACAATCACTACCTGATCCCCTTTAGTAAAATCCCTACATAGCTCCCCTATGTTGACAGTCACCTGAACCAATCTTGCATTAGGCTTCACAATGCTGGTGACCTGGTACTCACTCCCAAACACTTCCTGCAACTGCTGGCCTACACCTGTGCCGTGAGAACTACCTAACAGCAGAACCTTCTTCTTCCTCTTCGACTTTGCAACTGTTCTAGGCACAGTAACTACTGAGGTCTGCTGCATACTTCCTACATCTACAGCTACTAGAGATTCCTGTCCACTAGACTCTGACAGTTGGTCATATCTATTGTAAACACCAATAGTAAAACTATCTGAAAATCTTCTTCTCCTAGCAGATCTCTTGCCAACAGCCAGCTCCCATTCCCCAACCCCCTTCTCCCTCCTCATCCTATCTAGCTCCTCCTGTGCGTTTTTCAACTGCACGTGAAGGGCACAGATCTTACGTTCCTGCTACTCTATCAACTTACTCTTGCTACGTAACCTGCAGTTCCAGGAGAGGATCTCACCAGAATGCCCACTGGCTCCCCCACTGCATTCCCCCCAGGGAGAATACTTCGAACAAGTCTCACACCGCAATCCAGTGCCCACGAACCTACGGCAAAGCCCACACTTTTCACTCATGGTAAAATTTAGCAGTTATTGAAACAAGAAAACTGCTTTATCTAAGTTCCGCTACTATAATAAGAAGATGTTAAAAAACTGACTACAATAATCACAAACTTACTCTACAAGGGAAGTAACTACTATTATTAACAGCATAAATTAACAACAAATGAGAATGTAACAAAAGACTAACACAGAAAGAAAATCAAACGTCTAATAACACAGTAACGAAAATGAAAACAGTTCCCAAAAAGTTCTTCTGAAATTATTTCACCAGAAAACACCAAGAACACCGGTTGAAGACTACTAAATTTCCTAAATAAAGCACTATACACAAACAATTAATTAGTACTTAGATTCCTATGCGCCGCTGCAGCTGCAACTGGTCAGCGCGGAATGTAAACACAGGTAAGACGTTAAGTTGCTCGATACCAACCACTCACAAGTATCAGGTCACAACACAAGAAAGGCAGAGGTGAATGAAGAAACCTCTAATAAGTCACTTATATCGTAAGTATTATCACAAAAACCGTTAAAATGTGTATCTGAAACCTAAAAATATATAAAAACTTAGAGAGTGATCTCACACACACTCACACGCTTATGACGTCACACGTCAAGACAAGCCCTTCAACCAAGAGCCCTTCGCAACGCCGCCAGACGTGGCTTCAGCAGCCCCAGGCTTGGACGTCCAGCCAGGCAGATAACCTAAGCGTCGGCGGAACACTGAGTTGTTTGTTGTTGTTTGCTGGCTTCCGCTGCGTATCCACCAACATACTTCTGCAGTCTTCAAGGGACTGCCGGCCCGGTGGTCAAACGGCAGCTTAGATTGGCCGAGAGTCGAATTAATGTCTTCCCAGCCCCCAGCCAGTGGGATCCGCCAACGCCAGCCGCCGTTCGCCAGCGATTGGTTTGCAGTCCGACCCTGGAGTCCGGCACCAATTACCGCTGGAGTAGAATGTCGGCTCCGCTCACAGTTACGGCAGATGAGGTGCTGCCGACCAACACAGCACTGCGAGGCAGGTCGGTAGCAGCAGAGCCGTGTGGACGGGCGGCGCTGACACCCGCGCGTCTTCGCCAACCCATTGCCCGGCACCTGATACCAGCCTTCTGTGGGCGCGCTGGCCGGCCGTTGTGGCCGAGCGGTTCTAGGCGCTTCAGCCTGGATGTGTGTGATGTCCTTAGGTTAGTTAGGTTAAGTAGTTCTAAGTTCTAGGGGACTGATGACCTCAGATGTTGAGACCCATAGTGCTCAGAGCCATTTTTGGGCGCGCTGTTTTCGCGACTGTCTGACTAGAAAATCAAATATTTTCGTCAATCACTGGCTGCTTCACCTTCTGTACCTCCTCTCCACCTCCACCAGACAACCACTTGCCCACACCCGTGTACACTACAGTAGGAACTTGTGAGGTCGTAATGACCCTATGGCTTATCGTAGAATTTAGACTGAAGCAAGCCAAGCTTTTGCGGATTTGAAGAAAGCTTTTGACAGTGTTGACTAGACTACACTATTTGAAATTTTAAACGTAGCAGCGGTGAAATACAGGGAGCGAAATGTTGTTTACAGTTTGAATAGACACGAGATTGAGTTAGCCAAATAAGAATCAAAGGACATGAAGGGGAAGCAGTAGTTTAGAAGGAAGTGAGACAGGGTTGTATCCAGTCCTTAATGTTATTCAGCCCGAACACTGAGCAAAATGTGAAGGAAACAAAGGTGCAGTTCGGAAAAGATTGGAAGTTCAGGATCGCCATAACGTTGTAATTCTATTAGAGACAGACTTGGAAGAACAGTTTAACGGAACGGATAGCGACTTGAAAAGAGATTATAAAATGAACATCAACAAAAGCAAAACAAGGTTCGAGAACAGGGCTGTATATTGTCCCTCTCTGCTTTAATTGTTTCGATAATTTTCCGTATAGGTTTTCGCACGTTCGCTCAACGGCTAGTTTTAAATGCGGCTAGCAATGAAATGCGCTATGTAGCAAAAAACTGATTAAATTAGTTCTTTGCGGAAGTTCGCTTTCCAATACAAATAGGATACCAGCATATATCACAAACGTAATTTGTTAAAAATTGTATCAATACTACCCATTACAAAATAATGCCGCGTAGAGAGACAAGACAGCCAGTTACGTGGCTATACTGGGGCAATCATAATGATAATGTCTTGTTCTGACCTTATTTTAGCGGTGAAATGATTTTAAGTATTCCAATAGAAATTAATTTCGCACTTTTAATTAAAGTTCTTATTTTACTGTTATTGAGTAAAGATATTATTATTGATAAAGACTAGAGCTTTGATATTTATCCTCACTTAAATTATGATCGTAATCAGTCTGACTTTAATGTAATGACCTTCAAATATTACGTAAAACTAACAAACTATTTCCTAAACTTATCCTGTCGGATAAATGCCGTAAATACTTGTTTCCAGGTTTAACATAATCGCTGCCTTTCTGTTGTCACCTGACGATGGCTAAGAAGCTAGAAGCCAAAATCAGCTTTTTATCAAATCAAATCAATGGTATTTCGCAGTACACCATGACAATTTTCCTGTTTTACATTGTTATTACGTTCTGTCAAGGACCGACAGAAAGTTCAGTTTATGTTAAATCGTCATAATTTTAGACAGCGTCCAAAGGAACACATATCAATCGATAGTAAAAAAGGTATATTTGAAATAAGTCAAAATTACTTTATTTCTTGTATGCATCTTAAAAGTTCGAACTCGGAGTAGTCATCATCAGATATCATTATTACAAAAAAGAGGAAGGAAGGCAGATTAAAGTCCACGGCTAGGCTATTAGAGATGGTATAGAAACTTTTTGAGACAAGGATGGGAAAGGAGAGCTTGCCGTCCTCAACTCATATTGACACTAGACTTAATAGAGTTGAGGAATCTGTGAAAATGGCGTGAAAGTTATCTAAATTAATAACAATAAGACTGAAATACTGTTTCTGATTGTAAGGTCTGAGATTTAATAATAAATAATCTGTCGTAACGAAACTTATACTATTGTAATGTGAAAGCAAAGCTGCATTGTAATAATAATTAACTGTCGTAAACGAACGTCTTTCATACTGTAAAAGTTACCAATCGGACTGTAAGAATTTGGAACAATATAAACTGCCTGAATAATGCAGTTTGACATAAAACCGACACAGAAAATCTAACTGTCTCTGAATGACATAAGTTGGCCCTGATTGAATAAAAAGAAAACATAAAACTATTTAGTCCCTACCTCTATTCTGAGCAAATTTGGGTAACGCGTTTGAGTACTGCTGTCTTGCACGCCGCTATGCTAAAGCTGCAAATTGCTATATTTACACAGACACACTCGTGAAGTGCAATGAGTTCCCTATTAGTTTCAGATCGAAGTATACTTTTGAAAAAACCTTGATCAATCAAAAATTGTAGGGGAAAAGTAAGTAAAAAATGAAATATGTGTATAAATGACAACACTAAGTGTTTTTGCGTACTGTGAAAACTGCTGAAGGCTGATTTTAAATTTGATGAACGTCTTAGCATCCAAACAATACACTTTCCGATCTTTCAATTATAGCAACTCTCAGTACAATAACCAACTTAGTCCAAAAGCGCAGCAATAAAGAAAAAAAGTAACATCAATATAATATTTATCTCTGACATTCCACTTCTGGTAGACACTTAGTTCCATTAAACTTCATTTTTCACAAATAAGTTTCCGTTACAATCTTGATGTAAATCATGTTCATTAAACGCATTAATAAATTGAGACTTTACTTTTGAAACATAACATTACCATTTCTTATTTACTCTTACATATTTTAACATTATCTGCTCACTGCGCCCTCGCGCGTACCGATAATAACAACCTAACTTCTGCGATACAGCTTTACAACGTCGCTGCTCGCTCACAATCGATCCAGATATCAAAATAATACATGACAACTACCAGACGTAACGGTGAACTGAGCCACGCTTCTCCCGAAAGAGTAATTGTATTGGTGCAGTGGTTAGTTATGAGCACACTGGACTCGCATTCATTAGCAGCGGGGGCAAATCCACGTTTGGCCTCCTTATATATTTATGTTTTACGTGGTTTCCAAAATCAATGGGATGGACATTGAGATGGTTTCCTTGGAAAGACAACGCCGGTTTCCCTCTGCCTATTTGCCGAGTACATTGGGATTACAATTACGAACAACTTAAACTGGAACGATCACTTAGATAATGTTGGAAAGGCAAATCAAAGGCTTTGATTAATTGGCAGACCACTTAAAAAGTTCAACGCGTCTGCAGACTGCATTATCACGAAATAGAGGAATGTGTGCTAAGGATATGAATTGTGGTGTCGATAATTAAAACAAAGGCGTTTTTCATTGCAACAGGATCTTTTCACGAAATTTCAGTCACCAACTTCCTCATCCGAGTGCGAAAATATTTTATTAGCACCCAACTACATAAGGAGAAATGATCACCATAACAAGAAATAAGAGAAATCAGAGCTCGCACGGAAGGATTTAAGTGTTCGTTTTTCCCGCGCGCTGTTAGAGAGTGGAATGGTAGAGAAACAGTTCGAAGCTGGTTCGATGAACCCTCTGCCAGGAACTTAATTATGAATTGCAGAGTAGTCATGTAGCTGCAGAAATAGATGTCCGGTTCTCGCTGTTGTTAACGATGCCAAACGACTCTACTACATTCGTCGATGCTACTATTCCATTAGACAGGCACCTGGCGTCAGCTTGTGTCGCACATTTACTGTCTGTCAAGCACTTGAATATTCGGGATAAGCAATAAATCGGTTACATAACAGGCCTGCATGAGCTCCTCCGGCTGGAGTAGTGACAAGCAAAGTTTTTCATTGTAGCTAATCCAAGTCGAAACCGTAACGTTTAAACAAGTAATATAGTTGTACTTTAGTAAGATACTTTGTGCTGTGCCGACAATTACCTATAGTGTGAATTATGTCACAGCGCTGATCGTGGAAATCGTGGAAATTTCTGGAAAGAACATTAGTTCTGGAAACCTCATGATAGTAATACAAAGACCGAAATCTTGCACAATGGGCGATATCAATAATTTTTTCTTGAGTAAATATTGTTGAAAATCTGCTAAATTACGAAGAAGATAAAAATATCTCGTCTCAAATTTAAATGAAATTACGTGATACAAATAAAAGAAGTTGAATGTTGAATATTAGCATTGGAAATTATTGTAGATTGTGCAGTGCTCCACTTTGACCATATCCCTCGTTGATTCAGTTGTTGGCCGGCCGCTGTGACCGAGCGGTTCTAGGCGCTTCAGCCTGGAGCCGAGCGACCGCTCCGGTCGCAGGTTCGAATCTTGCCTCTGGCATGGATGTGTGTGATGTCCTTAGGTTACTTAGGTTTGAGTAGTTCTAAGTCTAGGGGACTGATGACCTCAGATGTTAAGTCCCATAGTGTTCAGAGCCATTTGAACCATTTTGAATTTGATTCTGTTGTTAAATAGGCAACACAATCCGCGCAATGAACGCGATCTGCAAATGATGGGGGTAATTTTGTTGTAAGAAATATTCTGTAACATACATGTTTGTGAGCAGCAGCCTAAAGATGCTTCACTCGGAAGACGAGCAACAGTCTAGTCCTACGGACAATGGAAGAAGTGTGCTTCACGAAAGCGATTACACGTTTGGAATACTTGCGCATTTCCTAAAGTGTCAGCTGGGCAGTGTAACCAGACGCAACTAATTGCTACAGGTCTCACACTCTAAGGAATAGTTGTCTCTAGGGTAAGGTAGAGTTGTCTTCAAAACATTGACTTGAATACTCAGTGCTCTACAAGGAATAATCTGTTGCAGACCTTTTCACTGACTTACCCACGGAGTTATAGGGGGACCTACAGCTGGCGATGGACTTCGATCCAAGTTCCAACCTTTTACAAACATAAATCATAGCCAGCAACAAAAGTTGTTATTAGTGACAGATAAAATCGTAAGACCGACTGAGAAGCGATGTTAAGCCCTTTAAATTCAAGTCGGAATCTTGTCCGCTTAGCCACCGAGCCCATAAAATGCTGAAAAAAGTGAGGAAAGCAAGATGTTGGCAATTTTGGCAATCGACGACTCTGAAATACAATAACTGACAAAAAAAATTTAAAAAAATGACTGGGTTGGGGAACTACTTCACATTAGTAGACGCCGATGTATCAGAGAAATTAAGACGAATGAATATGTATACCGTGAAGGGACCAACCTTTATTACCCTGTAGTGTTGCTGGACACTGTATTATGAAGTTTTTAGGTGCTCTGTTTCCAGTAGTATTCCCGACTAAGACATGCATTTGTGTCAGCAGACACACATCAAGTATCGACCGTTCTTCATTCCATCTCTAGATATAGCTTGTCTCATGACATTGTGTTCGTTATTCAAACTGCCTCGTTATGCTCTTCCAAACAACTACATCCACCTAACTGCATCTTTCCTAATAACATTATACGGTGCGCAATGGGTATAAGTGAAGATAGTTTCATATTTGGTACCTTAATATGTATACACAACAGTGTGTGGGTTGTTTTTTCTCTGATTTTAATGTTCTTCCTACAAACATGTCACAATTCTGCATGGACGTAACTGCACCATTAAGTGGACTACGCCTGCCACTAACTGTTTTCCACCCATGTGTCCACACTTCAGTACCTGACGTACTGCCCAGGGGAAAATAAGCATTAATGGCTTGCTGTTGCTGTACGTAACTAGAGGTACTAACCGACCTAAAAACATATTACTCGTAATAGAAGACTGAAAACTTGTGTTATCAATTGTTTTATGCATATATGGTGATATAGTAAGTTTGTTGGGTCCATGTGTTTTTTGTGGCATTGTTGCTATATTTGAAAGGAAAATAGTCTTTGTCTAGACAATACACAATGAGAGCTCAGGTATACATACCGACGTCGCAAGCAGAGGATGAGGAGATAAAGTATATACTGAACAGGTAATTAAGGAGATTAAAATCTAATAGTCATGAGGTATTGGAAAGCAGTTGTAGGGGAAGGCGTAGAAGAAAGGATTGTGAGAGAATATGGGCCTCGAACTAGGAATGAGGGAGGAGCTAGACTAATCGATTTCTCAATAAATTTCAGCTAGTAACAACAAAATTCTGTCCAAGAATCACAAGAGGAGATATCCTTGGAAAAGGCCGGGAGATACGGAAAGATTTCAGTTAGATCACATCACGGTCAGGCAGAGACTACGAAATCAGGTATTACAATCCAGTAATGATGAAGAGAAGGCTGAAGTCACGAAGAATTATTGCGTAAAGAAGTGGGATACGGAAGTACTAAGGAACGAAGAGAGACCGTTGAAGTTCTCTGATACGGTGATAATTAATGGTTTAGTAGGCAGTTCAGTTGAAGAGGAATGGACATCTCTAAAGTGGACAGTCACAGAAACTGGAAAGTAAAACATACTTACATAGAAGGTAACTGCAAACAAACCGCCAGCCGCGGCGGCCGAGTGGTTCTAGGCGCTTCTGTTCGGAACCGCGCGACTGCTACGGTCGCAGGTTCGAATCCTGCCTCGGTCATGGATGTGTGTGATGTCCTTAGGTTAGTTAGGTTTAAGTAGTTCTAATTTCTAGGGGAATTATGACCTCAGATGTTACGTCCCATAGTGCTCAGAGCCATTTTGCAAACAAACCATTGATAACAAAAGAAATACTTCAGTTGATCGATGAAAGAAGGAAGTGAAAAATGTTCAGGGATATTCAAGGATATAGGAATATAAGTCACTTAGGAATGAAATAAACAGGAACTGCAGGGAAGCTAAGGCGAAGTGGCTGCATGAAAAATGTGAAGAAATCGAAAAAGAATTGATTGTCCGCAGGCCTATCTCAGCATGTAGGAAAGTCAAAACATCCTTCGGTTAAATTAAAAGCAAGAGTGGTAACATTAAGAGTGCAGTGGGAATTCTACTGATAATGCAGAGGGGAGAGCGTATAGGTGGAAAGACTACACTCAAAGCCTCTATGACGGGAAGTACTTGTCTGATGACATGACAGACGAAGATACAGGAGTCTAATATCAGAATCAGGATTTAAAATAGCTTGGGAGGACTTAGAATCAAATAAGGCAGAAGGGATAGATAACATTCCATCAGCATTTTTAAAATCACTGGAGAGAAATGGCATCAAAACGACTATTCACTTTGGTGTCTATAATGTATGAGACTGGCGATATACCATTAGAGTTTCTGGAAACATCATAGACACAATTACCAAGATCGCAAGAGTCAAGAAGTGCAAAAATTATCGCACAGTCAGCTTACAGGGTGGGAATTATTGAACTGCATGAAAAACCGTAAGTAAGTTACAAACTACGGCGAGCACACAGTTTATTAAACATCTAAACGTCACTACAGATATTCGGATTTTGGTTATGACATGTTTGATATGCCTGCCGTCATGGGCGATGATGTGGCGCAGACGAATAACGAAATTCTGCATGATCCGCTGAACTGTCGGAACATCGATGTCGTCGATGACCTCGTGAATGGCTGTTTTCAGCTCAGCAACGGTTTTGGGTTTATTGTAGTACACCTTCTCTTTAATACAGACCCACAAAAAGGAGTCGCATGTGTTCAGATCCGTAGAATATGAGGGCAATCGAGGCCCGTGTCAGTGGTCTCTGGGTAACCCCTGAGCCAGAATGTGGCCCCCAGAGTGCTCCTGCACGACATCAAACACTCTCCTACTTCGATGGGATCGAGCTCCGTCTTGCATGAACCACTTCTTGTCAGGGTCCCTTTGGATAATGGGGACGAAAACATCTTCCCAAACCTTCGCATACCTTTCGGTAATCACCGTGGCATCAAGGAATATTGTACCGATTATTCTGTGACTGGACATTACATACCACCAACCCGTTGAGGTTGAAGAGACATCTCGATCGCGAAATGCGGATTCTCAATCCCCCAAATGCTACAACCGTGACATTTTCACGGGCAAATGGCCAACAACAACAAGCCGCGAGAGCATGCGCATACTAATTCCCATCATGACCCCCCGACCAACCGTGCAGTTCCAACATCCTAACGCAAACCGTTCAGAAGTTATCACGATTTTATTTCATATAATTCAATAATTCGCACCCTGTAACAGCTCATGCATCCAAACTGCTGACAAGAATAATACACAAAAGAACGGAAAACAAAACGACGATCTGTTTGGCATTGGGAAAGGTAATGCCACCAGAAAGGTAGTTCTAACGTTGCGGTTGATAATGAAAGCAAGACTAAAGAAAAATCCAGACATGTTCAGAGGATTTGTCGACCTGGACAAAGCGTTCGATAATGTTGTAAGTAGGCTGTTTAGGTTTTCTTATTGGTAACGCCACGTAGCGCTCTGTGTGAGAATCACTGGCTGTGCTGTGTGCAGTCTGTGGCTACATTGCATTGTTGTCTGCCATTGTAGTGTTGGGCAGCGGCAGCTGGATGTGAACAGCGCGTAGCGTTGCGCAGTTGGAGGTGAGCCGC
This sequence comes from Schistocerca piceifrons, assembly GCF_021461385.2. Lineage (NCBI taxonomy): Eukaryota > Metazoa > Arthropoda > Insecta > Orthoptera > Acrididae > Schistocerca > Schistocerca piceifrons. The sequence goes on from NC_060138.1 coordinate 719,389,729, forward strand.
CAGCAGTGGTGGATGTGGGGAGAGAGATGGCAGAGTTTTGTAATTTGTCATGAACTGCTATATATATTATGACTATTAAGGTAAATAGATTGTTTGTTCTCTATTAATATCTTTCATTTGATAACTATCCCTATCAGTAGTTAGTGCCTTCCGTAGTTTGAATCTTTTATTTAGCTGGCAGTAGTGGCGCTCGCTGTATTGCAGTAGTTCCAGTAACGAAGATTTTTGTGAGGTAAGTGATTTGTTAAAGGTATAGGTTAATGTTAGTCAGGGCCATTCTTTCGTAGGGATTTTTTGAAAGTCAGATTGCGTTGCGCTAAAAATATTGTGTGTCAGTTTAAGCACAGTCATGTATAATTGTTCAAAGGGGACGTTTCATATGTCGACCCTTAGCCTAGGATACCTCACTGGAATCTTCTGATTTTTTTCTTGTAGTTTGTGTAATTAATGTAGCTTTTGTTTATTGCTAGCGCGTAATTATAGAGAGAATTTCCTTTGTAGTTGTAGTTTTTCATTGTTGTACACAGTTGTGGCATGCATGTAGATTTGCACCTAGTATTTCGCAGCTGCAATTAACTAGATATTATTTTCAGTGCCATGTTAATGTGTTCTCTTATTTTTGCTCTTTAAATTGTGTTTTTCTGTGTTGTCGTGTGACATATTGTGACAATAATGGCGTGTGAAAAACGTAATACTAGGCTCCAAAGTAAACTGAGAAATAACAGTGAAGACGAAAGCAGTGTGTTAACGCCACCATGTATTGAATTAACAAATATTCAAAGTAGTAATTTGGTAACTGTGCATAGGAGCGGGCGTCAAATAATGGTGTAGGCAGTGAAACAATTAGTGAACAGGGAAGCATTATCGATCGATCGGTCGGCAACAGCTCGCCTCAGGATTCCTAAATGACAGGACACAATCTTGCCAATACTGTAGATTCAGGTTTTGCGTCCTCACCGTTTTCTCAAATAAATCAAGACACATTTTCTGCTTCTCAGAATGCGAATAGTGCCGGTTCAAATGCACTGCCGAATAGCACTGAGGAACATGTTTCAGACACCAGTGCATTGTTATTACAGTTAATGCAACAAATGGGACAAAGGCTACAAAAGTTAGACACAACGCTTGAACAAAATCAGAAACAAATGGGACAAAATCTTCAAAAGTTAGACACAATGGAACAAAATCTTCAAAAGTTAGACACAATGGAACAACACCAGAGACAAACACAGCAACAGTTAGACACAGTGGAACAAAATCTTCAAAAGTTAGACACCATGCTTGAACAAACACGTGAAGATTTAACTACTGAGTTACATAACATTGAATCGAAATGTCAAAAAGTCTGTAATGATGTAAAAACACAAATTTGCGAGCATTTTCAACCTATTTTTTCGCGGCATGAAAATTCATTACAGAATCACGAAGCAGCCATAAAAGAACTGCAAACTATTGTTCATGAAAATCACGACACCTTGCAAGCTAAAATTGACTCAGTTGCATCTACCGATTCGGTTACGCAACTTGCAAAAACTCAAGAAAACTTAAAGGACACAGTAGATACGATTTCACTCTGAAACTTGGTTCAGAAAAACACACTGAGGAAATAAGTACACTATCGGAGAAAGTAGCCGAACTTTCGGATCAGTTCACTGATTTATCTACAAAGGTGATGATGATCTGAATTACACAAGACCTGTAGCCTTCACTGACACAGAAGAGTATGAACAAATTAAGATATTCAAACAAAATCAGAATCAAATTAATACGCAACACAAAAGAGAAATCCGGGAAGTACAAGATCAGTTGGCACAAGTAATACAAAAATTTCATATTTCAGAGGACACTCGCGCTCCAACACGGGAAGAGGAACTTAGAAATACGGAACAGCCACAAAATAATAACACAGGGCATTTCGGAAATTATGAAAGAAATTGGCAAGGTGGACCGAATTTTGAGATGGAACCGCCGACATGACGAAACAATGACTGATATGCGACTCGCCGACATAATGATTTTGACTACAAGCTGTTCATTACTACACATAAATTCAAAACATTTAAGAATTCTGGCAACGACATTCATCCACAAGCATGGCTCCATCAATTCTCTCATTGTTTTCCTTCCAACTGGTTGTTAGAACACAGATTAGAATTTATGTGTGGCTACTTAGAGAATGAACCAGCTGTGAGAATGCGATCGGTCATTCACGATTGCCACAGTGAAGGAGAATTTTACCATGCCTTCCTCTCAGCATATTGGTCTCAAGCCACACAAGACCGAGTAAAACATGGCATCATAATGATGAAACATTTCGAACAATCTGAATTCTCCAGTCTTGTGAAATATTTTGAAGACATGTTGCATAAGAATCAGTATCTTTCAAACCCATACAGGCCCTCAGAACTCATCCACATTTGCTTAATCAAATTGCCTGAACATTTACGACATATTATTTTAGCAGGACGTTGCAAAGACGACATTGAAGCTTTTCAGGGACTGTTACAAGAATTAGAAATTGACACAGACAGTCGCGGGATGCAAAAACAGGAAAACAATCACTACAGGTCACATCCGTCACAATTCCGTGACGACAGAAACAATAACTGGACACGACAAGTCTATTCTTACAACGCAAATCGTGACCAAAACAGACACCACCCATATGACAACCACTGGCAGAGTAATAATAGTTGCAGAGAAAGATCGCATTTCCTTAGTAACGAATATGACAGAGATTACCTTAGAAACAGACAATATGGGAACCAAAACAATTATTATCAAGGGAGGCAGAATAACTTCAGATGAAACAGTTCAGCGCGCAGTTACGATTCAGGAAGAAATTCTCCACCACATGACCAGCAAGAAAGAAATTATGAAATCTACTGACATGACGACAGACGAGATAATCATAACGACAGACCTGAATTTCATCATAACTGGCGGGATTCAAACAGAGCAGGGTACTTTCGACAACGTGAATTTGTAGAAGCGAGGTCTCCTAATCCCAATAACGACGCACGCCAACAAAGGAACAGACATTGACTCGCATCGCAGGCAGCCGCGTGCGCCGGCTGGCACAGAGAAAAATAACATAGACGCTAACCTTGAGAAAAACTCCAGTATTCCTCACCGACATATACCACATGATAATTGCGTTGAAGTTGAAACTTTGCATACTAGGAAGAGTAAAGGTTTACACCGCATTTCACATGTAAAACCGTTTATTGAAAGATAATCTGCATTTAACTTTGTCTTTGCCATAAAACTTTTCACTTCACATTTCTAGTATGCTTTGTCAGACTTAAGAAACTGTTAACATGCAACAATGTTTGAAGTTAAATATCCAGTCAAGAACCAAGAGAACTTATTTAAACAGAAATTACGAATGCATTGTTATTGTGAACAGACGACACAGTGGTTAGTTTATGTGACAGCTACACGATTTAATCACGACGCTACTAATGAGTGACAATTTACAATGTTGCTTTTGCGGTGTATCTGTTTTATATCTGCACAGTTTTCTGAATTCTTCTGGAAAGTAAAACATGTTTTAGTAGTAACTTTTGTGGTATAGCTACAATGAGACAGCCTTTTCTGAAGCACAACAATACGTTACATTATAGTACTTTCTTGATCACGGTCAGGTACGTAATAACTACGATATCTATACGCAAAGATTTTCACTTTCGTTTATGATGAGGTAAGTACATTGACTTCTGCAGAACTTAGCTTTCGGAGGACGATAACTACAACACTTCCACAGAGATTATCTTACAACAAGACGCACAGTTTAGCGCTACAGGACACGCATTTGAGTGATTAATTTTGTACTTAAAACATTTATTTTTTAAAGATATTTGAAGTACAATGATACGAAGTTTTTCCGTGATACATTTTCCGTGATACATCTGTAACACCTGAGGGTATAATTACATTAATCCTCAGGGGGGTACACGCTTACTTTGTGTACCATGTGTTTGGCAAGCACAAGGAGGCCTAGCTAATATGGTATTTGCTTATACAACTTTACACATCGGCACCATATTTCTCTAACACAGAATTACACAGCTATCTGATCATTTAACAGAGAAAGAAACTTTTTTTTTTACTACGTCAGTGACAGATGTTTACGTAATTACACAGTTGGGTAACTTCACATTTACGAAATTGTATTTTGTCTGTACTTTGTGAACTGTTCATATTTTTTTGGAACCATTGCGATACTACGAGAGCTTTGAATGATGTATTTGGTATGAGATCATGATTTTTAAAGTACGTTTGAGGTAGATGACACTATTGAAATGAGCAGAGAATATTTTTTAGGGTTTGAAATTATTGCAGAAAGCTACAACGTTTTTGAGATTTGACTGAGGTGTTATGATATTAGTACGATGTCGATGTGTATTATGTTGTTGAGGAATGTTTATTATGCTACATATTTCTCATGATGAAATATTGAAAAAGTGTCGACGAATAAGGTAAGGAATAATGAGTAGTGGTTAGGGACTCTGGTTTGTGAAAAAGGTTGTTGGAAACCAAGAATCGTACTTTAAGAGTTATGAAATGTGTGTATATGCGTGAATGTATCACAATGCTGGCGAAAATTTTTTGGACGCTGTTATATTTATAGGATTTTGTTTCTACAGATTTGTAACCCAAATACTTGACCTGCGAAATATTTTTATATGAGACTGTCACTGTGGCGGAAAATGCCGTCGTAAATATTTCAGCAAGAAAGGTAAGTGACCTTGGCGTAATGTGTTTTGGGCACCCAGCTGAGAGGTAGACGTCTGACAAAAGAAAGCCATTAGGTGCAAAAAAAAAAAGGAGGCCATTATCCTCGCTATTGACATTCCTTTGTAGAAAGCATCGCAAATACGACACGCTCGAACTTGAAAACATATGATTACACTGTGGAGCTCTTAATTTATGATATTTACTAAAATGCCTAATGAAATGATGAGAAACATTTTACATCCATTGTCTTTCTAGTTGAGAGATTGCTCATTTTGTTTAATATCTAGTTTCTAGCGGCACTGCAGCATTGGTTAAAATAAAATTTTATAGATGTACTAATATAAATATTTTCTGTCTACAGATCGAGTAAATAATAATTTTTTTTAAAAAAAATGAGGGAGCACAAAAAGACATTTACCTTCACAGGAACTGCATTCATAATTTTCTTTTCAAGTACTTGGTAACTTTTTTGGTAGAATAACTTCTTGTGGTGCACCACTTTAATTACTTAGACATTAAGATGTGATTATGCATTTCCCTTATGTGCATTGTTATCTTTAGTGTACTATTTTTTCTGCTTGAGCTATGTCATGTTTAGGTATAAGTTATTTCATTTTCTGCTGCTGGTTGCCAGGCATAGGGCTACTGAATTTTAATTTGTGTTACTCTGCTAAGCCAGATTTATTTTTCTTGTTTGCTGCACATTGCCTTATATTAGTTGTAATATTGCCATTGCTTTGCTAATTTCTATAATGCTGCTTCCTTTGCAAATCTGCATTTTTTTTTGTCATTGCTGTTTGTGTTAATTGTTTTGTGCTGCTGCATTGCCTCACCCCTTAGTTTAGCATCTGAGCTCAGTAGATTTAAGTTAGCTTAAGAGGGGGTAGACTATATAAGAAACTAACTATGATGAATTGGAAGAAATGCATTGAGAAGATATAAGAAAATGGTTTGGCCAAAAAAAAGTAGTGTACAGTGGAGAAAAACTATTTTGAAAGAGGATGTGAACAGAATACAGAAAGCAGGCTTAGATAGCACTTTTGGGAATAATGATGAACAAAGGGAGATCTCCATGCAAAATACTGCAGTAAAACAAACCCTGTCCTTTCCTTTTGTGTCATCCCTCTATATGTTTGTGTACCCTTGTGTATTTGTGTTTTTCCTGTCTTTATGTGTTTAGCTGATGAGAGCTATGTTGTAGAATTTTTCTAATACTATGTTATTTACTTTGTAAAGATGTTGAGACATTATTTATTCTGTTTTGTTGCTCATATGTGAAGGTGATGTTTCAAAAGTTATTCTGATCTTTATGTATGTACTTATGTCATTATTTTTGTAACACTGATGTATATGTTTATTTCTATTCTTTTGTAAAGCCTGTGTTACTACAAATGTTATCTGTATTATTATGTTCTTTAATGATGTATTTTGTACCTATGTAATTGTATTCTTATGTTATAAAATTATAATTGACACCAGTTCATCATATTATTAACTTGTAAGTTACATTTCACTGCACACGTTTCTGTTGGTCATAGTATATGGACAATATGTGAGAAGTAGGGACTGTTAGTGTTTGCACGTGTGTTAATAATTCAGCAAGGGACTGGATAACAGCATTGCTGGTTCTAAGGACGATTCCAAAAACTTCGTGAGTGTACAAGTGGTGGTTTATGGACTTGCTATATTGTTTGCAAGACTTCTGAGGACAATTCCAAAAAACTTTGTGCATGCACAAGTGGTGGTTTATGGACTTGCTATCTTCTCTGCAAGACTCTTCGATGGTGATTATGCACCTGCACAGTCGCAGCAGATGGCTGCTGGCCATCTCTACAAGGACTACATTGGGGCTGCATCTTTGATGGCCCACCAATACCGTTATTTCTACAAGGACTGCAGTGGGTCTGCATCTCTGATGGCCCACCTATACCATACTCTCTACAAAGACTACAGTGGGTCTGCATCTTTGATGACCCACCAATACCATTATTTCTACAAGGACTACAGTGAGTCTACACCTTTGCTGACTCACCAGTACCATTATTTCTACAAGGACTACAGTGGGTCTGCACGTTTGATGGCCCACCAATACCATAATCTCTACCAGGACTACAGTGGGTCTGCTCTGTGATGACCTACCTACCAATATTCTTCAAAACTTCGAATGACTCTGCTGTGGGTTTGCTCTGTTGTGACCCATTACCTGTCTGCATGTCAAGAGTCAGCACTGTCTTTCCGTTGAAGGACAACACTACTTCTTCAAGACTGCATGGAAATCCACTACTTCTGTGTGCATTTTCTTTTACTGCTCAGACTTTGAGAAAAACACTGCTATTTTACTGTGATGAACGATTAGGACTGTCTTTATGGACTGTGAGAAAGTTTAGCTTTTCACCAACATTGTATCAATAAGTGTGTGCATTTGATATCTTTGTTATTGTAATTATGAAAAATTTTATCAAATCATTATTGGCCACTACCCAAAAAAATTTGTAAAATTTTTTTGTGGGGAGCATGGGGGCTATGTAAGTAGGCTGTTTAGGTTTTCTTATTGGTAACGACACGTAGCGCTCTGTGTGAGAATCACTGGCTGTGCTGTGTGCAGTCTGTGGCTAGTTTGCATTGTTGTCTGCCATTGTAGTGTTGGGCAGCGGCAGCTGGATGTGAACAGCGCGTAGCGTTGCGCAGTTGGAGGTGAGCCGCCAGCAGTGGTGGATGTGGGGAGAGAGATGGCGGAGTTTTGTAATTTGTCATGAACTGCTATATATATTATGACTATTGAGGTAAATAGATTGTTTGTTCTCTATTAACATCTTTCATTTGATAACTATCCCTATCAGTAGTTAGTGCCTTCCGTAGTTTGAATCTTTTATTTAGCTGGCAGCAGTGGCGCTCGCTGTATTGCAGTAGTTCCAGTAACGAAGATTTTTGTGAGGTAAGTGATTTGTTAAAGGTATAGGTTAATGTTAGTCAGGGCCATTCTTTCGTAGGGATTTTTTGAAAGTCAGATTGCGTTGCGCTAAAAATATTGTGTGTCAGTTTAAGCACAGTCATGTATAATTGTTCAAAGGGGACGTTTCAATGTAAAATGACACAAGATGCTCGAAATTCTTAGAAAAATATGGGTAAGCTATGGGAAAAGTGGATAATATTTTTAATCCTAGCAGGATTAAAAAGGGTGTTAGACAGTGATGTAGTTTTTCAGTTTATACATCGAATAAGCAGTGATGGAAATAAAATAAAGGTGTAAAAGTGCAATTACAATTCAAGGTGTAAGGATAGCAATTGTAAGATTCGCCGATGACATTGCTATCTTGAATGAAAGTGAAGAATTACATTATCTGCTGAATTGAATGAACAGTGTAATGGGTATAGAGAATGGATTGAGAGTAAATGGATGGAAGACGAAAGTAATCAGAAGTAGACATGAGGAAAGCGAGAAATTTAACGTCACGATAGGTGATCACGAAGTAGATGAATTTAAGGAATTATGATACCTAGCTAGCAAAATAGCCCATGACGGATGGAGCAAGGAGGACATAAAAAGCAGACTAGGACTGGCAGAAAGGACACTCCTGGTGGAGGGAAGTCTAATTTTATCAATAAATTTCTGAGAATGGACGTTTCAAGCACTGCATTGTATGGCAGTGAAACATGGGCTGTGTGAAAACCGGAATTTGAGATGTGGTGCTAAGGAAGAATGTTGAAAATTAAGTGGCCGGCCGGTGTGGCCGCGCGGTTCTAGGCGCTTCAGCCTAGAACCGCGTGACCGCTACGGTCTCAGGTTCGAATCCCACCTCGGGCATGGATGTGTGTGATGTCCTTAGGTTAGGTAGGTTTAAATAGTTCTAAGTTCTAGGGGACTGATAACCTCAGATGTTAAGTCCCATAGTGCTCAGAGCCATTTGAACCATTTTTTGAAAATTAAGTGGACTGATACGGTAAGGAATGAGGAAGTTGTCCGCAGAATCGGTGAAAAAATGAATAGATGGATAACACAGAGAAGAAGAAGGGACAGGACGGTAGAAAATTTGTTAAGACTTCCATGGTACTAGAGGGAACTGTAGAGTGCAAAAACTGTAGAGAGACTGGGATACATCTAAAAAATAATTGAGGACGCAGGTTGCAAGTGCTGCTCTGAGATGAAGAGGTTGCCAGAGGATAGGAGTTCGCCCCTTCAACCCCCGACCATCCATCAACTGCCCCAACGAAAGATGTGGCAGAATCACTGACTAATGGTGCGTGTGGAGGGGGTGTGATCTTATGGGTCAACTTGTTTTCTTTTTCTTACTTTCTGAGGTAACCTGTCTCCGTACTACGTTTCATCGCAATCGGTTCAGCGGTCTGGTCGTGAATACATAACAGGCAGAGTTATTTCCACATTTGTAATACTGGGAACCAGACTAGCAGTCTGGGAATTAACTTTGGAGGACAATCTCAGAGTAGAGATATTTAGTTAGGTAAACGGTGACAGTGCATGTGAAGAGAACTTTATTCACTATCTGTCCAATAAATTATGACATCGATAGAAGACCATGAAGGCACTATCGAGAGCAACCAACAAATTGAAAGTGCCTCAATGGAACATATGGATGTTTTATGTGAAGAATGCACCAGTGCATAGCGTATATACTGTTTATTAATTGTTGTGTTAGGAGATTATATAAATTGATGACAGTCTAATGTACAATACAAACTGGACGACATGAAATATATGTAACGCATGTCGAATACTGAGTCCATAATTTGTCTCTAGGAGACCTAAACAGTATTGTGAAGACCTAAGTTATATCGATACATCAGATACCTGAGGCTTATGTAGTCGGTTTTTGGTAGTAAATGCAAGAGGCCTAATTAATAAAAGATCATCCAACCTCGAGCTAATTAGTAATAGATCAGCCAACCTCAACTGCAGTTGATATCCTACAATTCGATGTAAGAACTAGAATTAGCAAACCCCAAGGATATTCCTAGGTTAACGAATACGATAGCCAGAGATAGCTACACAACGACGCCACGTGACGTGCGGTGGCGTCCTCTACGATCTCCATATAAGCGGCGGCCCCAGCTCCTAGCAGCCAGTCGTCGGCTCACCTCGGAAGATGTTCTCCGTAGTTGAGAACGAAACGTCAGGGAGAAGAAGTTCTACAGATCGACCACGGCAACTTAGCCCGGAAGTGTTTACTGATGAAGACGCTGGCCGTGAAAGCCTACATGGGATGATTTAACGAATACGATTAAATAAAGCTGACTATAATTAAAATATTATTTTTTCCTGTTTTTATATTTTGTTTTCTTATTATTCCAGCTAATATAATTGGTATGGAGCGTCGATTTAGGTTCAGCGGTAAACGTCTGGGCCACGAAAATACACACATCAAAAAAGTTTTGCATCACCCCGGCTCCCAGAACTCCTGAAGATAGACGTTGACTGTGGATATTGTATCACAGACACAGTCCCTTTGACTGTTCAGAGGTGTCACTAAACCCGCCCAAAGAAGTAAACAACCAAGCATGAGCAGCGCCTATAAGAAGGAGGGGGTCTGACAGCCGATCAGTTACAGTCATTCCACCAGGAAGGAGGTACACAGCTCGTGTTGTCTGTAGTTCAACCATGCCTAGACGGTCGATACCGCGGTTAGATCGCACCGCATTGTTACTTTGAGCCAGGAAGGGCTCCCAATAAAGGAAGAGTCCAGGGGTCTCGGAGTGAGCCACACCGATGTTGTTCGGACATGGAGGAGATACAGAGAGACAGGAACTGTCGATGACCTGCCTCGCTCAGCACGCCCAAGGGCTACTACTGCAGTGGATGACCGCTACCTACTGATTATGGCTCGGAGGAAACCTGACAGGAACGCCACCATGTTGAATAATGCTTTTCGTGCAGCCACAGGACGTCGTGTTACGACTCAAACTGTCCGCAACAGGCTGCCTGATGCACAACTTCACTCCCGACGTCCATGGCAAGGTCCATCTTTGCAACCACGACGCCATGCAGCGCGGTAAAGATGGGCCCAACAACATGCCGAATGTACCGTTCAGGATTAGCATCACGTTCTTTCCACTGATGACTATCGCATATGCCTTCAACCAGACAATCGTCGGAGACGTGTTTGGAGGCAACCCGGTCAGGCTGAACGCCTTAGACATACTGTCCAGCAAGGTCGAGTTTCCCTGCTGTTTTGGGGTGGCATTATGTGGGATCGACATACGCCGCTGTTGGTCATGGAAGTAGCCGTAACGGCTGTACGATATGAATGCCATCCTCCAACCGATAGTGCAACCATGTCGGTAGCATATTAGCGACACATTCGCCTTCATGGACGACAATTCGCGATCCCATCGTACACATCTTGTGAATGACTTTCTTCAGGATAACGACATCGCTCGACTAGAGTGGCCAGTATGTTCTCCAGACATGAACCCTATCGAACATGCCTGGGATCGATTGAAAAGGGCTGTTTATGGACGACGTGAGCCACTAACCACTCTGAGGGATCTATGTCGAATCGCCGTTGGGACAACGTGGACCAACAGTGCCTTGATGAACTTGTGGATAGTACGCTATGACGAAGACAGGCATTCATCAATGCAAGACGACGCGCTACTGGGTATTAGAGGTACCGGTGTGTACAGAAATCTGGACCACCACCTCTGAAGGTCTCACTGTATGGTGGTACAACATGTATGTGTGGTTTTCATGAGCAATAAAAAGGGCGGAAATGATTCCAATTTTCTGTATAGGTTCCGAAACTCTCGGAATTGAGGTGATGCAAAACTTTTTTTGATGAGTATTTAACAGACCAAACAGTCCTTACTGAATCGATGGAGAAAGAAGGCAACATTTCGTTACCAAATTTAGCGTTTCATAACAGGAAGAGGACTTCAAGTTTATTTTTACAATGATGCAGTGTAAACCCTCAGGGCACAAATTCTCTGACTGGCCCCGTACACATTTAAGACAGGACTAAAAAAAAAAAGGAAAGGTACATTATAAAAGATGCAAAACATAAACTCTTAAGGCCAGCCAGAATCTGCAACGAATAAACTTGATAGTGAAATTCTAAGGATTTCTTTTAACAACTGACCAACAAGACGTTGAATAATGAAACCTTTAGGCTTAGCGTAAGATAACTGAAAAGGTTTTTAAAACAAGGAACCTTAAAAGAACTCAGGAACAAGTAATTTTATATTTAGCTTTAGATAAGTCATAAATCTTTGAAACAAGGAACCTTAAAAAATCATCAGCAAGTAAAATTCAAGACTTTTGGGTTTATCTGTAGCTAATGAACTGGACTGATCAGTTAAGGAATGAGGAGGTTCTGCGCAGACTCGGTGAGGAAAGGAATACGTGGAAAACACTGGTAAGGAGAAGGGACAGGTTGATAGAACATCTGTTAAGAGATGAGGGAATGACTTCCATGGTAATAGAGGGAACTGCAGAGGGCAAAAACTGTAGGGGAAGACAGAGATTGGGATACATCCAGCAAATAACTGAGGACGTAGGTTGCAAGTGCTACTCTGAGATGAAGAGGTTGGCACAGGAGAAGAATTCGTGGCGGGTTGCATCAAACCAGTCAGAAGACAGATAACCCAAAAGAAAAAAAAAAAAAAAAAAAAAGAATTCCTTATGAACACTTCAGTAACACTGACCTACTGGAAAACTTCAGCTTCATGAATTTAACTGCAGTAAACTTCACAGCAAACAGCAAACTCAGTTATTCCGCAGCTACACCACAGCAGAGAAATGATTTGTAGCAAACAGCACTCGCGGTAGAGTACAGCACTTCACAATGAGGTAAACAAGAAATTTGAATTTCACAACGTACAGTTCGTGGTAAGATTAATGTACAAATTAGAAGTTAAGCAGAGAGCAAATGACCATCAGAAACCGATAATTAAAACCACAATAAAATATACAAATGGTATTCAAGGTGAATGGTTAGAACAATAACACGCAGAGAAAGCAGTCAAGGAAAACAGCTCGTTTTCAACGGAACAGCTCATGCATCAGACACAAGCGATGCTCGCCTTTTCCAAACAGCACCCTGCCAAACGATGCGCCGGGCGGTTTGGGTAAACAGTTTCCGCAAACGACCCCCTCACCTGCGGCCACGATACACAGAGTGTACCAGATGACACCTCGTCCCAAAATAACCAAGAACTTTCGACGTCCAACAAATGACTCAGCTCCAAGACACCATCGCATCTCGTAATCCACTATTGACGGCCGGCACGAGGATACACAGGCTGCCCGTAGCCTAGTGAGAGTGGGCTTTGCACCATGCAGACTCGGACGTCAGTGCTTCCACGGCTGCGCCTTCATTCCTTACGAACTCTGCGTGCAACTCCATTGACTCCTGCCGACTAGAAGCCACAGCCATGAGGCAGAACTTCACTGTGTCGCTTCCTGGGCCTGCTCTACCCAAGTGCGTCAGCTCACCGCTAGAGGAAGCCTCGTGAGGACCATGGCACCGCGCCGCCACAGGAGCGAGCGCTGCTAACTTTAGGAGAATGACAGAACACTTAAAATCAAATCGAGCTATCGCACTCCAGATCGAGCCAGCACCAAACCAGCTCATCCTTCTCCGCTTAAACAAGGTCACGGGGAAGGGGGAGGGGGGAGAATATTCAGCTCTAAGCTGCCACTGCCTCACCTTGGGGCCCCGCAGCCTTCATCTGGCTTGCATGAACCCGCGGTTGCTGCCCTGTAGCCACATTCTCAACCACAAACGAGACTGGGGTGGGCATCCCAACAATTCGGAATGTCGCAAAAAATCTCTGGAGCATCTTACCCGTAATTTTGCCTGCGGCCCTACTAAACCTTTTAAAGTTTTTAACGAGGACCAAGTACCGTTTTGCTTGCCGGCTGTGAGCCAATTTAACGTTGTTAAGAGCCCTCTTCCAATTACTTCTGATGGTGGCGAATTTCATCTTCTCAGGGAGAAGGTCGTTTATTTTCCACAAGTTGGAAATGGGAGAGTTAACGAGACAGGTTAAATCCAAGCTCGATGAGTGGCTTGATGTGCTTCGAGCACTGCCGTATTGGACGCAAAAGTTACGGAGTTAAGTGACTCATTCCATGTCTTTGGGATCTTTACTATGATAAACTATAAGGGACACCTTTAAGTTGCGATTGACTAGCTCGGCAAAGGAACGCTGTGGATAATATGGAACAGTGGTGACATGTTTAACAGCATTCTGAAAGCAGAAATGCCTAAATTTCGTAGGATCAAAATCAGGTGAGTTATCACTAACTAAAACTCTTGGTAGACCAAAACGTGTAAATGCTCTTCCCAAGTGGTGTGTCGTGACGCCCGAATTCATAGCCTTACTGAGTATCAGCCATGAAAAACGACTGAATGCATCGACGTCCACAAACATGCCCTTTGAGAAAATGTGAGCATTGCTGTTCCCTTTAAAACGAGCTGTTTAACTGGGCCACAACACACAGTTCATGTTATGTGTAAAGCTGTATGAAAGAGCAAATTACTCTTGAGGTAACCAACCATCGTCTATGTGATAGGACAATAAAACAGTGTAATCAGCCAAAAATGATAGGTGCGTGGCTGATCGCAATGATTCAGAGGGCAAGTACTTGAAAATATATTTTATTCTCCGTTTTTTGTAGTAATTATTATGGTCGAAATACTGTAAAATTACAGTTGTGATGTGCAACAATGACGCTTCGGTTTACAGAAGTTGGTATTTAGTATGTAATGTATGTTCCTTTGGGTCTCCAGGCACTAAATACTGCTTCACGGTACATTAAATACATGTCTGAAAGCAAATAGTGTTCCATAATTGAAAACCGGTCATGAAATGCAAGCAATAGTGAATACCATATACGGTACCACAGACGATGACTGGGCATTATACAATGAACAGGGCAGTGAAGCAGCCTGGAAACTGGTTTGCGAAAGCGGAAAACTGTACAAGAATACGAGTAAAACTTACGTGAGCGCTTCTAGAGTTACATAACACAATAAACATTACACTGAACCGTTTCTCGTAATGACGTAAACTACTTAATTGACTGACATCTACAATAATCAAGGCAATAAAAAGAATGGTACAAGAAGGCGTATTGTAAAACTAAAAATCTCATCTCAGTAGGCGTGAACTACCAAATACAAGAAAGCGCAAAAGATGACATTTGCTGACGTTTGTTGCTCAAATATACGTTCCAGCGATGTCCCAATTCACGTCTAGTTTGGGAGGGAACTGTTCTGTGAGCAAACCTAGTTGTATATGGCACACTGCATTAATATAGATGTGTGACGGAAATGCGTTGACAGTGACAGAGAAACGAAATGTAATTTAAAGGTAGTACATAGCTGGACTTTAACATAATATAACATAAGCAATAACCAACCGTCTTCAAAACGTTCAGCATTTCATAATTTACATTCAGAAGAAATAAACGGCTACTGAGGATGCCACATCCGTTGTGAAACATGTTTCGGTCAACGCAAATATTTAATTTCATTTTCCTTGAAGGTAGATCCCGTTGACCATATATTACGCCAGTATGCACGAAGAGATGAAAAGCTTCAATAAGTTTGTGTATTTTTTTAAGGGGAGCCACCAACGTCGATGAGACCGGCAGTTGTTTGTTATGGAAAACAGGCAGCTTACAAACAAGTGCCTCACACGCATTGCTCATTCAGACCACGCACCTCCTGAATTATTCATTTCTGACCGTTGGATCCTAATCTTAGACCACGTAACTTCTGAATTATTAAATTCTCGATTATTGGTACCTGATGTGTAAGTACTCTCTTTCAGATCTTCTGCCCTGTGTGTGTAATTTCGATCCTTAAGCTTTGGCACATTTGGCATGTACTGTCATTTATAAATTGATTAATATTGATGACACTGAAAATATTAGCCCACCACTATTATTATTATTATTATTATTATTATTATTAGTTGCAAAGCTCCCAGAGCTTTAGACACTAAATAAAGAAGGTTCATTTTCCATTCTTGTTGTTCTTCTGGTTCTTTTTATTTGCCCACCAGTTTTTCATTGTTTGCAAAAATCTAGCACACCTTTCTTCACTCCATTTTGTTCCGTTTCTTCGGGTTTTTGTCTCTGGTGTAACCTTCGCTTTTTCTACTTTTATTCTAAAATTGTTCCTTATGTCTATTTCTTCTTTGTTAATTTTGGCTAATTCCAAGTCTTTTTTAACATTTTGGATCCATTCTCCTCCATCAGCGAGGGAATCTATGTATTTTACTATTCTTTTTATTAGTCTGTGTTCGGGCGTCTTTTCCTCATGTCTGTCTCTATGTTAGAATATTTTTCAATTTTGGACGTTTTCTGTAGTCTATATTCATTCTCGGTCCATCTTGGTTCCAAAATTTTCCAAGTTAATTTTGGCATTTAAAGATAAGCAGTTTTTATTATAGAGGTTTTGCACTAATCCTAACCTTTTACGAGCTTTATTGTTATTGTTATTATTATTATTATTATTATTATTATTATTATTATTTTTAGTAGTAGTAGTAGTAGTAGTAGGAAATTTGCTTTTACTTTCTACATTTAGAGGTTCACCTGCGATTATATCTATGTATAATGAACTATCAGAGACATTACGAGAATTCGAAATGTAGAAAAAGATCTTAATAGTTTTAAATCTGGAGAATCAAAATAGGGAAGGCGCGAAGGCTTTACCACCCTTGCCCTTTTGTCGGTGCTTTACAACTTCTTACCAATATTCTATATAACTGTTCCGAAAGCGGATATTAGACTTAAGACATATAAAATAAGCTTTTTGCAGAAGTAACGTTGTTACAGAGAGGAGGGAAGGCTGCGGCCTCCACCTCTGTATGTGACGTATCTGTCTGGAGAAAGTTTTTCACTCCTTTTTTAAGGAATGTATTCAGACATCTCACATGAAACAAGGAATCGAAATTCTGTGTATTTTGTTAAAATTGTCTACTGTAAGTTATTCCTTCAATGGAATTAACTGCCTGACAAAAAATGTGAAGCACCTGCAGGAGCAAGAGGAAAGGAAATGAAACTTTTCGGATTATTTCAGTGACTACAAAATTGAATTAAATTTACAAAGAAACTTAATTGTCAGCCCCTAATCAGTATGATGATGCACCCTCTCTGGCTTCGATGCATGCACTGATGCTGTTGGGAAGGCGTCATAGAGGCAATCTGTCCCACAACTGTTGTATCTGATCCTTGGTATCCTGGATACTGGCAATCAGGGCAGAGTTGTCCCTGGTGGCCCCACATGCGCTCTATCAGGAACAGACCTGGGGATCTCACTGGACACGGGAGTATTCAGTATCATGCAAACAGTTCATTGTCACGTGACGTGTGTGAAGGAGTATTGTCCTGTTGAAAATTTTTGCCACGATGCTGTTGTCTGAGATGTAACGCGTAACGATGATGTTTGGTTTGTGGGGCGCTCAACTGCGCGCTCATCAGCGCCCGTACAGAGTCCCAATTGTTACACAGTCCATCTTTTTACACAGTCGAATCAGGCCACTGTCATGAATGATTACAATGATGATGATGATGATGATGAGGTTGAAGTGAGGAGGAAACACAAACACCCAGTCCCCGGGCAGAGAAAATGCCTAATCCGGCCGGGAATCGAAGCTGGGACCCCGTGATCCAGAGGCAGCAACGCTAGCCGCTAGACGACGAGCTGCGGACAAGTAATGCATGAGGATGCAGCATATCCATGAGGTAGTGTTGTGCCATCAGAGATCCCTCAGTCGTGGCCTCGAGGGGATGATGTCAGCAGCTTTTAATGCAACTGAGCGCTCGCTTCTGAACTAGGTTATATACATCTAGTTTGTGTTATAAATAGCATACGTGTGGAACAGTTATGTTCCCATAACTATCACTTTTTCTTCTTTCAGTTTGTAATCTGGACCTACCTTTGAACCCCCCCCCCCCCTCCCCCTGCTGTGCCTCTTCTAAACATTGGAAGAATGGGCTATTTCCGAAAGTAATCGCCATAGTCGCTAGAGATTGTTGTTGCTACTTATCTGGACCACTGAGAAAGGATAAAGATTGTTGCAGGTAGTCCATTACTTCGTTTCGGATATTAGGCGCAGATGTGAAGCAATTTCCATGTACTTGGTGCACAGTATGGCGATGCTCCCTCGTAGTTGTCAGACGTGGTCGACCGGAACTTTGACAAGTACAGCTGCCCACACGCGCGCATGCAGTTCAACATCGGGCCACGGTCACATCCAAATGCACCACAAATTTGGGTACAACTCGGCCATCTGGTCAAATGGACACCGAGAACGGAGCCTACATCTACATCTACATTCTACATCTACATTGATACTCCGCAAGCCACCCAACGGTGTGTGGCGGAGGGCACTTTACGTGCCACTGTCATTACCTCCCTTTCCTGTTCCAGTCGCGTATGGTTCGCGGGAAGAACGACTGTCTGAAAGCCTCCGTGCGCGCTCTAATCTCTCTAATTTTACATTCGTGATCTCCTCGGGAAGTATAAGTAGGGGGAAGCAATATATTCGATACCTCATCCAGAAACGCACCCTCTCGAAACCTGGCGAGCAAGCTACACCGCGATGCAGAGCGCCTCTCTTGCAGAGTCTGCCACTTGAGTTTATTAAACATCTCCGTAACGCTATCACGGTTACCAAATAACCCAGTGACGAAACGCGCCGCTCTTCTTTGGATCTTCTCTATCTCCTCCGTCAACCCGACCTGGTACGGATCCCACACTGATGAGCAATACTCAAGTATAGGTCGAACGAGTGTTTTGTAAGCCACCTCCTTTGTTGATGGACTACATTTTCTAAGCACTCTCCCAATGAATCTCAACCTGGTACCCGCCTTACCAACAATTAGTTTTATATGATCATTCCACTTCAAATCGTTCCGTACGCATACTCCCAGATATTTTACAGAAGTAACTGCTACCAGTGTTTGTTCCGCTATCATATAATCACACAATAAAGGATCCTTCTGTCTATGTATTCGCAATACATTACATTTGTCTATGTTAAGGGTCAGTTGCCACTCCCTGCACCAAGTGCCTATCCGCTGCAGATCTTCCTGTATTTCGCTACAATTTTCTAATGCAGCAACTTCTCTGTATACTACAGCATCATCCGCGAAAAGCCGCATGGAACTTCCGACACTATCTACTCTTTCAGATTCCGTCAGGCGCTGATAACGCTGTCACACTGAAGTACGTGGCCTCTCCACGTCCCTCGCATTGAACACACTACTTCTGATCCTGTTCATGCCACTTGTATACCCTGGCAGGCCTAGTAAGAGCAATAAACGCAAACATCGGTGAACTCTGGTAGCCATTCCACTTGTCACAGATAACTGCAGCTCTTATAAATTACATACTCATCGATGGCATGGAACGAAGCTACACTGACGTCCACCCATGGCTTCTGGATTGTTCACTTGTCTTTTATTAGGCAGTGTATATTAAGCGAATGGAAAATTCAGAATTGATGAGTGAAGTCTTATAGAAACTATTTACAATAATCTCGAAAGATGTTTTTAAAATAACTTATTTATTCCTGTCAAAAGTATAGGTTGTAAAACAACAGAAGAAAAAGTAGAAGTTAGGGAATATAATTGTTCTTCTCGTATGCTATTTATAATACAATGTAACAATGTAACAGTGATGAAGAGCAGTCCAATGGAACACTCCCACCTGTTGAGGATTTCCCGCGGATTTGGAATCCCTCTGGGCGCAAGAGCGCATGGTTCGTTACTGTCGCCGGTAGAGGACGGGTCGGAGGAGAAGGTAGTTAATGGCTGTGGCGACCTGGAGAAGAGGAGAGTGTGACACGGGTGGCGTAGAGAGCCTGTATAGGGAGAGAGTGGCCAACGGGACGATATGGCGGCCATTTTTCTGCCAAACTGCGGGCGAGACTTTTGAATGGCCAGTAGTGGAGTAGTGCAGTACACACTCACCGAATCAAAAGCACAAGACAATATGGCGAAATCATTCGTTAAATCCATTTCTTTACAACTATAATATACTCATAGTAGCCTACTACGTACAGCACAGGAAAATCTGATACAGTGGCTGTAAAGATTATTCGTTACTTGCATTTATCTCCTTTAAAGTTCGTTTACTAGACATATTGCAATGAAAGTAACGTAAATAAAAAAAAGTGTATAGCATTTATTTTGTATCGGAAGTGCATAACGCTAAAGATTTAACGTACCTGTATTACGTCAGATGAATGAAAGTCGTAAGCAGTTCTTTACTTGTGACATGCAAAAAGTGTGAGACGTATTAGTAGTTCTTGTCACGTCTTCAAACTTTTTGCGTGTCACAAATAAACAACTGCTTACGACTTTCTTTCTTCATTGCTTGGAAATGCTAACATGCGAAATCCACCTTCGGCTCTATTGGAAAAACCAAATGCAGCACAACCTGGCATCGTTTACGAACGTCTGCAGAACGAATTACAGATGTCAAAAATAATACTGTACAATTACTAATGTGTTTGCTTCAAACATGTAGGCCTACCGACTTCATCACAAAACGCTTCATTATTTCAACTCGTATTTAAAATCGCAAACGCTAATTACGTACTAAAAACGATATGCAACTAAATCGAACATGCATGCACAACGCATAACAAGTCTCTCAATAATTCAAATACCTTTTAGTCGTTTCCAAAGTCCTCTGAACTTCAACTCAAAAGCACAGCGAACACAGGAAGCAAGAGAGACGTTTGGCAGAAAAATGGCGCCAAAGTTAATCAACCAATCACGGGCAACTTCACCTATGGCCACTCTCTCTGTATACAGGCTCTCTAGGGCGGCGAGGAACGCAAGTGAGGTGGCGTGTTGTGGCCAAGCGACTGCCGTGGCCCTTTGGTAAGAGTGGTGCCTTTGGTGACTGCGGGATTGGCGGGGCATAGCGTTGGGCGCAGCCGTGAACGTGGCTCGTTAAAAGCTACTTCAGCAGGACGCACAGTATTCGGCGTGTCCTCTGCTATTGAAGTTGCAAGCCGGGTTGGAATCCAGTCTGATCTTTGCAAGTACAGGAAGCGGTGGCGTCTGCCGGATGACGCACGTGGGTTTCCGACTATGTGTAATCTTGTCTCGGCGTTCTCTAAACAAGCGTTTGTCAATGGGCGCTGAATTTGATGAGAAATCACAGTGAGCATCCGATTAGTGTGCAAGTCACTTGGTGTCGCGTGGTGACTCCGTATCCTGGTTGCCCGTTGTTATGTATGTGTGTGTTATGAAGGTTTTGCCTGGTACTACTTGAGTTCAGTTCTGTTGGCTAGTACCACGAGCTCGAGCTGTTTACTAAATGGTCTGCATCTACAAAAGAAAACTGAAGAAGAATTCTTGTATTTGTTGTATGTTTAATTTTTACTAAATAACTAACGAGTTTTCTCTGAGTTACAGACAGGAGATTGTATCTCTTGTTAACTGTAGTCTTGTTAAAGATGCCTGAGTACCATAACTGAAATTTTTTATGAAGGTTTCTTGTAGTGCGGTAGCGCCAACCACCGTCCTACGTTAGTGGAGAAGGAGGAATTGTTGCTACTGGCGTCGCCTGTGCCACCGCATCTATCCTAACCACTTTTGTCAGTCATTTTGGCTACTTAGAAAGCAATTCTTGGATTTTTGCTTTCTATCAACACTAATGAATTTATTTTTGAAAAGTAAAAATCCAAGAAATTAAAAAGTTGGCTCCACAACTGTAAAGACTGAATTTCAGTAACACAACTGATAGCAAACACCTCAAAACGGCAACAGTAAAAAATCACTTCCTTTTACTAAAGAATATTACACGAACTAAAAATACTTATACATTACAAACAGCAAAACATATGATCAAATGAATATGTCATAAATATCGACCATCGGCTATTGCCAGTAATTATCGAAACGCCATTGCCTTCGAAGTTAACAAAAGATACAATCAC
This sequence comes from Schistocerca piceifrons, assembly GCF_021461385.2. NCBI lineage: Eukaryota > Metazoa > Arthropoda > Insecta > Orthoptera > Acrididae > Schistocerca > Schistocerca piceifrons. The sequence goes on from NC_060138.1 coordinate 719,411,395, forward strand.
CTATCCTGTAACACAGAGACAACTCGTTGAATACTTGGTAAAAATTAAACATACTATAAATGCAGAAAAGCACGAACGTTACACAGGAAACTTTGACTTGACTACTGAGGCATAAAATTTTTCTTTAGTTTTTCTTTTTATCTTTTTTAGTGGATGCAAATAATTTAATAAACAGCTCGACCTCCTGGTACTAGCCAACAGGTAACTATAGACACGCCTCAGAAGTAAGGTAGCTAGATTAAACAATTTTCACTGACTATAAAGTACAATTCGTAAAACATAAGAATTACATTTGCATTTATACCCTCAGATTCTAAAATCAGTTTGGAACAGATACAGCCACACGCCCACACACACTGACTGAACTGAACTCAAGTAGTACCAGCCAAAACCCTCATAAATAACACATTTATACATGTAACAACGGGCAATCTGGATACGTAGTCAAAATAGCCACCACACGACACCAAGTGATCGGATGCTCACCGTGATTTCTCGTAAAATCCAGCGCCCATTGACAAACACTTGCTTAGAGAGCGCCGACAGAAGGATGTAACGCAGATTACTCATAGTCGGAAACCCACTGGCATCATCCAGCAAACGCCACCGCTTCCTGTACTTGCAAAGATCAGACTGGACTCCAACCCGGCACCACAACGGACACAAACGGCTTCCAACTTCATTAGCAGAGGACACGCCGAATACTGTGCGTCCTGTCGAAGTAGCTTTTAACGAGCAGTGTTCACGGATGCGACCAACACTCGGCCCCACGAAACCCGCAGTCACCAAAGCGACCACTCTTGCCAAAGGGCCACGGTAGACGCTTGGCCACAACAGCACGCCACCTCACTTGCTCTCCTCGCCGTCCGTGTCACACTTTCCTCTTCTCCAGGTCGCCGCAGCCTTTAACTACCTTCTCCTCCGAACTGCCCTCTACCGGCCACAGTAACGCTCCATGCGCTCTTGCGGCCAGAGGGATTCCAAAACCGCGGGAAATACGCGAAATTAAACGCGGGCGCACAGCACAAGTAGGCTCAAGTTTAAGAGATTGGCCAGGAAGAATCAGTACGCAAAAAAGTGGGATATGGAACTACTAAGGAATGACTACATACACTTAAAGTGCTCTAAGGCTATAGGTACAGGAATAAGGAATAGCCTGAAAGGTGGCTACACTGAGTGACAGCGCCAGGGATCGCGCCAAAGAGTTTTATTCTGCCGCCTCCACTGGCAGTGCTTGTTCAGAAGTTGTGGTGGTTAGTGCTTTGCTGAGTGGATGTCGATAGCTGTACTAGTTGAAGCCATGTCGTGTGCAGTTGTTTTGATGGGCTAGACAGCAGATGTTGTTCGAATGGAGATGTTGTAATGATCAGAGTGTATTTTTAGTCAATATATATGAAGGTAAGAAACATTTTTTTATTTATTTTTTTTTTTTTCCTAACTAACAGTGCCTCTTGGTCACAGGTTCAGTCAACAAAGCATCTGGCTTGTGTTCATGTATTAGACTGTAATTCGGGTTTCTGTGTGCAATTATAGTATTTCAGTTTTATTTAATTAATTCAGTGTAAATGGTATTTAAAATATCTTGTCTTATTGAGGAAGAACCGTGCCAGATGTGTACGTTGAATCACACTTCCACACATAGAACAGTTACACTTGTGCTTTGCTGTTCCGTAGTTTTTGTTTCGTATCTTTTATAGTTGCTAGGGACTTAATTAATTAATTGTGGTAACGGAAATTTCCTTTCATTCTTTGTTGTTATTCTATGCAGTCAGATTGCGTACTAATACTAGTCAGGGCCAACCGGTTACGAGACTTCGTAGCCGGACATACAGCGACTAAAATTAAAAAATATTTGCATTTAAAAAAGTTAAGCCCCCATGCAAGCCCTCTAAAAAGGACAATCACAGAAGTTGGAAAGAAAAACATAGCTACAAATCATCATCATCAGTTATCTGATATATTAGCAGGTCCTTTGCCTCTCCATTTTCTTTTGGAAATTTTGAGTAAAGACGAAGAGGTAGTGTACAAAGATCGTGACGATGTCCTCCAGAGATGGGAAGAATATATAAAAGAGCTATATGACACAAACAGCAAACTGGAACTTGAATCACACAACAGTGTAAGTGCTGAAGAGAAAGGACCGACCATCATAATGGAAGAAGTAAAGTCTGCCATCGCTGCAATGAAAAATGGCAAAGCAGTAGGTACAGATACAATACCGGGAGAAATACTAAAATGCTTGAACCACAATGGAATAAGAGAAATATTGAGGTTATGTAATAAAATATATGACAGTGGTGAATGGCCTGACGACTTTTTGACAACAGTAATGATTCCATTACCGAAAAAACAAGGAACCAAGAAATGCAGCGAGCACAGGACAATCAGCCTCATTTCACATGCAACCAAAGTGATGTAAAGAATAATTAATAAAAGACCTGAAAAAGTAATAGAGGAGAATCTCGGCGAGGAGCAGTTTGGTTTTAGACGGAATACGGGCACCAGAGATGCAATAGGGCTCCTACGAATCTTGGGAGAAAGGTTTATTGAAAAAGGAAGAGACTTATATATGTGCTTCATCGATTTAGAAAAGGCATTTGACAATGTGGTTTGGGACAAGCTGGCGACTATTATGAGGGAAAAGAGAGTGGACAGAAAAACCAGAAGACTTATAAACTCATTATACCTTAATCAAAAAGTTTCAGTTAAAGTGAGAGGAGAAAGTACAAACTGGATCAGACTAGGGAAAGGAGTAAGACAAGGACGCTGTTTATCACCTACTCTTTTCAACCTGTACTTGGAAAATATGATTGACCAATGCCCATTAGATGACAAAGGAGTAGAAATTGGAGGAAGAAGAATAGGGTGCTTGAGATTTGCTGATGACATGGTCCTTCTAGCCACAGGGGAAAAAGAATTACAGGATTTGGTGGACACCATTGCAACTAACGGAAAAAAATATGGAATGAAAATTAACACAAATAAAACAAAAGAATTGGCAATAGGAGGAAATAAGGAAATAAAAATTGTGCTGAATGGAGAAACACTAGAACAGGTGCAAAATTTTAAGTATCTTGGAAGCAGGATAGACACCGACTGGAAGTGCACCACAGAAATTAAAACAAGGATAGCAATGGCAAAAGAGGCGTTTTATAAGAAAAGGAGAATCTTCTGCAGCGGTCTGGACAGAGAACTCAGAAAGAGACTCATAAAATGTCTTGTATGGAGTGTTCTTCTATATGGCGCTGAAACATGGACTATGAGGAAAAAAGACAGAGAAAGGCTGGAGGCTTTTGAGATCTGGACATGGCGGAAGATGGAAAGAATAAGTTGGATGGACAGAGTAAAAAATGAAGAGATACTGGGAAGAGTGGGAGAGAAAAGACAGTTACTAGATGTAATAAAGAGAAGAAAAAGAAATTGGATTGGGCATATATTAAGAAAGAATGACGGACTGATAAAAACAGTTTTAGAAGGTTATGTAGAAGGGGAAAGGAAGCGAGGAAGGAAGAGATTCCAGATACTGGATGACATGATGGACGGTACAACATACAGCAGCCTTAAGAAGGACGCAATGGATCGCAGAAAATGGAGAGGCAAAGCTACAAATAAGGCAACTGAAAAGAAACCAGGGGTAACAGAAGAAATGTTTCAGCTGTTCACTGAAAGAAGGAATTACAAAAAATTTCAGGGAAATTCATAAATACAGAAATACAAGTTGCTGAGGAATGAAACCAATAGGAAGTGCAGGGAAGCTAAGACGAAATGGATGCATAAAAAATGTGAAGAAATAGAAAAAGAAATGATTGTCGGAATGAGTGACTCACATTATAGGAAAGTCAAAACAACCGCCGGCGGCGGTGGCCTAGCGGTTCTAGGCACTTCAGTCTGGAACCGCGCGACTGCTACGGTCGCAGGTTCGAACCCTGCCTCAGGCACGGATGTGTTTGATGTCCTTAGGTTAGTTAGGTTCAAGTAGTTCTAAGTTCTAGGGGACTGATGACATCAGACGTTAAGTTCCATAGTGCTCAGAGCCATTTGAATCATTTTTTTCAAAATAACCTTCGATGAAATTAAAAGCAATGGTGGTAACATTAAGAAGGGAACGGGAATTCTACTGTTAAGTGCAGAGGAGAGATCGGATAGGTGGAAAGACTGCGTTGAGGGCCTCTATGAAGGGAAATATATATCTGATGTGATAGAAGAAGAAACAGGAGTCGGCTTAGAAGAGATATAAGCATCCAGTATTAGAATCAGAATTTAAGAGAACTTAAGATCGAACACTGCAGAAGGGATAGATAACATTCCATCAGAATTTCTAAAATAATTTGAGGAAATGGCAACATAACGACTTTTCAAGTTTGTTCAAAAATGGTTCAAATGGCTCTGAGCACTATGGGACTTAACTTCTGAGGTCATCAGTCCCCTAGAACTTAGAACTACTTAAACCTAACTAACCTAAGGACATCACACACATCCATGCCCGAGGCAGGATTCGAACCTGCGACCGTAGCGATCGCGCGGTTTCAGACTGTAGCGCCTAGAACCTCTCGGCCACCCCGGCCGGCTTTAAGTTTGTGTGTAGAATGTATGAGTCTGCGGACATACCATCTGACTCTCGGAAAAATATCATCTGCACAATTCCGAAGACTGCAAGAGCTGACAAGTGCGAGAATTATCGCACAATCAGCTTAACAGCTCAAGTTGCTTACAAGAATAACATTACGAAGTATGGAAAACAAAACTGAGAATGTGTCAGATGACAATCAGTTTGGCTTTAGGAAAGGTAAAGGCACCAGAGAGACAATTGTGACGTTGCGGTTGACAATATAAGCAAGACTAAAGAAAAATCAAGACATGTTCATAGGATTTGTCGACCTGGAAAAAGCATTCGATAACGTAAAATGGCGCAAGATATTCGCAATTCAAAAAATAGGGTTAAGTCATAGGGAGAGACGTGTAATGTACAATTTGTACAAGAGCCAAGAGGTAATAACGAGAATGGATGACCAAGAACGAAGTACTCGGATTAAAAAGGGTGTAAAACAAGGGTGTAGTCTTTGGCCCCTGCTATTTAATCTGGATATCGAATAAGCAATGATAGATATAAAATAAAGTTTCGGGAGCGGGGTCGAAATTGGTGGTGAAAGGATATCAGTGATACGATTCGCTAATGACATTGCTATCCTGAGTGAAAGCGAAGAAGAGTTACAGGATCTGCTGAATAAAATGAACAGTGTAATGAGTACAGAACCTGAAGTGAGAGTAAATCGAAGAAATACGGAAGTAATGAGAACAGCGAGAAATTTAACACCAGGACTGATGGTCACAAAGTAGATGAAGTTAAGGAATTCTGCTACCTGGGAAGCTAAAAACCAATGATGGATGGAGCAAGGGGGACATCAGAAGCAGACTAGCACTGGCACAAAGGGCATTAGTGACCAAGAGAAGTCTACTAGTATCAAACATAGGCCTTGATTTGAGGAAGAGAATGTACTTTGGGAGAACAGCATTATATGGATGTGAAACATGGAGTGTGGGAAAGCCAGAAAAGAAGTGATTCGAAGCACTAAAGATGTGGTGCCATAAACGAATGTTGAAAATTAGGTAAGGAATGAGGAGGTTCTACACAGAAGCGGAGAGGAAAGGAATATGTGGAAAACACTGATAAGGAGAAGGGACAGGATGATAGGACATCTGCTAAGACATGAGGGAATGACTTCCATGGTACTAGAGGGAGCTGTAGAGGACAAAAACTGTAGAGGAAGACAGAGATTGGAATACGTCCAGCAAATAATTGAGGACATATGTTGCAAATGCTACTCTGAGATGAGGAGGTTGGCACAGGAGAGAAATACGGGGTGGGTCACATCAAACCAGTCATAAGACTGATGACTCAAGGAAGAAAAAGAAAAGCTGATGCACTGTGTCAAGCCTAATTAATTATTTGTAAAAGTGGTCTCATTATTAATGTATTGAAATGGTTGTAGAACGGAAACGGTAAGTTTCTGCTTGTGGGTTCCAGTTCAAAATACTCTGCTTGTGGGTTCCAGTTCAAAGTTCTATCTACTCACTCCTTTCTACAAGTCGTAGAAGTTTGTATCGTAATTTCCAAAGACCCTGCACAGAGCAGCAGTCCTATCACACTTCCCTGGTGCACCCCTGGTAAGAATTCGGCATCCAGGACAAAGTGCTGGGTTCTATTACTTAAAAGTGATAGAGCCACTGACTTATCTGGGAACCTGTTCCGTGTGCACTGGGGCACGTTGTCAAACGATATCCGAGAATTTAGGAATATGGAATGTACCTGTTTTCCTTCCTCCATGGTTCGCACGATATCATGTGAGAAAAGGGCGAACTCAGATTCGCACAATCGATGCTTTCTAAATCAGAACTAATTTGCCGTCAGAAGCTTTTCTCTCTCAAGGGGATTAGTATTTCTGAAAGTACACTACTGGCTATTAAAATTGCCACACCACCAAGATGACGTGCTACAGACGCGAAATTTAACTTACAGGAAGAAGATGCTGTGACATGCAAATGATTATTTTTTCAGAGCATTCACACAAGATTGGCGCCGGTGGCGACACCTACGACGTGCTGACATGAGGAAAGTTTCCAACCGATTTCTCATACACAAACAGCAGTTGACCGGCGTTGCCTGGTGAAACGTTGTTGTGATGCTTCGTGTAAGGAGGAGAAATGCGTAACATCACGTTTCCGACTTTGATAAAGGTATGACTGTAGCCTATCGCGATTGCGGTTTATCGTATCGCGACATTGCTGCTCGCGTTGGTCGAGATCCAATGACTGTTAGCAGAATATGGAATCGGTGGGTTCAGGAGGGTAATACGGAACGCCGTGCTGGATCCCAACGGCCTCGTATCACTAGCAGTCGAGGTGATAGGCATCTTATCCGCATGGCTGTAGCGGATCGTGCAACCACGTCTCGATCCCTGAGTCAACAGATGGGGACGTTTGCAAGGCAACAACCATCTGCACGAACAGTTCGACGACGTTTGCAGCAGCATGGGCTATCAGCTCAGAGACCGTGGCTGCGGTTATCCTTGACGCTGCATCAAAGACAGGAACGCCTGCGATGGTGTACTCAACGACGAACCTGGGTGCACAAATGGCAATTTTTTCGGATGGATTCAGGTCCTGTTTACAGCATCAAGATGCTCGGATCCGTGTTTGGCGACATCGCGGTGAACGAACATTGGAAGAGTGTATTCGTCGTCGCCATACTGGCGTATCACCCGGCGTGATGGTATGGGGTGCCATTGGTTACACGTCTCGGGCACCTCTTGTTCGTATTGACGCCACTTTGAACAGTGGACGTTACATTTGAGATGTGTTACGACTCGTGGCTCTACCTTTCATTCGATCCTGCGAAACCCTACATTTCAGCAGGATAATGCACGACCGCATGTTGCAGGTCCTGTACGGGCCTTTCTGGATACAGAAAATGTTCGACTGCTGCCCTGGACAGCACCTTCTCCAGATCTCTCACCAATTGAAAACGTCTGGTCAATGATGGACGAGCAACTGGGTCGTCACAATACGCCAGTCACTACTCTTGATTAACTGTGATATCATGTAGAAGCTGCATGGGCAGCTGTACCTGTACACGCCGTCCAAGCTCTGTTTGACTCAATGCCCAGGCGTATCAAGGCCGTTATTACGGCCAGAGGTGGTTGTTCTGGGTACTGATTTCTCAGGATCTATGCACCCAAATTGCGTGAAAATGTAATAACATGTAAGTTCTAGTATAATATATATGTCCAATGAATACCCTTTTATCATCTGCATTTCTTCTTGGTGTAGCAATTTTAATGGCCAGTAGTGTAGAATATGCTCAAGAATAGTTCAGCTAACCGATTTTAAGGGTATTCGCCTGTAATTTTGCAGGTAGATTCTGTTACCCTTCTTATATACAGGTCTTGAAGTATATTGGCCTGTAATTTTGCGGGTCCGTCCTCTTACGCTTCTTAGACAGGTGTCATCTGCGTTTGGGACTTATCGCTGGGCAGAGATTTGCGATAAATGCAAGTAAAATTAGGGGCCAGTACTAACGAGTGTTCTGTGTAAAATGTAACTGGGATTCCAGCTGAACCCGGGACTTTCAGTTCCTTTTCAACGCAAGGAGTTTGTTCGATGGTCAAAAAGAAGGGGGACTAATTGCAGGACGTATCGTAAGGCATCAAGGAAACGTAATTTCACAATGTATGAAAACGAGAGGTGTGGTGTCACCGCCAGACACCACACTTGCTAGGTGGTAGTTTAAATCGGCCGCGGTCCATGTAGTACATGTCGGACCCGCGTGTCGCCACTGTGATCGCAGACCTAGCGCCACCACCAAGGCAGGTCTCGTGATACGAGAGTGGACTCTACCCCAGTTGTACGAGAACCAAGCTACCGCCCAGTTGTACGCGAACCTAGCTATCGCCCAGTTGTACGAAGCCTTTCTCTCTCATTAGCCGAGAGACAGAATAGCCATCAGCTAAGTTAATGGCTACGAACTAGCAAGGAGCCATTTGTATCAGTGCCTATAGCTTCGAGTATTCAAGAGAGATGTATTCCAAGGAATCAATAAAAGTTAAGTAAAAAGCATCTCCATACTTTTCTTCTTATTCATTCATAAGTTCTCATGTTCCAGACTTCACGCCCGTCTGCGTTATGCCGAGCGTGCACTATCGGCCACAGCGTTAGTTTAGCATTCCTTTTCAGCAATCCACATCACGGTGTCGGTCCAGCTACCGACACTACAAGAGGTCTAAGAAGTGTTGAAAGAGACCATGGCATGGCTGTAGTACGCAGTGGCATGTGGACCTAGGTTT